>NC_135401.1:15120037-15475037 GCF_051989625.1 Stigmatopora argus
CCATGCTTCAATTGTGGAGCGAGCTGGAAAATTAGCTTCCGCAAGCAACAAAGACAATGCTGAGATTCCGCAGATGTCAGGCCAACAGCTCGGGAGCAATAGATGTCCTATGTTGTACAAACACTGGCAGGCAGGCCCATGCGGATTACGTGATGCTTTGTGAACAGGTTGTGGATGTCTGGGCTCAAGTGTAAGCAAGCAAGGTTAGCTTTTGCCTAAGCCGGCGGGCATCACTTTTACGAAAGGTCACAGCGACAACTCTGACTGACAATTATAATGAACCATGCGCGTTGCACGGCGAACTCGCCCACTCCCCCGAACTTTGTTTGATACAGAAGATGAGGACTTTACAAGATTTGTAGATGGTTGAATGCTTTGACTGAGTAACGTCAGTAGACTTTAAATCAACAAAGCACAATCAAACTCAGTTTTTCGTCCTACTGCCTTTTTTAAAACATACTCTGGCATGCACACTAGAGTATGTTTCATGCGAGCGCTAGCATTTAATACGCCCATTGAGCCGAAGCGCCTTGTGTATGGGCAAAAAACAGAAATATCAAGAGACAACACCCTTTAAGTCGGTGAAATATGGTACAGTTCAGGGGATGTTTAATTTTGTCAGGATGAATGATACATTTCTAAAGAAAATACAACGGTGGTAAATGTTTACATGCATTTATAAAGAACATAATGTCATGGCCGTCTTGAGTTTCCAGTTGCAGTGGTACCTTGAGATACAAGCTTAATGCATTCTGGGACTGAGCTCGTATGTCGATTTAGGCGTATCTCAAATCAACGTTTCCCATAGAATAGAACTAAATACAAATAATTCGTTCCCCCGAATGTAAAAAGTTTCTCAGCACAAATTACTAAGATTTATTATATTTATTTATTATTATTATATATTTATTTAAATTAATTTTTATAGCAAAATATGCAGTTACATTGCCGTGAAAAAGTATTTGCCCCCTTCCTGATTTCTGTGTTTTTTTGCATATTTGGCTAACACATAGGTTTCAGGTCATCAAACCAGTTTTAGTATGAAACAGAGACAACCAAAGGAAATAGAAAATTTTGTTTCTAAATGATGATTTTATTTACCAAGGCAGAAAAAATGACAAACTTGTCTGGCCCTCTGAAAAAGTAATTGCCGTCCGAACCTAATAACGGGTTGTGCCAACTTTGGCAGCAATAACTGAAATCAAGCGTTAACGGTTATTTGTGATGAGTCTTTCACAACACTTTGGAGGAATTTTGAGCCACTCTTCGGTGCAGAATTGTTTCATTTCTGCAATAATTGGGGGGTTTTCTAGCATGAACATCTCGTTTCAGATCAAACCACAGCATTTCAACAGGATTTAAATCAGAAGTTTGACTTGGGCAGTCTAAAACCGTAACCATTACTTTGTTTTATTTTAGCCATTCAGAAGTGGACCTGCTTGTGTGCTTTGGATAGGTGTCATGCTGCATGCTCCAAGAGCGCTTGAGTTTGAGCGCACGAACTCAGGGCCGGACGTTCTCCTTCAAATTTGCTGGTAGACAGCAGGATTAATTCTTCCATCATGTACAGCAAGTTGTCCTGGTCCTGAGGCACCAAAGCAGTCACAGACCATCATACTGCCACCACCATGCTTCACTGTCGGGATAGTGTTCTTTTGATGGAATGCTGTGGATTTTTTTTTTGCAAAATTTAACTGGCCGCACACCTTCCATTAAGTTCAACTTTTGACTCATCAGTCCACGGAATGCTCTTCCAAAACTATGGAGGATTATCAAAATGTTTTTTGGCAAACGTAAGACGAGCCATTATATATTTTTTGGACAGCAATGGTTTTTGCCTTGGAACTTTGCCATGGATGCCAGCTTTGGACAGTGTTTTTCTCATAGTAGAGTCATGAACATTGTCCTTAACTGAGGCCTGCAGTTCTTTCGATGTTTTTCTAGGTTCTTTTGTGACTTCCTGGATGAGTCGTCGTCGCACTCTTGGAGTAATTTTAGCTGGCTGACCACTTCCGGGAAGGTTTGCCACTATTCCCATTTCTCTCCATTTGTGGATATTGTCTCTGACAGTGGTTCGCTGGAGACCCCAAGCCTTTGAAATGGCTTCATAACCTTTTCCAGAATTATAGATGCCCATCACTTTTTTGCATTTCTTCTTAAATTTCTTTAGATCGTGGCATGGTGCACTCACTGATCATGTAGCCTACTTCACTTTGTCTGACACATTCTATTTCAGTGTTGCCTTGATTCAACACGTGGTGGTAATCAGGTGTGGGTGTGGCCTGTGAAATTAAACTCAGCTTTCCTACAATTGTGATTAGTTGCAGTAATTTTGTGAATTAACAAAGGGGGGCAATTACTTTTTCACAGAGGGCCAGACGAGTTTATATTTTTTTCCTGCTTTGGTAAATCAAATCATCCTTAAGAAACTCTATTTTCTCTTTCCTTGAGTTGTCTCTGTGTCATACAGAAATGATTTGATGGTCTGAAACCTGTGTGTGATAAATATACAAAAACCACAGAGATCAGAAAGGGGCAAATATTTTTCCCGTCACTGTATATCGATAAAAGTAAACATTTAATAAATGACTCAATTTAAAAAAACTAAATGAAAGTAAATATTAAAATAGATTGAAAACAAATTAATGTAGTATTCGTACTTGAGTCAAAGTTTTGCACCTCCCAAAAATTGGGCATACCTTCTAATAATTTGTCCTTTTTAAAAATATTTGCAAACACCATCTTTTACTTTGAAAAAAAAAACACTCAAGTTTTGTCTTTTACAGAGGACAACCCGAACAGCTTGTGCCCTGCACCGCTTCAACCCGTTGAGCTTCCGCCGACTTCTGCCCCTCTGCCCGAATCACCGCTGCCCCCGAAGCCTCGCAAGGATGAGGTCTCGGAACAAAACGGCCACACTCCAGCTCCTCCCCCGTTGTTGCATATGAAGGCAGGCGGGGCGCAAGCGGACTTCTCACCCCCTGCAGAGACGTCGGCACCCAATGGCACGGCAACTCAGGGAGAAGAAAAGTCCTGCAGGCCTATGCCTAGGTTGGTTCCACTTGGCCTGCGGGGGCTTTCGCCCACATGACAATGTCACAAGGATGGACACTTGGTTGTGACCTTGGTGAATGATTGCTTAAATGTTGTTTCTAAAGTTTTATTTTTCTACTTTGTATTTACATAATGGGTGTCCACAACACTAATTTAAATAAAGTTTGATCACATTTGTTCTTGAACTTATTGCAAATTTCAAGGTGTAAAGTCAATATAGTTTGGCTGACAGCAAATATCAAGGTAAAGACAATAGATTGGTTGTTCTAAAAACTGCAACCATAAAGAGTTTTTTTCCACTATTTTTTGACCAAAAAACAAAACAAAAATTAACAGTACAGACCCTCCCCTACTTACGAACAACGGTACATACGAACATGTCTGCAAATTGCGTTTATGTCGAAAAATGTTCGTAAGTTTGACTTTGTATTGCGCGCCTTTTACCGAGTAGTGCTTCTTTCCGCCGCTAATACCGACGCCTGGCGCTGTGAGAGCTCAGCTCACCCAGCATCCACCTTCCTCTGCCCAGTTCGTTGCAATGCGGAAGTGCGTGAACGTGTCTCCAGTGCGCAAAGAACCTTTTTCATTTTTATCATTAAATATCTCGTGCATCCATTATTCAATATGGTTGGTGAAAAGCAAAAGGCTTTTAGTGAGGGAGGTGCAAGGAAGAGGCAAGCCATTTCATTTGAAACGAGTGGCAATAATAAAGAAACTTGATGCGCGTGAGAAAGTGGTGAGCATTGCACGGGAATACAACTTGAATCGTTCCACCGTCAGTACCATTAATAAACATAAAGATCGAGCAGCAGGACCCAAATATTGAACGTTGCACAAAGTTTGCAAATCAATTGAATGATGCCATACAGTGCTACCGCAACATTTATGATGAAAAAAAGAAGAAAACTGTGCAATTTTTATTAGATAGCTTCTTTCGGCCAGTTTCTAGTAAATATCTCTCTCCCTCTCTCTAATGTATGTATACAGTACTGTATGTATTATCTCCATTTTAAGTTATCCAATTAGATGTTTTTTTCAGTACAAACCAATGCTGGTTACTTATACAAGCATTAAACATACAAATGCACTTATATAAACCTTCAATATACTTATAAAGGCCTTAAACATAAATTATAATACAAAATATAGCACTGAAACAACTTGCAAACAAATTCAACTTATGAACAATCGCTTGGAATGCAACTCGTTCGTAAGTAGGGGAGCGTCTGTATTTGAAGTCTACTCCATTTGATTTCGGAGGTCCGAGCAGTAAAGTATGAAATAACGGGCTTGCGTGGGTTTACCATGGGTACTCCAGTTTCCTCCCACATTCCAAAAACATGCATGGTAGGCTGATTGGACTCTAAATTGCCCCTCGGTATGAGTGTGGCATGAATGGTTGTCTGTCTCCTCGTGCCCTGCGATTGATTGGCTGGCCAGCGATTTAAGGTTTCACCCACCTCTGGCCCAAAGTCAGCTGGGATAGGCTCCAGCATCCCCCGCGACACAATTGAGCATAAATCTGTTCAGAAAATGAATGAATGAATGAAAGAACAAATGAACGAAAGAACGAAAAACTGATAGGTTCACCAATAGGCTTTCCCAAATGCACGCACAAATAAAGAAAAAAGACAATTTTCTGGATTTTTCTTGCTAGGAGAACAAACCGTTGAGCACCAGTCCCCGCTCTGTTCTGGCCTCACACACCTTTATTGTTGTTTATTAACTTCAAGGACCCTGGTTACAATGGACGTCTCAACTCTCAAGGGAGGGGTGGGAAACAGAAGTGAGACGTCAATATAGTCAGAACAAATGAAGGTCTGAAAGTTGTGTGCAGCTCAAGGTGTTTTGAATCTTCTGTGTTTTTAGTCCACTCCAAGCAGTCCAAGGCGTTTTGTTCTCAGGAGCAAAGCATCTGCTTTGTTGCAAGCAACCATATAAAAATATGAAGCTAAGTTTAATAGTTAAGCAAAGCATTCTTCATTGCAAGCAAATATATAATTATGAAACTAATAATCCGAGCATTCCCCCCTGTTATTATATATTTGTACATAATCCTATTTCCTTAATAAAACTTCCTTCCGGCTATATTTCATTCATATTTTATAACAAATACAAATAAACTTGGAAGTCCGTTGGCACGATCTTTAACCGAGTTCACCTTACTTGCAATTCTGGTCTGAAAAAGGAAGAACAAAATCAATCTCGTCCAATTCACTTTCATAATTAGCATAATTATGGACATCAATATTCTCACCAGTAGGCTGTCTAATAAGTGGATACAATTCTTGCAATTTGGAATTTGTTAGGGCAATTGCAGTAACTACAAGTCGGTTTAGCAAAGACCGTAAGCAGGGGATAAGACAACACCCACACAATGTCAAAGTAGTAGCAAAACAGCCACTGAGATCCCCACAGAGAAGACCAATTCTATATACTTGCCGAAGGTCTTATCCCACCAGTCTGCTCAGGCGGACAGTTCCACTCCAGAATGCCTCTTCATTTCTGGTTCAGGGTCTACAGACCTTCAACGGCTCTGGTTAGTGACCCATTGGGTGACAGGTCGTTGGGAATAAAGGTGCAACACTGATCTCCAAATATTGCACACACTCTGCCAGAGGCATATCAACCGCTTCGCGGTCCTGGAAAGCCATAAGACTGGTGGCTGCCAAGTGTTTCTTCATTACTACAAATCGCTGCTCAGTATAGTTTTTTTAGACATTGTAATGGATGATGTTTATCCTATCCATATTTTTTTGGAGCAACCCAAAGAGAAATAGATTCCTGCTGCAATTTGGCCAACCAACACATACTTTGGTACGCCTCTATGGATGCAAATTGCATCAACGTAAGTCGGATCGCCGTCCCTCAATGAGGCTCAACGCCGTTGAGAGAGGCCAGCTGCCACACCGAAATTCTCAGCCACCAATTGTATCTCCTCGACTGTAGATAGAAAAACAGGTACTGGTAAGAACAGTTAAAACAAAGCACAGTCATGTTTCTTTTTGACAGGAGTTATATAATTTATTTGCACCACATCACCACCATAAGTCAAAACGTGGCACAGTTTGTCTTGGAACATGGGCACACCATGTCCCATTAACCGCCCCCAGATTCAGACCATGCCCTGTAAGATTCAAACAGGTAACATTAGAAAAGGCATTGGCAGTGGAAAAATTGCCCTGTCGTTGGTAGACCATACACTATCCGTCGTCTTTTTTGGATCTTGACGCGACATCGTCAAGCATGCATACAAGCTCATGGAGGCCACACAAGATATTTAAAAGCATTTTGAGTTGCAGAAATTCTCCGCCAATTCAAAGTAGTTGGCTGGGGTAGGCTCCAGCACCCATGCAACACTTGTGAGGAAAAGCAGATGTGTGAATATAGATGTAAAATATATGTCTATATGTATGTGTGTATATTTGTATATGTATGTAGTGTACAGTAATACCTCGACATACGAGTGCCCCAACATACGAGCAATTTGAGATACGAGTAAAATTTCAAGGGAATATTTAATAATAATCGGACATACCGTAATTACTCGAATATAACACGCATATTTTGCTATATAATTAATTCCAATAGTTGGGGGTGCGTGTTATAATCAATAACTAAAATAAATTACAAATTTTCGATCGAAAAAAGCATTGTCAAACTCACTTTGACGCACGGACATTGTGCAATTTCCAACTTTGAATTCAAAATACACGCATATTAAAGATCGTCAAGCCTCACAAACATCACAATCCTGCATTAATAAGCTGGAAAGTAGAATACTACATTGTAGTGTAGTACGTACTTGTATTTAAAAATATGTCCAGCGGGGGGCAGTACATTCCCTTGTTACATGTGATAGTCTTTTCCATTGTGCATATCTTCAAATCATTTATTTATTCAATTTGTATTTTCCTTTTCTTGTTTGAGAATGACAATAGATATTTGAATTAAAACATGGTATTGTCAATTGAAATGTAGTCAATGTTCAAGGAAGTCTAAAAGGTATTGCAAAATAACATGTCTACATGATATGTTTGTCCACTCTGTGTATCATCTATTGCCCTAAAATTCAAACGCATAACTCCCAACTGCACGACACTCGACACGCTCGTACCTGAAGATTTCTCTATCCGGTTTTGAACAAAACAATCGTGAAACGAAGAAAAAAAGGTAAGATTTCTGATTTTCGTCTGCGGGAAATTTTAGGTGCGCACTATATTCGAGTACTGCGTTTTTCCAGATTTTTTTGGCCCAAAATTACCTGCGTGTTATTTTCGAGTGCACGTTATATTCGAGTAATTACGGTAATAATAATCGGACATAGGCCCTGTCGTCATTAACAACACAAAAAGCCTACTTGTCATCACACCCAGAAACTGCGTGTGACGAAATTGGTGGTGCTTCTCCATAAGCTGTGTTTACTCGGCAAAAGACCTAAATAAGTGCAAGTTACGGACTTGTAATTTGGCATTCTGCTGTTATGGATACAGGTCGCTTACCTCTCACTGTCTTTCACTTACCTTACCTTCAGTCAGCTAGTAGGAGGCAGATCACCATCCAAACATCTTTTCATATTACCGCAGAAGGGAATGTGTGTTATGTTACCGCAAGTTTAGATTTCTGATGGATGTGGGAAAAAACTGTCCTTAAGCCTATTTGTCCGTGCTTTGTGGGACCTATAGCGTCTGCCAGAGGGCAGCAGCTGGAACAGATTGTGACCAGGATGGTAAGGGTCCCCTATGATGTTCTTGGCTCTGCTGAGGTAACGAGGGCTGCCAATGTCTTCCAGTGAGGGCAGAGAGCAGCCGACAATCCTCTGGGCAGTGTTAATCACTTTCTGCATGGCCTTTTTGTCTGCCGCCGTGCTTCCAGCGTACCACACGGTGATGCCGTACGCCAGGATGCTCTCTACAGTGGTTCTATAGAAGGTTATCAGAAGCTTGGTGCCCAAGTTGTTCTTCCTAAGTACCCTGAGGAAATGGAGTCGTTTCTGAGCCTTCTTCACCACTGCCGTGGTGTTTGTAGACCATGAGAGGTTATCCGTGACGTGGACCCCCAGGAATTTAAAGGACTGGACCCTGTCTACACATACTCCATTTATGAGGAGTGGGGCCAGATCTGTGCCGTGTTTGCGAAAGTCCAGGATTATTTCTTTGGTTTTCGTGGTGTTCAGTGTGAGATTGTTCACCGAGCACCACGAAGACAATTTGTTGACCTCATCTCTGTAAGCCGACTCATCCCCTCCTGAGATGAGTCCGACTACAGTGGTGTCGTCAGCGAATTTGATGATGGCGTTAGACTGGTGGGTGGGTGTACAGTCGTATGTGTACAGGGAGTACAGAAGAGGACTCAGTACACAGCCTTGAGGGGAGCCAGTGCTCAGTGTAATGGAGGAAGAGAGGTGGGGACCAAGTCTAACAGTCTGTGGTCGGTTGGTCAAGAAGTTCTTTATCCAGCAGCAGATTGAAGAGGATAGTCCAAGGTGGGAGAGTT
This sequence comes from Stigmatopora argus, assembly GCF_051989625.1. Classification (NCBI taxonomy): domain Eukaryota; kingdom Metazoa; phylum Chordata; class Actinopteri; order Syngnathiformes; family Syngnathidae; genus Stigmatopora; species Stigmatopora argus. Next base: position 15,128,588 of record NC_135401.1, read on the forward strand.
TGTCAGTCAGAATGTCCGGTTTTATGGTGTTGAAGGCTGAGCTATAGTCAATGACGAGCATCCTCACGTAGTTCCCATGGTGTTCCAGGTGGCTCAGTGCTGTATGAAGAGCAATGGCAATAGTATCCTCAGTGGACCTGTTTGCTCTATAACATGGGTCTCAAACTCGCGGCCCGCGGGCCTACTGCGGCCCTCGGGATGATAATTTGCGGCCCCCGTCTTAATATGAAAGATTAATGTTCGTGCGGCCCGCAAGATTGATATGAATGACACTTGTTGTGTTTGGAGCTGAATGAACCAATCACGGTGAGCTATACGGCTCTGGAGGGCGGGACATCGGCCGGGCTGTCCAGTGCCTCGCTCAATCACTCATTCATTCCTCCAATCAGCTGGGCGGAGGAGAAGACGTGAAGCCGATCACTCCGCTCGGCGCGCACACTCCTCCGCTGCTCTCAGCATAGAACTGAATGAGGCGCTATGATCCGTGATCCAGCCTGTGTCAGTGTCTGTAGCCATCTCCGCGAGTGAAACTGAAACTTAACAGTAAGTGCGTTAACATGACACTTGAGAAATTCGGAGAACTGCCGTAATCCAATACGATCGGAGAGCGAAAGTGCGCACACACCCCGACGTGTCTCATTTGCACTGAAAAAGTTGCGGTGCACAAGGAATACAATTTGAAACGTCATTATACTACGAGACATGCTGAGGAGTACGAAAAATACCAGGGAGATGAGAGAGCCAACCAGGTTGCCAGTCTTACAACACGTCTTCTGAGGCAACAGGATTTCTTCAAGAAGGCTACCAAAGACAGTAATGCAGCAGTCGAAGCTAGCTACGCCATTTGTGAGTTGATTGCTAAAGCAGGTAAGCCATTCACAGAAGGTGAATTTATCAAAAAGTGCATATTACAGGCTGCACATATTGTCTGTCCAGAAAAGGAAAGTCTGTTCAACCACATCAGCCTTTCTGCCAACAAAAACTGGAAGAGGAGGGTGTGGAGGAGGCCATAGCTCTGCACTGCATTATCCATCAGCAGGCCCTTTGCAGCAGATGCCTGAAGTTTGACAATGTGATGTCTGTCGTTGTGAAATGCATCAACGAAATCAGATCCAGGGGCTTAAAGCACAGAAGGTTCCGTGCTTTTTTAGAGGAAATGGAGTCAGAATATGGGGATGTGCTCTACTTCACTGAGGTACGTTGGCTCAGCAGGGGAAACGTGTTGAAGAGATTTTTTGAGTTGAGAGCAGAAGTAAAAGACTTCATGGAGATAGATGGGGTTGCTGTTCCTGTGCTAAGTGATCCCAAATGGCTCATGGACTTGGCTTTTCTTGTTGATATCACACATGAGCTTAATATACTGAACAAGAAGCTACAAGGCTAGGGGCAACTTATCAGTGCTGCCTATGACAACGTGAGAGCATTCTGCACTAAACTTGTGTTATGGAAATCCCAGCTCTCTCAGACAAACCTTTGCCATTACCCAGCATGCAAGGCTCTCGTGGATGCAGGCACACCATTCAGTGGTGAGAAGTATGTTGAGGCCATTTCGAAGCTACAGGAGGAATTTGATCACAGATTTGCAGACTTCAAGACACACAAAGCCACATTTCAAATTTTTGCGGACCCCTTCTCTTTTGATGTGCAAGATGCCCCTCCGGAGCTTCAAATGGAGCTCATTGACCTGCAGTGCAACTCTGCACTCAAAGCCAAGTTCAGGGAGGTGAGTGGAGAAGCAGACAAGCTTGGGCAATTTTTGAGAGAGTTGATCCCCAGCTTCCCTGAACTTTCCTGAATGTTCAAGCGGACCATGTGCCTTTTTGGGAGCACATACTTGTGTAACTTCTCCACCTTGAACTTCAATAAGTCCAAGTACAGGTCCAGACTTACTGATGAGGATCTTCAAGCTCTACTGAGGGTCTCCACTGCTTCCCCCCTCAAGCCAAATGTGACTCAGCTATGTGAGAGAAAGCGCTGCCAGGTCTCTAGCAGCAAGAAGTAGGCAAGAGAAGCCGTGTTCAGAATATTTCATGTTCAATGTTCCATTCAAGTTCAGAAAGTTAAAGGTTAAAGAGCTGTTAATACAGACATTTGAAACGGAATAAAAATAATTCATTTTCTCTACTTAGCCAGCCAGTGTATATCTACTGTATGCTCATTATTATTATTTTATTTTTGTATTACTGATTGATTTATTTTTTATTCATCTTTAAGTTAATTTATTTAATTCATTATTTTTTGTCAAAAAATAAAGATATTTGATAACGTTGGAATGTTTTATCAGCGCTTTTCTTGTGGAAATCCTGATGCGGCCCAGTCTCACCCAGACTCTGCCTCCAGCGGCCCCCAGGTAAATTGAGTTTGAGACCCCTGCTCTATAAGCAAACTGGTGAGGGTCAATTGAGGGAGGGATTGTATTCCTGATATGGTGGGCTACCAACTTTTCAAAGCACTTCATGATCACAGGCGTGAGTGCAACAGGCCTATAATCATTCATGCTGTCAATGGTTGGCTTTTGGGGGACAGGGATGATGGTGGCAGATTTCAGACAGGATGGAATGATGGATTGTTGCAGGGTGAGTGCAACAGGCCTATAATCATTCAGGCTGTCAATGGTTGGCTTTTTAGGGACAGGGATGATGGTGGCAGATTTCAGACAGGATGGAATGATGGATTGTTGCAGGGAACAATTGAAAATGTTTGTGAAGACTCCAGCCAGCTGGTCAGCACAGGCTTTGAGCACCTTCCCAGGTACTCCGTCTGGGCCAGCAGCCTTCCTGGTGTTCACAGACCGCATTACCAGTCTCACTTCCTGTTCCCGGAACGTCAGTGTATTGCTGCAGGGTGGTGGTGGGGGTGTTGAGACTGGGTCTGATTTGTCAGTCTCAAAGCGGGCAAAGAAACGGTTCAATTTCTCCGCCAGTGAGGCATCTGCGTTAACAGACATTATTGTTATTGTAGTTGGTAATATGTCGTATTCCTTGCCACATCTTCTTTGGGTTATTTTCTGTGAAGTGCTCCTCAATTTTCTTGGTATATGCTGCCTTGGCCTTTTTAATGCCTCTTTTCAGCTCAGCTCTGGCAGCTCTATATTTTATCTTCTCCCCTGATCTAAAGGCTGAGTTACGGCATTTGATGAGTGCCTGTGTCTCATTGGTCATCCAGGGTTTTTGGTTAGGAAAAACCCGTATTCGTTTATCTATAGTGACGTTGTCAATGCAGTTTTTTATGTAAGAAAGTACAGAGTCCGTGTAGTCCTGGAGGTTGTCGTGTACAAAAAGTTCCCAGTTGGTGCGGGAAAAACAGTCCTGCAGCTGAGAGTGCGTCGTCGGGCCAAGTTTTTATTATCTTTATTTGTGGCGCTGTTTGCCTCCGGAGTGGAGTGTAAGCGGGGGTGAGAGATAGGCAGAGGTGATCTGATCCAGCTAGGTGAGGGAGGGAAGTGGCTTTATAAGCATGTTTGATGTTAGAATAGACATGGTGAAGAGTTTTGTCTCCTCTAGTATTACAATTTACGTATTGAATAAACTTAGGTAAAACAGTCTTTAAACACGCCTTGTTGAAATCACCAGCGACAATAAAAACTCCATCGGGGTGGTCAAGCTGTTGTTTGTTTACAGCCGTTAGCAGGAGGTTAAGTGCCGTGTTAACGTTAGCATTCGGAGGTATATAGATAGCCGTTACTATGACGACAGTTTGCTCTCTCGGTAGATAATAGGGCCTACACCGTATTGCCAATAACTCTAAATCCCGGGAACAGTGAGTGTCAATGATCCTATTGTCACAACACCATTCATTACGTATAAACATGTACAGTCCTCCTCCTTTGCTTTTGCCTGTTGTTGGGAATTTTCTCTATAATTATATTAAAGTTAAGTTAGTAATCTGACTCCAATTTGTGACCTTACCCAACTGCCACTCATCCAACAATTTGCGCGCTCGTTCTGCAATAGAAAGGTATCAGGAAGCTAGCAGTTTCACACACGAGTGGATTTATTCCTAACACACAAATCTAATACATACAACTGGGTCCCAGGTCCCTCTCAGCACAGCTCTATACGTCTCTGTTGCCACCAGTCGACATAGTACTACATCTGAGTTGCCCAGCAAATGAATTATACTACACAATATGCAAATGACACAACAACAAAGGCATCCTGGCATTATTCTATTGGCTATGTGTATACTGCAGTTAACTTTAGCTTGCTCATTGGTCTTTATTCCCCTGCAGAATCTCCCGCCGGTTCCGCCCAGTTGTAGTCTTCCCTCCTCAGCATCTGTACAACATCCCACTGGTGCGAACCCCCACGGGATCTGCAAACATTCCACTGTCAACCCCCCTAAATCCTGTCCTGTGACCTCGCGCACACTCAACATTCCACAGGATGTAGGAACATCTAATGAACTACTTTAAGCTCAAACTGTTATATTCCTTTATTCCCTCTCATGACCTCAGACGACTGAGGTCATCACTCGAATACCTTGTTTTATTGTTACACACGAGCTAAAATCAATGGCCATAAGCTAAAAATCAGTAAACAATTAAAAAATCTGTAGAAAACTAAAAATCAGTATAAGATTTCATTCTAGTAAAAAATCAGTAAAAAATTCATACTCTCCTCATGGCCTCAGATCCCTGAGGCTACCTTCCCATACTCACATCCCGAACTCCCGGAGGGCCACAGCTGTCTCCGCCTCCTGGGGGTCCTTCTGAGGGATCATCATGTACTGGCCACCCGGAGTGCGTGGCCCCAACGTGCGTTCAATTGTCCTGACAGTTAATGATCTGATACATGGAATACAGCAACATCCGCAAAACACCATAATAGCGGTAAACACAGCGATAGAAACCAGCATTGATGCAATCAAGCTTTTGTATTCGCCAAAGCCGTTTAACCAGTCAGAGTACCAACTGGTGTCCACACCTGAGTGCTCCTTCATTTTGTTACTTAGCGTGCGCAGACCCTCCAATGCCTTAGTAAGGCGACCGTCAGGAGACGTATTGTTGGGAATCAGAGTACAGCACTGATCCCCAAAAATACCACACTCCTCCTCTTTCAGCTAACACCATATCTAAACCCATTCTATTTTGGAATGCCATAAGAGACGTGGCTGCTAATTGCTCATGCACTGCCTGGAGTGCCAAGGTGGTGAAGTTCGCCAATCGTTGGACATTGTAGTGGACATAATTAATCCGGTCCACATTTTTGTTTACTGTAACGAACAGGAAAATACTCTCCCATCCTGCCGCCACTTGATCCACCAATTTGTATTCATCAGGGACCCCTCTCGGAACTCCAATTGCATCTATATACTTGGGGTCTCCTGCCTTTAACCATTCTTGCATGTCCCTTTTCTTCCTCACAAGGAAGGGGATTCTTCCCCACCGTCCAACGCCTTCCCAATTTATTCCGGCCATGTCTAATGCTGTCACACTAATTGGCATGATCAGCGTTACTAGGGCGCACTTACCTGAGGCATTGGAGGGAAGCCTATCGTACAACACTTTCGCTCCACACCACAGCCAAACATCAGCACGAGCGAGAGGGATTCCTGCTGGCAAAGACACATTTTCATTACACCATGACTCGTGGATATTTCCAATCCCAGGGCCAGTCCCATTTAACTTTAGGGAGGTGAAATTTTGTTGTGCAACATGGGTGTCAAACATGGGCTTTTTCTTTTCCATATATGTCAGTGGAAAGGCCAAGTCCAATTGGCTGCACTCTCCTTGCAGAGTCTTGTTATATAGGAAACCAAAGAGACAGTTTTTGGATACAGCAGTTGCTGCCATGATTTTCAAAACTGGTCTTGCACCTGTGTCGGTTGTTTACACTTCAGATTTAGCAGTAGTTGTTGTGTCTGTGTCAGCGTCTTACCACCATTTTGCTCTGCTTCATACCATACCGTTCCATTACAGGAATGATACACCATCACTCGTTCTCCTTTCGCTCCATCACTTCTGTCATCCTGCACCATATGTTCAAACGTCAACATAGTCCACACGAAGCACAAGCCAGCAAGCAGAATAGTCAATCTTTGTTCAGACACTTTCGAGTCCGACTTTGATCCAATTCTTGCCATCGTCACATTCCCTCTCTTGACCTGCCCGTCCGGGCGGTCAACCTTTATGCTCACCATTGGCAGGCACAAAGTCTGGGGCCGGGCGCAACTGTGAGTAATGGTGCCACTTTTGTCCTTTAGTGCAATTAAAACTCATTACTTTTAAAATGCATATTAATCAAGTCCTAATTCATTCAATAATGTGTATCGCGTTGCATAGTAAACTCAGTTATCTGAAATTCCAAATATCCCAGTCTAGTAGTCTTTTTATCAAATGTAACATTCCATTGTCTTTGGAGTTTGCCAATCATCTCCTATAAAACTTTCTTAATCAATCTTTTCCAACATTCTGGCATAAAATTAAAATCCAGTTACATTTCTATCCATTCTCTTTCTAATTGTTTACTTTAAAAATCTGTACGAAGGTTTGGTCTCAATTGAAACGCTTTCATCTTTTTTTTATGGAGACAAAAAAATCAATATAAAAAGTTCCTTATGGTTTACAGCATTGCTCCCCGAGCAATAATCTTTCCAATCAATATTGGAGTACTTGCCATTACGCCTGATTACGTCAAAAGTTTATCTTACCTCTCTCCTCAAACGTTTCAATTGAGAGAACCCTCTTACAGTGCACCAGGTGGATCGGCCATTCTCATGTCTGCCTGTGGGTCAACAACACTTGCACGGACACTCTCATCCTGGGTTGCTCATGCGTGCTCTCCATGTTTCCTGTTAAGAAGCACAATCTCCCTCTGCCAACCCAAAATTAATGCGTTTCTTTAAAGTTTTTTCTTTTATGCAGATAGCCAGATTAGCCTCATCATCCACTTCCAATCGTGTAGTGAATAATGGCATTTGGTATGGTCTACTAAATAGGATTTCCATATTTTTCTGTCCGCCTGACCTCGTTATGTAGGCGCGATAATTTCATAACAAAATATGGAACCTTTGATCAATTCAGTCAATTATTCTGTTAACAAAATTTGGATGCCATTATCACTATGAATCCATAGTACTTTTGGAATTTCTTATCATGCACTGTCTTTGGGTTTTTTTCTCAGTGCTCCTAAATTTCGCATAGCAGATTTGTTTCTTCACTTCAATTTTCACATTTGGAGTACTGCTGCTTTTTTCATTCCTAATTATAAATTTCAGTGTCTAATAGAGGACCCATAATTTGTCACTAATATATCCCAATACTGTCAACTATCTCTCTCTCTACATCTCTCTATCCCTCCCCCTCCCTGTTTGCGCAGAGGGAGGGGGCCTTGGGCTGGGCTGGTGGGGGCTCTCTCTCTCCCCTGGCTCCAGGTGATAAAGGAGCAGTAAGCGCTATGGGCGACCCCCCTCTTTTTGTTTGCACAGGGTGTGCTTAGTTTGTCGGGTGAGTGGCCTCCGCATCTGTGAAGGGGTGCTGGTCGTGACCATTGGACCGAGCCGGCGAGCCTCATGACCAGGAGACAGAGCCAAAGCAATGTGTGGGTCGGCTGTGTCCGACATTTTGTACCACACCTTTTCGATTCTTTCAACTGCCAGGGTGTTCCAAGAACCTTCTGAAAACAGTAAAACAACGTACAATGAAAATCATCCATGGGTGGATGGTAAGGCCGGAGTCAGTCAATGAATGATTTCCACCGGTGATATACAGACAACAGTCCCCCAGTGGCCGGAGTTTCAGGCTCAAAACGTGACCTATAGATTGTCCACCACTGTCCACATGTTCATATTGGTTGTGAACACGGAATCTTTGCACCATTTGGTCAAGTCACTGTGAGGCCATCCGGCCCACATAAGATGGTAGCTCCAATAGACATCAACAAGTCTCTTCCCATCAAATTCACAGGAGCCTCTCGGGCACCTCTCTTCGGAGTGTGGAGGATCTCATGGACCGTAATAATCATCTCCGCCCTGATAATATTGTCCAGGTGACTGGGCCAGCTGCCTGAGCCGCCATGGTCCACCAGCGCCTCGTCCTCCTCCGCGCGTAGGCCGCTGTTGCTGTAGTGGGCCATACTGCTGTGCTTGGGTTGCCGTGGGAACGGTTGTTGCGGTTGCTGCTGTTTACTGGGACAATCATGTGCCCCGTGTCCAATACCGCCACACACAAAACAGTTGCCTTGCCTTGTTGGCCTTGTCCTGAGTACCCTCTTCCCCGGCCACCAGAGAAACCACGCCCATGACCACAGTGTCCACCACTGAACTGACCACCTCGGGCCCCACCATAGCTTGGAACATCTGGACGGATTGCTCTATCTTTTCCTGTTTAGAATTTTTCTTTGACCTTCTCGTCATCATACATAGGTTCCGGAAGACCCTCGACAATAGCTGCTCCAATCATTCGTACCTGATGTCTCATGTCAAGCGCGCAGCTCTGTCCACTGATCCAGGCCAAAAGCCCCATCAGCCATGCACTTCCTCCCCTTGCCAGGGGGGGGGTTATTTAGTGCCACATTTCTAAGAAGGATCATATATCACGCCTCCTCCCTGAGGGCAAAGGGGAAAGGTACCTCCTCTCTCTGTCCAACTACTCACTCCCTCATTTCACTTTTTTTTTTTTTATTATTATTTTTTTTTAGTTCTGCCTTAGCTGTGACCTCACGCTCCTTTTCCCTTTTTTTTCTTTTTTCTCAATGCTACGGACAAACGCTTTTGACCCGTAAAATGTAAATTTCCTTTCAACGTACAAAATTGTTTATCCAACTCGCGTCTAATTTTAGCTTGTCTTTAAAAACCTGTGCTTCTACATCTCCGTACAAACTTATCAATTAATTCCATTCTCTTTCAGCTCACTTACAAAAATCCTTTCTATTCACTTACAAAACTCTTTTCTATTCACAATTCCCTTTCTATGTTCATCAAACCTTCATCAAGCCTTCCACATCCTTCATCAAACCTTCCACATCCTTCAAATTGGGACAGAAACCATGCCTCTCCACCCATCGCGGCAGACACAGGCAACCCCCACACTACGCATCCGCACATCCACACACATCACCAACCCTTCGATCTCCATTCTGCATTCCATTCGTCTGAAGTGCCACAACCTGAGAGGGACCCGAGACCACTATCACACTTCTTCTCATCCGCCATCTTGAAATCCACCCGTGCGTGTCCCAACCACTTTTTACGCAGAACAATTTTAGTTTTTAATTTTAGTTTTCACACTCACACTGCTTCCACACTGATACGTAAATCCCAGATTTTAAACCGTATCGAACCACGAGTAGTTCCACATTATTGTAGTAGGTAAATCCCAGATTTTATACCCTACTTATGGAACTACTCTAGTAGGTAAATCCCAGATTTTATACCCTACTAATGTCCACACTATTACACTTTTAAGCCGTTCCGCTCCTCCTTCCTCTTATAATTTAGCGTTGTCAATGTGCAGAATTTGAAAAGGAATCTGCTCACCTTGTTTCACTGTGGGCCCAAGAGGAAAGACGGTCGGACGTGTGGCTCCTCTATCAGGTCGTCACCTGTTGTGGACGTGGGTCCCAGACCCGAGTCCCAGACTCTTGTGGTTCTTCTACCTCTTTTGCATCACGTCGGGGTCACCATAAATTGTTGGGAATTTTCTCTATAATTATATTAAAGTTAAGTTAGTAATCTGACTCCAATTTGTGACCTTACCCAACTGCCACTCATCCAAAAATTTGCGAGCTCGTTCTGAAATAGAAAGGTATCAGGAAGCTAGCAGTTTCACACACGAATGGATTTATTCCTAACACACAAATCTAATACATACGACTGGGTCTCAGGTCCCTCTCAACACAGCTCTATACGTCTCTGTTGCCACCAGTCGACGTAGTACTACATCTGAGTTGCCCAGCAAATGAATTATACTACACAATATGCAAATGACAACAACAAAGGCATCCTGGCATTATTCTATTGGCTATGTGTATACTGCAGTTAACTTTAGCTTGCTCATTGGTCTTTATTCCCCTGCAGAATCTCCCGCCGGTTCCGCCCAGTTGTAGTATTCCCTCCTCAGCATCTGTAAAACATCCCACTGGTGCGAACCCCCACGGGATCTGCAAACATTCCACTTTCAACCCCCCTAAATCCTGTCCTGTGACCTCGCACACACTCAACATTCCACAGGATGTAGGAACATCTAATGAACTACTTTAAGCTCAAACTGTTATATTCCTTTACTGTTAATTCTTTTGAACGGTCGTTCCGAAAAAGCGTTCGGCTAGCTAGCGATACCGCAGCGTCGGGGATATGCGGGTGTAGCCACGTTTCTGTGATGATAATAATATTACAATTTCTAACAAAGCTGTTGGTAGCAATACGAAGTTCCAACTCATCCATTTTGTGGGAGATGGATCGGGCGTTGGTCAAAAAGATACTAGGAAGCGGTGCTCGGTGTGGTTGTTGTTTCAGCTTAGCAGCAAGGCCCGCCCGGCATCCACGCTTCTGTTTTCTGTCCCTTCGTCGCCTTCGACGTGCTTTTGGTGGGCTGGCTAGCCATGGAGATCCCGGAGAGTTTGTTGAGAAATCGGATGTATCGCATATCCTTCCGATAGTGATTAAATCCTGGCGACTGTAAGATAACGAACGACACCGAACTGGAAAGCATAAAGCCGCTGCGTCAGTGCGCGCCGCCATCTTGATTCTTTTCCTTGAAATACGAGACAAATTTTGATATACGAGCATACACAGACGCTGCTTATGAGAACATCATCTCGCCGCAACTCCCTCGTTTAAATGTCTCTACGAGTACTGGGCGGAGCGTTGAATTTTTTCAGTGTTTTCTTTTCCCTGTTAGAGTGGTAGAGTTTGCTCGCTAATATGAGAGGAGTATACTACTTCCCCATTGGCAAGTGGTCCTGCGTTATCCTATCGTGAGGACATTTGTGTGCATCATTTTCGGAATATTTTGAAGGGAAGACAAAAGCAAACAACCGTCGATAGGTTCCTTTTAAGAATACCATCGGCTAGAAATGTGGGTGTTCCACCTAGAAATACCAAGGACCGGTCGTTCGGCCGAAACCTGAGGTGTGAACAGTCCTTTGGTTATTCAAATAAGGTAGCTCCCAAGCCTTTCCTTCTGCTGAGCAGAAACTCTTATTAAGCTAATTGGGGCATCCTACAGGAAGGGACATTTGAGCCACTGTGGAACTTGTCTTTGTCCTCCCTTGTATTATTTTGGAGGAAAAATTTTTTTTTGATTGTGTTACGGGGTCATTTTAACCCGTACTGTTAAAATTCACACAAAATTGTCAAACAAAAAAGTTAAACTAATGAATGTATTTGAGCATATTGTAACAATAAGGAACATGATATAAAAATGGGCAAAATCTTTAACATGCCTCATTATCTATCATTTTCAAATTTGAATTTTCTCTGCACGACAAACAGAAAATTAGCGTGCTCTCTGTCATTTGACATCTGACATTCTGTCAGACCTGGCATCTTTTGTGTTTCCTTGACCCTGTGTCCACTGGATCCAAATCAGGTTGATTGTACAGATGTTTCCCAAATTTCACACTCCTGGTCTTCACCCAGGATGAGGAAAAGTCACACATTTTTATGAGGAAAAATAACAAATAAATAACCAGTACTTTTAGGAACAGAAAAACTGAAATGGATCAAATTGACCCGTAACATAATATAAACATGTTTTTTTATGTTTATTCCTTTTACCAGTTTTGATTCGATGTGTATTAAAAATTCAGAAATGTAAACCGCACGGATTATGTACAGTGTGGATAATTGGTGTGTGTTTATTTCTATGAGAGCCTATGCTAAGTTAATGAGCCGTGCATCTTACGGTCCACCCGATTTTCATTTCATTATGTTCCTTTCTCTGTTCTCTGTACAAAACCATCACCATCCTAATTCCCCACAAAAATAAATAAATGAAACAAATTTTGACCTCAAAATCGTTGATCTGCGACCCCCCTGATGTCTCAAGTCCACATGAGAAATATAGAAACGAGCAACTGCGACTTGTTTTCAATGCTTTATTTTTTATAATACAAAATCCTAAAACAATATGAAAAGTAAAAAAAAATCCTCACATATTTAAAGTTTGTGTGTGTGTAACTCCAGCACTCATTCATCTGTCCCGTTTGTCTGGTCAGTCAGAACATATTTCGCACTGCAATAATATTTCTTTACGGCATTTTCCACGTGTACCTTTGGCAACCAAAACATCGCTGATTAGCGGAATTCCACTTGCAACGAAGGTTGATCTGACACTTGCCCCTTTTTCCTGGTGTGGGAGGTTTTTGCTAAAAAAAGTTGTTCTTTGAGCACCTTCTTTGCATTTACATACGAGGAAGCCAACTCATTAGCTTTTTTTTCCCAAGATGGCGCCGTTCACGCGGGAGCCAGTGGGAGTAGCTCTGTACACTCATGTTTTTCGTGTTTTACAGCCCTTCTATCTTTTTTTAATTACATTTTAATATTTCTTAATACATCCCTTTTTACTTTACTTTGTACTTTATACTTTAATGTTTTTACAACTTTCCTTGTTCTGTTAGCCTGGCTTCTTTCGGCTACTTCTTTTTTTTGGAACCATTCAGCCATGCCTACGCTGTCACACACACGGGACTAGCTGTTACAATACACAGCAGAAGGAGCAACACCTCGGTCCCGCCGGAGTTTCGGAGCTGGACAAAAGTGCCGGGAGGAGAGGCAACGCTTCTGACCAACCATTCCATCGTGGGATAAGATGGAAGAGCTGTCGGCGCTTACCAGCAACGGAGTCGAGGAGTTCTGGCCTGCTGCTGTTTTCTTCAGCTCCAGACTACTGAGGAACTGTGCGGATAAGCTTGGAAGTAGTGACTGCATATTCTCTACCTCGATCACAGTGCAGAAGTTCCCCATCTTGTGGAAGACTTCCTGTGTGTGGTTCCAGTTTTTGTCCAACTTTACATCTTTTCGAGTCTATCCGTTTTTGCTACCGAAACTCGTAGCTCGTTTTTGTGTTTTTGCTGCTTTTCTGTCTTAATGATTTGGTAATTCTTAATGATCCCATTGACTTTGATTTGCTTTGTACTTTGTGCTTTTTGCTTTTGCTTTGTTGTTCTGCGGCCTTTGACTGTACTGTCTAACTTATAACTATGCCTTTTCTTGCTACTGTCACAATGAAATTTCCCAAATACGGGATTGGATTGGATTGGATTGGATAACTTTATTCATCCCGTATTCGGGAAATTTCGTTGTTCCAGTGGCAAGAGGGTGAGGATGCAGGAATAGCAAAGGCATTTTAGACATGAATAGATAGGTAATAAGTAGGTCAAGAAATAAATACATGAATAAATATATAATTAAATAAGCGTGTTGCTTAGCACATATATACATACATACATACACATAAATGTAGATCAGGGGTCTCGAACTCAATTTACCTGGGGGCCGCTAGAGGCCGAGTCTGGGTGAGACTGGGCCGCATCAGGATTTCCACAAGAAAAGCACTGATAAAACATTCCAACGTTATCAAATATCTTTATTTTTTAACAAAAAATAATGAATTAAATAAATTAACTTAAAGATGAATAAAAAATAAATCAATCAGTAATACAAAACCAAATAATACTAATGAGCATACAGTAGATATACACTGGCTGGCTAAGTAGAGAAAATGAATTATTTTTATTCCGTTTCAAATGTCTGTATTAACAGCTCTTTAACCTTTAACTTTCTGAACTTGAATGGAACATTGAACATGAAATATTCTGAACACGGCTTCTCTTGCCTACTCCTTGCTGCTAGAGACCTGGCAGCGCTTCTTCTCACATAGTCACATTTGGCTTGAGGGAGGAAGCAGTGGAGACCCTCAGTAGAGCTTGAAGATGCTCATCAGTAAGTCTGGACCTGTACTTGGACTTATTGAAGTTCAAGGTGGAGAAGAGCTTCTCACACAAGTATGTGCTCCCAAAAAAGCACATGGTCCGCTTGAACCTTCGGGAAAGTTCAGGGAAGCTGGGGGTCAACTCTCTCAAAAATTGCCCAAGCTTGTCTGCTTCTCCACTCACCTCCCTGAACTTGGCTTTGAGTGCAGAGTTGCACTGCAGGTCAATGAGCTCCATTTGAAGCTCAGGAGGGGCATCTTGCACATCAAAGGAGAAGGGGTCCGCAAAAATTTGAAATGTGGCTTTGTGTGTCTTGAAGTCTGCAAATCTGTGATCAAATTCCTCCTGTAGCTTCGAAATGGCCTCAACATACTTCTCACCACTGAATGGTGTGCCTGCATCCACGAGAGCCTTGCATGCTGGGAAATGGCAAAGGTTTGTCTGAGAGAGCTGGGCTTTCCATAACACAAGTTTAGTGCAGAATGCTCTCAGGTTGTCATAGGCAGCACTGACAAGTTGCCCCTGGCCTTGTAGCTTCTTGTTCAGTACATTAAGCTAATGTGTGATATCAACAAGAAAAGCCAAGTCCATGAGCCATTTGGGATCACTTAGCACAGGATCAATCAACTCCCAAACGGCGTAGATTTCTTGAAGAAATCCTGTTGCCTCAGAAGACGTGTTTTAAGACTGGCAACCTGGTTGGCTCTCTCATCTCCCTGGTATTTTTTGTACTCCTCAGCATGTCTCGTAGTACAATTACGTTTCAAATTGTATTCCTTGTGCACCGCAACTTTTTCAGTGTAAATGGGACACGTCGGGGTGCCCCTGTGTTCAACAAAGAAATATTGCACTCCCCACTTTTCTTGAAACTGTCTGTGCTCATCACCGACCTTTCTCTTCACGGCAGGCTCTGAAAGAGACATCTCTGGGGCTCTGTAATATGTTTTTCCACTTGGAATGAGTCTCGGGTTGATCTTTCACATTCAGTCGCGCGGGTTTGTGGCGCATGTGCACTTTCGCTCTCCGTTTCAATTGCGGAGATGGCTACAGACAGTGACACAGGCTGGATCACGGATCATAGCGCCTCATTCAGTTCTATGCTGAGAGCAGCGGAGGAGTGTGCGCGCCGAGCGGAGTGATCGGCCTCACGGCTTCTCCTCCACCCAGCTGATTGGAGGAATGAATGAGTGAGTGAGCGAGGCACTGGACAGCCCGGCCGATGTCCCGCCCTCCAGAGCCGTATACCTCACCGTGATTGGTTCATTCAGCTCCGAACCAAAGTTCCCTCTAATTTTTTGTTGGTCTGAGCAGAAAGACAACCTCCCTGAGCGCACTGAGAAACCAGTGTGAGCGACATCATCGGTACTCGGATGATTCGCCTAAAGACGTTTCGCCGACGGACGTTTGACAGACGGGCAGGTCGCCGAATGGACCTTCCACCGAACGTTCATTCGGCCGAACGGAGGTTTCGCCGAAACGGGATTCGAACGATCGCCCCGCCGGATCGTGTGTGTACAAGTTTTTCAACCTCGGCCCGCGGGCCATATACGGCCCGTTAGGATTTTTAATCCGGCCCGCCGCCGGTGTTGTCCAAATTATAGTAAAAATCAATGTTCGTCTACCATCAATGGCAGCCCGGGAATAAGCACTCTTGGGCGGGCATGGCAGTCCGGGAATAAGCACTCTTGGGCGGGCATGGCAGTCCGGGAATAAGCACTCTTGGGCAGGCAGATGTAGCAGAACCGAGCCGTAAAATGACAGCAATCGGGTCAAATCCATCCTAAAACAGCATTTAATGATTAAATACAAATACTGGATGATATCGCGATGGAGGCAAAAAAACGTCTATAGACGTCCATTCGCCAAACGGCTCAAAATGCTCTCAAATTCGGTCAAATCCAGCTGAAAACAGCGTTTAATGATTAAATACAAATACTAGTATTTGTATTTAATCATTAAACTAACAAATACTAGTACGACCTGTCCGTCTGTCAAACGTCCGTCGGCGAAACGTCTTTAGGCGAATCATCCGGTCACGACATCATTATTGCTCGCTATGGGCACACCAGTATCACACCTGCCACAAGCAGGTGCATGTAAATGTTCCCTCTAATTTTTCATGTAAAACATGCTGTAAAACACGAAAAACATGAGTGGACAGAGCTACTGCCACTGGCTGCCACTTAAACGGCGCCATCATGGGGAAAGGGGTAAAAAAATAAAAAATAAAAAAATAAAAAATAAAAAAACGATTTTTTTTTTACTGCGCGCCATATGATTGTTACTGCGCAGAGAAGACGAGAGTAGTGCGCAATTGCGCACGCGCGCAGCTTAGAGGGAACATTGCTCCGAACACAAGTGTCATTCATATCAATTTTGCGGGCCCACGAACATTAATCTTTCATATTAAGACGGGGGCCGCAAATTATCGTCCCGAGGGCCGCAGTTGGCCCGCGGGCCGCAAGTTTGAGACCCCTGATGTAGATGCATGCATACGGTAGGTCTTAACACACAGCCATTTTTTTGTTAAAGAGCCTGACAGCTGATGGGAGGAAGGATCTGCGGAAGCGCTCCTTCCTGCAATGAGGGTGCCGCAGTCTATTGCTAAAGGAGCTTCAGAGGGACTCCACAGACTCATGCAGGGGGTGGGAGGTGCTGTCCATGATGGACATCATCCTGGTCAGCATCCTCCGCTCTCCCACTTCCTCCACAGAGTCCAAAGGACAGCCCAGAACAGAGCTGGCCCTCCTGACCAGCTTATTCAGCCTGTTCCTGTCCCTCTGATGAATAAAGTTATCCAATCCAATCCATCAGGAAGTCCACCGGCCTCTCTTTTCTTCCGGTGCATGCTTGAAAAAGCACGTGCGTTCAGTGCTGCCATGTCTATCATATTTTAGAACACCGCAACTGGCACACTGTACTGCTGCACCATTTGGCCCATCACATCAACCCCACACTTTGTCGTCTTGTACTTGGTTACAGTGTTTGGATTTCTTTTGAGGTCATTATCAGTCTCAACAATGCTGTGCATAATGCTCAGAACGTATACGGTTTTCTTTCGTTTCGCCGCATACGCTGTCAGTGTGGCACCAGTGGTTGAAAACACTTGAGTGGTGAACTCATTTCGGTCCATTCTTTTAGCTGATGGAGGGTTTTCCCTTGAAATCTTATTTACTGTCCCGAGGAGGGTGGTTTTTGGCTCAGCAGTCTTTTTGCCAGGGACAGGGATGTAGAAAAATTGTCAGTGGTTCCTGTCCTTGTCCATGAACGGTTCCATCAGCTTTATCACCACACTCTCCGACAGTCTGTCACCACTGGGTCGACTGAGGTCCTTATGGGGGGACATTGCAAATGTACTTTGTTGTCAGATCGCAAGCCACCCAAAACTTGATGCCAAATTACTACTACTCCTACTGGAGGAAGGGGCCACTGAAGGAAAAAGCTGTTCACCAATGGTGATATGTCGACCAGGGTTATAGAATGTTACACAGTTTTTAGCAAATGATCCCCATAATTCAGAAATTGCAGCAAACCTATGTCTGCATTCGTTCACTGCGAGTGCACTTATCATCAAAACGTAGGTGCGCATTATGTTTTGGAACGTGGCCTGAGAACGCACTTTCTCAGCTGCAGGACTGTTTTTCCCGCACCATTTGGGAACTTTTTGAACACCACAACCTCCAGGACTACACGGACACTGTACTTTCCTACATCAAAAACTGCACGGACAACGTCACTGTTAATAAACGGATACAGGTTTTTCCTAACCAAAAACCCTGGATGACGAGTAGGACACAGGCACTCATCAAATGCTGTAACACCGCCTTCAGGTCAGTGGACAAGGTACAATACTGCGCTGCCAGAGCAGACATGAAGAGAGGCATTAAAAAGGCCAAAGCAGCATATGCAAGGAAAACTGAGGAGCACTTCACAGAAAATAACCCAAAGAAGATGTGGCAAGGAATACGACACATTACCAATTACAATGACAATAATGTGTCTGTTAACGCAGATGCCTCACTAGCAGAGGAACTGAACCGTTTCTTTGCCCACTTTGAGACTGACAAATCGGAATCAGTCTCAACACATGCACTACCTTGCAGCAGTACACTGAAGCTTCAGGAACATGAAGTGAGACAGGTACTGCGGACTGTGAACACCAGGAAGGCTGCTGTCCATGATGGAGTACCTGGGAAGGTGCTCAAAGCCTGTGCTGACCACCTGACTGGGGTATTCACAAAGATTTTTAATTGTTCCCTGCAACAATCCATCATCCCATCTGTGGGGGTTATTCGGGGATGTTATTATATGTGCATTTTAAATCATTAATATGTATAGGAGCTTCATTTAAATTTGGGACTGAGCAAAAGGACGCAGCTGGCTTCGAGGACATTTAATTTTTTTCAGGACTATTGACACCACGTTCCAGGCCAAGGACTGTTGATCTGAGTTCGCGATGAAGATCTACGAAGGACTCTTAAATTGCTTTGACTTGGATCCCGGCAGATGGTGATATTCGGACCAACTTCCGAAAATACTCGCATATTGTTTAAAAATACTGTCGCTCGGTTCTTACCATATATGGAATTATTATGCTTATTTGTGCAAATTCTTACGCAGTTGTTTTGGTTTCCGATCCGCTCCGGTCACCTTGTATGCTTACTTGTGCAAATTCTTACGCAGGTGTTCTTGGTTTCCGACCTGATATGAAATTGTTGTGGCAGTTGTCTTTTGACCTTAATGGTGTTATTCAGTTAGCTTATGCAATTGTTTGAATCAGATTACAAAGTGTTTTGATTATGCGCGACTAAATGGACGGAGGAGGATGCCGTTACTTCAGAATCACCTGGGACGAGGACGAAGTCAGGGTGGATTCTTCTTGCAAGTTTCGTAGCAGGAAAATGTCAACGATGTCTCTCTGTTTTTATTAAAATATACCTATTAATTAACCTATCACCATCCTGCCTGAAATCTGCCACCATTATCCCTGTCCCTAAAAAGCCAACCATTGACAGCCTGAATGCCACCTGGAGCACCATGGGAACTGTGAGGATCCTTTTCATTGACTATAGCTCAGCCTTCAACACTAAAATACCGGACATTCTGGCTGACAAACTCTCCCACCTGGGACTATCCTCTTCCATCTGCTGCTGAATTAAGAACTTCTTAACCAACCGACCACAAACTGTTAGACTTGGTGCCCACCTCTCTTCCTCCATTACACTGAGCACTGTCTGTGTACTGAGTCCTCTTCTATACTCCCTGTACACATACGACTGTACACCGACCCACCAGTCAAACTCCATCATCAAATTTGCCGATGACACTACTGCGGTCGGACTCATCTCAGGGGGGGATGAGTCTGCCTACAGAGATGGGGTCAACAAACGGTCTTCATGGTGTTTGGTGAACAATCTTACACTAAACACCACAAAAACTAAAAAAATAATCCTGGACTTTCGTGAACGCAGCACAGATCTGGCCCCACTCATAAATGGAGTATGCGTAGACAGGATCCAGTCCTTCAAATCCCTGGGGGTCCACATCACGGACAAGCTCTCCTGGTCTACCAACACCACGGCAAAGGTGAAGAAGGCCCAGAAACGACTCCATTTCCTGAGGCTACTCAGGAGGAACAACGTGCGCGTGTGCGTGCGTGTGTGAAGGCTTTTTCAACATGAGAAAATATAATATATTTTATATATTTATTATATATATATATATATATATATATATATATATATATATAATATATATAATATATATATAATATATATATATATATATATATATATTATATATATATAGTATATTATATCAGTGGCGGTCGGTGCATTTTCTCGTAGCGCCTTCAACGTATCAATCCAACCCTCAAAAACTATTTTATGGCTATAAAACCTCTACTGCAGCTAGAGCTGCGACACATAAAAAATAATAAAATAAATCAATGCACAAAAATGGGGTAAAATCCACTTCCTAGCAGCATTTCATGATTAAATACAAATACTGGAGCTTTTCACACATTAAAACCAGGCCAGGGGGGCGATTTTCCTGGGAAAAAACAGCGATGAACGTCAATGGCGTACGGGCAAACATTGCCCGAAAATGGGGTAAAATCCAGCCGAAAACAGCATTTATTGATTAAATACAAATACTGGAGCTTTTTAGACATCAGAACCGAGCCCAGAGTATCATTTCCCCGGTAAAAAGACAGGGATGAACGTCGATACGTCCATACGTGAAATGACAAAAAATGCACTTTAATTAGGTGAAATCCACTTCCTAGCAGCATTTATTGACTGAATACAAATACAGACGCTCCCCTACTTACGAACATTCAACTTACGAACAACGGTACATACGAACATGTCTGCAAATTGCGTTTAAGTCCAAAAATGTTCGCAAGTCCAATTTTGTATTTTGCCCCTTTTTCGGAGTAGTACTTCTTTCCGCCGCTAATACCGACGCCTGGCGCTGTGAGAGCTCAGCTCACCCAGCATCTACCTTCTTCTTCGTTGCAATGCGGAAGTGCGTGAATGTATCTCCAGTGTGCAAAGAACCTTTTTCATTTGTATCATTAAATATCTCATGCATCCAATATTGAATATGGTTGGTAAAAAGCTAAAGGCTTCTATTGAGGGAGTTGCAAGGAAGAGGCAAGCCATTTCATTTGAAACGAGTGGCAATAATAACGAAGCTTGATGCGCGTGAGAGTGGTGAGCGTTGCACATTCAGTACCATTTATAAACAGAAAGATCGAGCAGCAGGACCCAAATATTGAACGTTGCACAAAGTTTGCAAATCAATTGAATGATGCCATACAGTGCTACCGCATCATTTATGATGAAAAAAAGAAGAAAACTGTGCAATCGTCATTAGGTCGCTTCTTTTGGCCAGTTTCTAATACATAAATCTCTCTCTCTACAGTACTGTACATATTCTCTCCATTTTATTAAATGTTTTTTTTCAGTACAAACCAATGCGTGTTACTTATACAAGCCTTAAACATACAAATGCACTTGTATAAACCTTCAATATACTTATATCGGCCTTAAACATAAATTATAATACAAAATATAGCACTGAATCAACTTACAAACAAATTCAACTTATGAACAATCGCTCGGAACCAATTGCGTTCGTAAGTAGGGGAGTGTCTGTACTGGAGCTTTTGAGACATTACAACCAGGCCAGGGGGGTGATTTCCTCAGGAAAAGACAGCAATGGAAGTCAATGGCGAAACGGCAAAAATTAAACTGGGGTAAAATCCACATCTTAGCAGCATTTAATGATTAAATACAAACACTAGAGCTTAAATACAAACACTAGAGCTTTTTCAGATATCAGAACCGGGCCCACAATTGAAATATTATTTAGGAATATAGCCATATTATACTCATATATATATATATATATATATATATATATATATATATATATATATATATATACTATATATATACTATATATATACTATATATACTATATATAGTATATATATATATATACATTATATTATAATGTGTATGTATATATGGTTCCAGTGACGGGCCGTCAGGGCCTTCAAGGCCTTTTCTGCTGGCCTAAGAAATATCTGAATCATATTATATCTTGTCCATCAATACTTATTATTCCAAATGGTCTGTCAGCTTCCTTTCATTGATTTCCCCCCTGGTTGCACTGCTTCCAGACCTTTTTTCATATTGAAGCATTTAACCAATCACATTTCAGCCATTATTTGTTGCCAGATCAGATCTGCCTCAAAGCCTTCAAAATCAGTTCTGCGGGGTCTGCTGCATTAAACAAGACTGTTGCTTTTAACCAATCAGATTTCGAATTGGCAACCCCACAATGATTTTTCATAGGCGTTGGCATTTTGCTGGCTGGCACATGTCATTGCTTTCAGCAACTATGATTGGCTAGTAGGCGGGCCAAAGCAGCCAGAGATCGCAAACTCCACCCACAATGGCCGACAGTGGCAAAAACAAATTGATTTTGTTGCAGATTTCTCTCACAAAGCTATTTTCCAGACGGACTTTTCCAGAAAAAATGGACATCATTAAGAAAGGGCTGTCAACTCCGAAGCTAGCAAGCCTGTTACAGCCAGGAAAATGGTGTGTGCGGCACTTTCAGTGCGCTAACTTAGCTCCACAAGGAAATAGTATATTGCTGTTTTGATTTAAAGCCATTTTCAAAACGGACTATGCCAGAAATATGACAGGACAGGCTCGACTTTCATCATTAGCTTCGATGGCGATAGGAAAGAATGAAGAAAGAAAGGAGGATGGATATTGTGTACAGTTAAATAGGATTTTCGGTGAGTAAAATATGGCTATATTCCTAAATAATATTTCAATTGTGGGCCCGGTTCTCATATCTGAAAAGCTCCAGTGTTTGTATTTAAGCTCCAGTGTTTGTATTTAATCACAAAATGCTGCTAGGAAGTGGATTTTACACCAGTTTAATTTTTGGCGTTTCACCATTGACGTCCATCGCTGTCTTTTCCCGGGAAAAATCACCCCCCTGGCCTGGTTGTAATGTCTCAAAAGCGCCAGTATTTGTATTCAATCAATAAATGATGCTAGGAAGTGGATTTTACCTAATTTTAGTATTTTAGTGCATTTTTTGTCATTTCACGTATGGACGTATCGACGTTCATCGCTGTCTTTTTACCGGGGAAATGATACTCCGGGCCCGGTTCTGATGTCTAAAAAGCTCCAGTATTTGTATTTAATCAATAAATGCTGTTTTCGGCTGGATTTTACCCCATTTTCGGGCAATGTTTGCCCGTATGCCATTGACGTTTTTCGCTGTCTTTTCCCGGGAAAATCGCCCCCCTGGCCTGGTCTTAATGTGTGAAAAGCTCCAGTATTTGTATTTAATCATGAAATGCTGCTAGGAAGTGGATTTTACCCCATTTTTGTGCATTGCTTTATTGATTATTTTTTGTGTCGCAGCTCTAGCTGCAGTAGAGGTTTTATAACCATAAAATAGTTTTTGAGGGTTGGATTGATGCGTTGAAGGCGCTACGAGAAAATGCACCGACCCCCACTGTATGTTCCCAACCAATGATCTACTGTAATACAAATTAGACGACTATTCCAGTTACGTAACTACTTTATTTTGTAATAAGAACGCCCTCCCAAACTTCCCAATTGTGTTTTTATTTTGAAAGTACTACGCGGAAATATTTGCGCGACACCGACGCATAAATGCGTGTCTATAAGTGTAAATCTTTGTGTGTGATTGAGTTCGTGACTGCATTTTTCTTCTCCGCGGATCTAAGGTGCGATCTGAACCAGACCGGCCCAGAGGCTTCGGCAGGAGGAGACTTGGCCTGCCTTCGCCTGAGCGAGGTCGGGCCGTCAGGCTTCATGCTGCGGGGTGCTAGCCGCTAGCAAGCAAGCTATGAGTGGAGGCGACGGCGATAGAACTGGCGGCGGAGGGGATAGAACTGGCGGCGGAGGCGCTATCAGCCGCCGCATCAAGAACCTGCTCAGGTCCCCCTCCATCAAACTCAGGGGGCGCGGCCGATCAGATCGATATCATATCGCCAATAAGGTAATCGCCAGACAACCATCTTCTTCCAAAGAATTGTTGTGTTGTCATCCTGTTTTGCCGTGCTGCTTTGACTTAAGAATCGTGGCGTCATATGTGCCCTTGTCCGAGGGAAACCCATGCG
The DNA here is from genome assembly GCF_051989625.1 of Stigmatopora argus. Taxonomy (NCBI): domain Eukaryota; kingdom Metazoa; phylum Chordata; class Actinopteri; order Syngnathiformes; family Syngnathidae; genus Stigmatopora; species Stigmatopora argus. The sequence goes on from NC_135401.1 coordinate 15,152,144, forward strand.
TACCTCATGACATGCATGATACGACTTGCCAAACAAGGTTAAAGATAACAAATTGAGTTCAACCGACATGGATTTCTTCAGGACCGATACCGATTTTACTAGTTAGAGACGGTCGATAGCCGATATTTGGAGTCCATATTCATTTCCAGTTAAAGTATAAAAATTGGTGTAAAAAAATCACGAGGCAAGGACTGAATTTACGATATATACACACATCTACATCCAGTGGCGGGCCGTCAGGGCTTTCAAGGCCTTCTCTGCTGGCCTAAGAAATATCTGAATCATATATTATATTACTTATTATTCCAAATGGTCTGTTAGCCTCCTTTCATTGCTTTTCCTCCTGGTTGCACTGCTTCCAGATGTGTGTTTTCATATTGAAGCATTTAACCAATCACATTTTGGCCATTATTTGTTGCCAGGGTCAGAAATCTGCCTCAAGGCCTTCACAATCAGTTCTGCGGGCTCTGCTGCATTAAACAAGACTGTTGCTTTTAACCAATCAGATTTCGAGTGGGCAGCACCACAATGCTTTTTCGCAGGCATTGCCATTTCGCTGGCTTAGGGATACGTCATTGCTTTCACAACTATGATTGGCTAGTATAGAGTAGGCGGGCCAAACCCAGAGTGAGGCAGCCAGCTAGCAAACTCCACCCACAATGGCCGACGCAGGAAAACAAATGGATTTGGTTGCAGATTTGCTGGCAGATTTGCTGGCAGATTTGCTGGCAAAGCCATTTTCCAGACAGACTTTTCCAGAAAAAATGGACATCATTCAGAAAGGGCGGTCAACTCCGAAACTAGCAAGCCTTTTACAGCCGGGAAAAGGGTGTGTCCGCCACTTTCAGTGCGTTAACTACGAGCGCTATCCCTGCATCACAGGCTCCGAGGAACACTGCAAATTATATTGCTGGGAGTGCTTGTTATTTGCCACCGATCGACATGGTGTTTGGAGCAACACTGGATTTGCAAATTTGTCTTGTTTAACCAAAGCAGCAACGAGCCACCAAAGCTCTGCCGGACACTTACAAGCAACGGTGCGCTCCAAAACTTTTGGAGATACTCGAGTGGAGTTACAATTCAACGAGCAAGTGCACAGGGAAACGGAGCGCCACAACGAAAAGGTAAAGAAAAATAGGGAAATCTTAAAAAGTTTGATAGACTGCATCATTTTTTTGGCCAAGCAGGAACTTTCATTTCGGGGACACGATGAAAGTGCTGCCTCCCCAAACAAAGGAAATTATGTGGAACTTCTTTCTCTCATTGCTGAGAAAAACACGGATTTACATTACCACCTGTCCACTAATAAAGTATTTAGTGGCACGTCGGGCAAAATACAAAACGACCTGATCACTGCTATTGCTGAAGTGATGGAGGAAAATATCAGAAGCGAAATAATTGTGTACAGTTAAAAAGGATTTTGGTGAGTAAAATATGACTATATTCCTAAATAATATTTCAATTGTGGGCCAAGTTCTGATATCTGAAAAGCTCCAGTGTTTGTATTTAATCACTAAATGCTGCTAGGAAGTGGATTTTACACAATTTTAGTGCAATTTTTGCCGTTTTGTATATGGACGTATCGACGTTCATCACTGTCTTTTTCCCGGGGAAATGATACTCTGGACCCGGTTCTGATTTCTAAAAAGCTCCAGTATTTGTATTTAATCAATAAATGCTGTTTTCGACTGGATTTTACGCCATTTTCGGGCAATGTTTGCCGGTACGCCATTGACGTTCATCGCTGTCTTTTCCCGGGAAAATCACCCCCCAGCCCGGTTGTAATGTCTGAAAAGCTTCACTATTTGTATTTAATCATTAAATGCTGCTAGGAAGTGGATTTTACCCGTTGAAGGCACTACGAGAAAATGCACGGACCGCCACTGATATACACATATACATATACTACACATGCATACAAATACCTATATGTATATATCAGTGGTGTGCCGCCAGGGCCTTCAAGGCCTTCTCTGCTGGCCTAAGAAATATCTGAATCACAGACTGATGTTAATTATATTTTGTCCACTATATTTTGACTACTTATTAAATAATTCCAAATTGTCTGTTAGCTTCCTTTCATTGCTTTTCCTGGTTGCACTGTTTCCAGATGTGTGTTTTCATATTGAAGCATTTAACCAATCACATTTCGGCCATTATTTGTTGCCAGGGTCAGAAATCTGCCTCAAGGCCTTCACAATCAGTTCTGCAGGCTCTGCTGCATTAAACAAGCGTCGATAAGACTGTTGCTTTAACCAATCAGATTTCGAGTTGGCAACACCACAATGCCTTCTCGCAGGCGTAGGGATATGTCATTGACTTCTCGCAGGCGTAGGGATACGTCATTGACTTCTCGCAGGCATAGGGATACGTCATTGACTTCTCGCAGGCGTAGGGATACGTCATCGCTTTCACCAACTATGATTGGCTAGTGATAGAGTGGACTAGCCAGAGCTACCAAACTGTATCTGGAGCGAGCTGCACAAGCAAATATATTGTTGTGTTGATTTAAAGCCATTTTGAAGACGGACTTTTCAAGAAAAAAAAGCTGGACATCATTAAGAAAGGTCAGACAACTCCAAAGCAAGCAAGCCTGTCACAACCGGGAACGAACATTTTCAGCACTAAATCGAATAAAAACGTATGCCAGAAATACGACAGGAGAGGCTCGACTTTCAGCATTAGCTTCGATGGCGATAGAAAAAAAGGAAGAAAGAAAGGAGGATGGATATTGTGTACAGTTAAAAAGGATTTTTGGTGAGTAAAATATGGCTATACAGTGGTACCTCGTCATACGACCGTTCGTCATACGGAATGCTCGTCTTACGGGGGAAATTTCGATCGAATAATTCGCCCGTGATGCGGTCAAAGTTTCGTGATGCGACCAAGCCAGGTTGCCATGGCATTTTTTTTGGCATATCTTTCGTGTATAACAATATTTACGAGCACTGGATGAGCTATTCAGACCAGGAAACGCACAACGCGCATGCGCGGTGAAAAGAGGGCTTTCTGGGTAATGAAGTATACTCGTGCTCGCAAAAGTATCCCCGGTCGCAACTCTATCATAGGCGCCGTTTGAGGGGATGCGAACACAGATGCTACAAGCTAAAAGGAGCCGCTAGCCAGCGCCCCTGAAGCTCCCATGAGCAGCGGGGCGATCGCTGATAAAAGACTCTGCTCGTTGGCTGCTCATAAGAACATCGGGGGCACTGGCTCGCAACAGCATCCCCGGTAGCAACTCTATCATAGTCGCCGTTCGAGGGGATGCGAACACAGATGCTACAAGCTAAAATGAGCCGCTAGCCAGCGCCCCCGAAGCTCCCATGAGCAGCGGTGCGATCGCTGATAAGACTGCTTGCTGCTCGTTGGCAAGTGGTCGTGCGTTCTCCGATTGTGAGGACATTTGTGTGCATCATTTTCGGAATATTTTGAAGGGAATAGTACGACAGCAAACAGCCCATCGATAGCGAACGTGAGGGTGGAGTGTTTGTTCTGTTTACGAGTGCGTTGTGTGGAAGAAAAAAAAAAACGAAGCCCCTCTCCCCTCGGCGAAATCCGGCCAATTTTAGTTAGATTAAACACTTTATTTCTATTAAACCACTCGTTATTTATTACTTTGTCAATATATGGCGAATTATAAGAAATAAAACATTTTTTTTCAATCCAATATCCTGTTTCTGGTGTTTTTTTCAGAGAGTTGGAACGAATTAATTTGTTTCCCATTCATTTCAATGGGAAACTTTACCTCGAGTTACGAGTAACTTGTCATACGAGCTCAGTCCCGGAACGGATTAAGCTCGTATCTCGAGGTACCACTGTATTCCTAAATAATATTTCAATTGTATGAAATTCCCGGGGAAAGTCGTCCTCCGGGCCCGGTTCTGATATCTGAAAAGCTCCAGTGTTTGTATTCAAGCTCCAGTGTTTGTATTTAATCAATAAATGCTGCTAGGAAGTGGATTTTACCCCATTTTAGTGCAATTTTTGCAGTTTCGTCATTGACGTCCATCGCAGTCTTTTCCCGGGGAAATCACCCCCCTGGCCCGGTTGTAATGTCTGGAAAAACTCCAGTATTTGCATTTAATCAATAAATGCTGCTAGGAAGTGGATTTTACCCCATTTTTGTGCATTGATTTATTGATTATTTTTTATGTGTCGCAGCTGTAACTCCAGTAGTGGTTTTATAGCCATAAAACAGTTTTTGCTGAAGGCATCACTAGGAAATGCACGGACAGCCACTGGTATATATGAATGTGTATGTGTGTGTGCATGTGTGAAAGTGTATGTGCGTGCGTGCGTGTGTGAAAGTGTATGTGCGTGCGTGCGTGCGTGTATAAGTGTGTATTAATGTGTATATATCAGTGGCGGGCCATGCATTTCACACCTAGGCCTTCAGTAGTGGTGTGTGAATCAATCCAACCCTCAATAAGTATTTTATGGCTATAACACCTTTAAGGTAGCAACAGCTGCGACACATATAAAAAGAACAATAATAACCTAAAAATTAAATATTATTTAGGAAAATAGACATTTTACTCACCCAAAAATCTTTTTATTTATACACAAAATCCATCCTCCTTTCTTTACTCAAGAAGATTTCAATTACTCTGTCGTACAGATTACACGACAGATTACACGTGCGTTTCAGGTCCATCAAGAAGTTATTTTCTATCGCCATCAAAGCTAATGCTGACAGTCGAATCTGTCTTGTTGTATTTCTGGCATAAGTTTGGATTCTGTTTCGTGCTGAAAATGTCGGTTCAGCAGAAGCAGTGGACACGGGGGTGGTTACTGTCAAACCCACTAATGTGTACAGCCGCCCCATGCTCTCACTCAGATTTTTCTGCTGAAGGAAGTCAGGGAGATCAGTGGGAGATTTTCCTGTAAAATCATCCGTGGCATACATTACAATCAGTTCTGTTCTTAACCGAGGCAGATCGAAAAGTGCACCGTGGCTCTGCGTTAAGATGGAGAAGCCTGCATGTGGGAAAGTTTTCTGGTATTCCCGAAACTTCTGCGGGTCGAGGAGGGAGAGAAACATCAGTCTTTCGTGTTCTTGAATTCTGGTCCGCGTCTGGCAAATAATATTGGCCAGAATCCTGTCGTGGAGTTGGTGGTAGTGCGCGTGAGAAACTTGCGCTTGACCTCTTTGTGCACTTGGAGTACCCGCACTGCGTTCAGTAGCCTCAGAGATTTCCTCATATCGGCTCCTCTCGTGCTCAACTGTCACAATTTACTCTTGCAATACAAAACTGTACATCCAATTTGTTGTTCTGTAGTATTGAAAAAAGCATGTCTGAATGCACAAAAATGCCATTAAATGTGTGAAGCAAAAAAAAACTAAATTCAAAATCATCCAGATGTGCTTTAAATCCATCAGCACACCGCACAGACTCATTCACCATTACAGAGACAAACAGTACTTTTATTTCCCTTCTGATCTCTTCCTCCATCACTTCAGCAATAGCAGTGATCAGGTTGTTTTGTATTTTGCCCGACGTGCCACTAAACACTATTAGTGGACGGGTTTTAATGTAAATCCAGGTTGCAATGAGAGAAATAAGTTCCACATAATTTCCTTATTTTGGGGATGCAGCGCTTTCATCGTGTCCCCGAAATGAAAGTTTAAACAGTCTTTCAAACTTTTTCAGATTTCCCGATTTTTCTTTACCTTTTCGTAGTGGCGCTCCGTTTCCCTGCGCACTTGCTCGCTGAACTGTAACTCCACTCGGGTTTCCCCAAAAGTTTTGGAGAGCACCGTTGCTTGTAAGTGTCCGGCAGTGCTTTGGTGTCTCGTTGCTGCTTTAGTTAAACAAGTCAAATTTGCAAATCCAGTGTTGCTCCAAACAACATGTCGATCGGTGGCAAATAACAAGCACTCCCAGCATTACAATTTGCAGTGTTCTTCGTAGTTAGCGAACTGAAAGTGGCGGACAAACCCTTTTCCCGGTTGTAACAGGCGTGCTAGCTTCGGAGTCGACCACCCTTTCTTAATTATGTCCATTTTTGTCTGGAAAATGGCTTTGTCAGCAAATCTGCAACCAAATCCATTTGTTTTCCTCCGTCGGCCATTGTGGGTGGAGTTTGCGATCTCTGGCTGGCTCACTCTGGCTTTGGCCCGCCTACTCTATCACTAGCCAATCATAGTTGGTGAAAGCGATGACATATCCCTACGCCTGCAAGAAGGCAATGATGTATCACTACGCCTGCGAGAAAGCCTTGGTGTCACCAAATCGAATTCTGATTGGTTAAAGCAACAGTCTTATCGACGCTTGTTTAATGCAGCAGAGCCTGCAGAACTGATTGTGAAGAGCTTGAGGCAGATTTCTGACCCCCTGGCAACAAATAATGGCTGAAATGTGATTGGTTAAATGCTTCAATATAAAAACACATGTCTGGAAGCGGTGCAACCAGGGGGAAAGCAATGAAAGGAAGCTGACAGACAATTTGGAATTATTTAATAATTATTCATGAACAAAATATAATTAATATCGGTCTGTGATTCAGATATTTCTTAGGCCAGCAGACAAGGCCCTGAAGGCCCTGACGGCACACCACTGGTATATATATATATATATATATATATATAGATGTGTGTATACATATGTATATATATATATGTATGTATATATATATATATATATATATATATATATACACACACACATATATACACACATACACAAATATACATATACATATACATATATATATATATATATATATATATATATATATATATATATATATATATATATATATATATATATATACACACATATATACACACATACACAAATATACATATACATATATATATATATATACACACACATATATACACACATATACACAAATATACATATATATATATACACACACATATATACACACATATACACAAATATACATATATATACATGTGTATATGTATATATAAATATATATGTATATATATATATGTGTATATATATGTATATATGTATGTATATGTATATATGTATATATATATATACACAGTACAAACCAAGGCGTGTTACTTATACAGTGGTACCTCGTCATACGACCGCTCATCATACAAAATGCTCGTCTTACGGGGGAAATTTCGATCGAATAATTCGCCCGTGATGCGGTCAAAATTTCGTTATGCGACCAAGCCAGGTGGCCATGGCATTTTTTTTTGCATATTTTCGTGTACGTATAACAATATTTACGAGCACCGGATGAGCTATTCAGACCAGGAAACGCACAACGCCCATGCGCGGGGAAAAGAGGGCTTTCTGGGTAATGAAGTATACTCGTGCTCGCAACAGCATCCCCGGTAGCAACTCTATCATAGGCGCCGTTCGAGGGGATGCGAACACAGTTGCTACAAGCTAAAAGGAGCCGCTAGCCAGCGCCCCTGAAGCTCCCATGAGCAGCGGGGCGATCGCTGATAAAAGACTCTGCTCGTTGGCTGCTCATAAGAACATCGGGGGCACTGGCTCGCAACAGCATCCCCGGTAGCAACTCTATCATAGTCGCCGTTCGAGGGGATGCGAACACAGATGCTACAAGCTAAAATGAGCCGCTAGCCAGCGCCCCCGAAGCTCCCATGAGCAGCGGTGCGATCGCTGATAAGACTGCTGCTCGTTGGCAAGTGGTCGTGCGTTCTCCGATTGTGAGGACATTTGTGTGCATCATTTTCGGAATATTTTGAAGGGAATAGTACGACAGCAAACAGCCCATCGATAGCGAACGTGAGGGTGGAGTGTTTGTTCTGTTTACGAGTGCGTTGTGTGGAAGAAAAAAAAAACCGAAGCCCCTCTGCCCTCGGCGAAATCCGCCCAATTTTAGTTAGATTAAACACTTTATTTCTATTAAACCACTCGTTATTTATTACTTTGTCAATATAAGGCGAATTATAAGAAATAAAACATTTTTTTCAATCCAATATCCTGTTTTTGGTGTTCTTTTCAGAGAGTTGGAACGAATTAATTTGTTTCCCATTCATTTCAATGGGAAACTTTACCTCGAGTTACGAGAATCTTGTCATACGAGCTCAGTCCCGGAACGGATTAAGCTCGTATGTCGAGGTACCACTGTACAAGCCTTAAACATACAAATGCACTTATATGAACCTTCAATATACTTATATAGGCTTCAATATATATATATATATATATATATATATATATATATATATATATATATATATATATATATATATATATATATATATATATATATATATATATATATATATATATATATATATATATATATATATATATATATATATATATATATATATATATATATATATATATATATATATATATATATATATATATATATATATATATATATATATATATATATATATATATATATATATATATATATATATATATATATATATATATATATATATATATATATATATATATATATATATATATATATATATATATATATATATATATATATATATATATATATATATATATATATATATATATATATATATATATATATATATATATATATATATATATATATATATATATATATATATATATATATATATATATATATATATATATATATATATATATATATATATATATATATATATATATATATATATATATATATATATATATATATATATATATATATATATATATATATATATATATATATATATATATATATATATATATATATATATATATATATATATATATATATATATATATATATATATATATATATATATATATATATATATATATATATATATATATATATATATATATATATATAAAACCTAACTTGTTCGTAAGTAGGGGAGCGTCTGTATACAGTCGTACCTCGTCATACGACCGCTCGTCATACGACATGCTCGCCTTACGACGGAAATTTCGATCGAATAATTCGCCCGAGATATGATCAAAATTTCGTGATGCGACCAAGCCAGGTGGCCATGGCACTGTCTTTTTTGCATCTCTTTCGTGTTTAAAATATATCTACGAGCACTGGGTGGACTTTGGATTTTCCCACCCGCCCGCTTTTTCCCCCACGTTGGTCTACATTTACATACCAGGTAGACAATATTACTATGGATCGGCAGAGTTTTGCAAAGAAAAGGCGACCGTTGACAATGGACAGGAAACTCGAAATAATTGAAAAATATGAGAGTGGGGTACGTGTTACCGAGCTCGCTCGGCAATACGAGAGGAATACGTCAACCATGTCCACCATCCTTAGGCAGAAGGACGCAATTAAGGAGAAGAGACCTTCCAAAGGACTAACTATCATTTCCCACTGGCGCAATGACATTCATGACGAGATGGAGAGCCTTCTTTTATTGTGGATAAAAGAAAAACAATTAGCAGGAGATAGCGTGACCGAGTCAACCATATGTGAAAAAGCCAGCGGAATTTACATGGATTTGATAACAACGAAAGGAGAGCCTTCAACAACTTCACAACCCTTTAAAGCGAGTCATGGCTGGTTCGAAAAATTTAAAAAAAGATCTGGAGTACACTCTGTGATCCGACACGGGGAAGCGGCGAGTTCCAATTCGAAAGCCGCGGTGGAATTCATCAAGACATTTGCCTTGATTATCATCCAGGAAAGTTACATCCCCCAGTGAGTTTTCAACTGCGATGAAACTGGTCTTTTTTGGAATAAGATGCCCAGGCGGACATTCATCGTGGCAGAGGAGAAGGCATTACCGGGACACAAACCTCTGAAGGACCGCTTAACGCTAGCGTTGTGTGCTAATGCCAGCGGTGACTATAAAATTAAGCCGCTACTAGTGTACAATGCGGAGAACCCGCGTGCCTTCAAGAGACACAACATCAAGAAAGCAAACCTACAAGTGATGTGGCGCGCTAATTCTAAAGTTTGGATTACGCGTCATTTTCGAGACATTTTGAAGGGGAGACAAAAACAAACAACTCTTGATGCGTTCGTTTTAAAGACTTCGGCGGAGCGTCCGGGTGGTGTCAACCTGTAGAACGAAGGTAAAAAAAGATTAAAACAAAATTAGAATTCAGTTTTGCGTGAAGTTACATTAAGCGTTGAGTGTCTGTATATAGTTATCCAAGTGAATTTAGATTTGTTTGTTCGTTTACAAGTGCCGTGGATAAAGTCATAGTTAATTTATAGTTAGTTAATATCTAATATAAAATTATCAATAAGTTGCGTATTATTGGTGTGTGTACATGTTATCCGTCGCCGGATTCGCTCGCTCTCAAAATTATAATCATGAGAAAGAGAGAGTTTGTCATTGATTGCATTGACAATGTCAGAGCATTAATATCTAAATATCTAATATCAAAATTATCAATAAGTTGCGTGTTATTGGCGTGTGTACATGTTATTCGTCGCCGGATTCGCTCGCTCTCAAAATTATAATCATGAGAGAGTTTGTCATTGATTACATTGAAAATGTCAGAGCATTAATATCTAAATATCTAATATCAAAATTATCAATAAGTTGCGTATTATTGGCGTGTGTGTACATGTTATTCGTCGCCGGATTCGCTCGCTCCCGGATTTGCTCGCTCTCAAAATTATAATCATGAGAGAGAGTTTGTCATTGATTGCATTGACAATGTCAGAGCATTAATATCTAAATATCTAATATCAAAATTAGCAATAAGTTGCGTATTACTGGCGTTGTGTACAAGTTTTTCAAAGTACGGCCCGCGGGCCATGTACGGCCCGCGGGCCATATACGGCCCGTTAGGCTTTTTAATCTGGCCCGCCGATTTTGTCCAAATTATGGTCAAAATCAATGACCTAATTCATTTTGCCCTTTGCCTTTGCAATACCCTCGTTTCCCCGATAGATGACGCACTAGTCTAGACCTTTGTTGGAGTGTAACTTGGAGAACAACAACACAGTTCCCACTGAAATGTGAGTTTCTCTACTGTGTTAAAAATAGCAACTTGCACATGTACGCACAGCAGCAGTACAGTATCTTAATTAATAATAATCGGACATAGGCCCTGTCGTCATTATCAACAACAAAAAAGCCTACTTGTCATCACACCCAGAAACTGCGTGTGACGAAATTGGTGGTGCTTCTCCATAAGCTGTGTTTACTCGGCAAAAGACCTAAAAAAGTGATAGTTACAGACTTGTAATTTGGCATTCTGCTGTTATGGATACAGGTCGCTTACCTCTCACTGTCTTTCACTTACCTTCAGTCAGCTAGTAGGAGGCAGATCACCACCCAAACATCTTTTCATATTACCTCAGAAGGGAATGTGTGTTATGTTACCGCAAATTTAGAGTTCTGATGGATGTGGGGAAAAAACTGTCCTTAAGCCTATTTGTCCGTGCTTTGTGGGACCTATAGCGTCTGCCAGAGGGCAGCAGCTGGAACAGATTGTGACCAGGGTGGTAAGGGTCCCCTATGATGTTCCTGGCTCTGCTGAGGTAACATGCCGCTCATCACTCTCAATTTAAAGACTGCTTTCTTTCGTTGAATAATAATGTGTTCTTAATGTTGAAAGTAAATTTCAAAATAAATTTTCACCTTCAATTGTCTTTTTTCTTACATTTCAATCCCCAGGTTTGATAAAGTTTGAGTTTCTTCCAGAGATTAATCTGAGTTAAATAAGGCTCAATGAACACCACTTCAAAATAGTATAATGTTTTTCTCTCCTGGTCATCCTTGGATTTTTCTTTTTGCTATAAAAAAGCTCATTATCCCATCGGTACCCGGACGTCCGGCTGCCATTGACGGCGGTAGACGTCCGATTCAAGATGACAGTGAGGTGGTTGATCGCTTTCAACAGTAAACTCTCTCATGATTATAATTTTGAGAGCGAGCGAATCCAGCGATGAAATGTCTGTGGCAATCGATTCGGAATCGACTGCATAGCTAGCCTCTATCGCTTTACCATTTTAGTTTCTTCATAGGGGAAGTAAGTATTATTAAGGCTGGCTAACCCACCATTCTTTTGTTTTGAATCAAATCTTAGCATTTCCAGGGTTTTTCTGAAGGAAATAAGTCTTATCAGTATTCCTGCTCGGTTAATGTTAAGTGCAAAGTGGATGGCTATTTGGATGAAACTTCTAATAAGAAAACCAGCCACTCGCATAAGTTTATTGGTTCGTATTCAACCAAATATCCCATGTTAAAGCCGTCTCCAAAAGGACTGACATGCACAACATGCAAGTGCGACTTCAGTGTGACACATGTTTGGGTTACTGATTGTTTGCAAAAACACTTTCAATGAATGTAAAAACATGATAATAACAGTTTGACTTAAATTGTTCTACGCTTATTTTTTTTTACATTTTATATCATTTTGTGAACTACTTTCGGCACAATTTCGCTATAATTCAACACTTGGTTGTTTTTGAAGTCTTGGCTGTTCTTCAAGACTGATGTGCTGACCGGATAATAAGACTATACCATTTCTTATTGCTTCGCAGATTACCTTGGAGAAAGTTCTGGGCATCACAGCCCCCGGCAACAGAGCGCTGTCATGCGACCCATGTAGTGGATTGTTAGCGTATCCTGCCGGGTGAGAGTTTTTCCCACTCTTTCACTACTGTTGTTGCATATAGTTTCTAGTGGTCGTAAATTTTTAGTGATGAATTGTAAGTTCAGCTCAAATTGCAAATTGTATTCTTTATTTACCGTATTTACTCGCATATTAGCCGCTTTTGTCGGACAAAAAAATGATGACTGAATCGAGGGTATGGCTTATATGCGCATAAAAACCTGACATGCAAAAAAACTGTAAATTGATGGCGCTGCGGCACGATCATGTCGCTTCAAAATGGCGCCGTTACGTCGGCGCGTGACATTACAACGCAAGCAAATTCGGACGATACTTTCATTTATTTCAAAATAGAGAAAAGATAAACACAAAACGCTAAACAAAATTTATTTTGACGTCTATGAATGAAATTCAAGAAAAAAACGTATGTATCTTGCATAATACGTGAAAAAAGTAGCCTTAATTTGGAAATAAAACAAAATTTCACTTTAATTGTTATAAATGTCCTATGTTTTCCGTTGTTTTCATTAAAAGGCAGGTTATATCCTTCTTTTTGTTCAGGTACCTAGGCGGACAGCTTGGGGTCCTGTAGTTGTAGTTTGAGTTGTAGTCTTTAGTAGAGAGCACCACGAACGTTTCCAGTGGCGTTTGATTCAGAGTTCATCAAAGTTGACTGGAATGTGTTCTCAAAGAAGAATGCTCTACATTGTCAATTACTTGGATTTGATATTAAAGAAGTTGAAGGATTATCTGTGTGCCTTCGTCTCACTCTCTGGCCGGAGTATCTGGGTAGATGACGTGTCCCACCGCTATCAAAGAATATCGCAACGCTAAGATAACGCGCTAATATTATTATTTTTTCGTTGTATTTCTTGTTCAAAAGTGACAACTATTGGAGTAATATGAACCATCGAAAGAATTGAGATATTTTGACATTAGAAGCAATACGGCTCCCACAACATCTTAAACTTCTGATAAGAAAATTGTAATTTCTGTAATTAGAAAGCATCAGGTTCTCTCCAAGATAAACTTATTTCTTTTTTCAAATTGAATAATTTGATATTTCATTTACAAAGACAGGCATAGGCATATTAACTTCCTTATGATGTTGACCCTAATACAGTGGTACCTCGAGATACGAGCTTAATCCGTTCCGGAACTGAGCTCGTATGACGAGATTCTCGTAACTTGAGCGGACGTTTTCCATTGAAATGAATGGAAAACAAATTAATTTGTTCCAGCCCTTTGAAAAAACACCAAAAACAGGATATTGGATTGGAAAAAATGTTTTATTTCTTCTAATTCGCCATCTATTAACAAAGTAACACATAACTAGTGGTTTAATAGTAATAAAATGTGTTTAATCTAACTAAAATTGGGCAGATTTCGCCGACGGGAGACAGAGACGTTTGGGGGTGTGGGGGGTTCGTTTTTTTCCCACGACAACGCACTCGTAAACGGATCAAACAAATTTAAATTAACTTGGATTAATATATACAGACACTCAAACATACGTTTAATGTAACTACACAAAACTGAATTCTAATTTTGTTGTAATCTTTTGTTACCTTCGTTTTTCGGGTTGGCGGTTTGCCACGCCTCCGCCCTCACGTTCGCTATCGATGGACTGTTTGCTGTTGTATTGCCTTCAAAATATTCCCAAAATGATACACACAAATGTCCTCACAATAGGATAACGCACGACCACTTGCCAACGAGAAATAGTCTTTAAGGAACGATCGCGGGACCTTTCCTAAGAAAGAATAACAGGAAATGACATAGCTGAGCTTCCCACGTAGTGATTGTGGGTAATGAAGTTTTATTCTGAGAAAGGTTGCCATTGCCTATGGGTGTTGTGTGCAGGAGTATACTTCATTACCCAGAAAGCCCTCTTTTTGCATGTGCGTTGTGCGTTTCCTAGTCCTAGGAGGAACTCGTCTGAATTATTCGTTCCGTGCTCGTAAATATTGTTATACACGAAAGATATGCAAAAAAGACCTGGCTTGGTCGCATCACGAAATTTTGACCGCATAACAGGCGAATTATTCGATCGAAATTTCCCCCGTAAGACGAGCATTTTGTATGACGAGCGGTCGTATGACGAGGTACCAATGTAATGTGCTTTTGATTCATACAGTGTCTCAGAAATGCCACTTGTGATGATTTTTCTGAAGATTTTCCCTTCAAAGTTACATTTGTACTCCCTATTAAAACCATGAATATGGAGGTGAAAGTTGGGAATTAGGAGGGCGGCTTATACGCGAGAAATTGTAAAATTCTAAAATTTTAAGGCAATTTTCCGGGTGTGGCTTATACACACGGGCGGCTTATATGTGAGTAAATACAGTAGTTTTGACTACGCTGGTTTTCCACGACGAACAAGCTGAAAAAGGTGTATGCCGCAGATGAGTTAGATAACAAATGACAGGAGTCAAGGGAATCTTGCAAGTATTGATTTTTTTTTTAATCTGCGTCATGATGATGATTTCAAACTTTTTTGGTCTAACATTTCATTTCAGATGTTTCACGATGTTTTCATCACACTCGTACACACATTCCAAAAACTATGGGCATTTATTGCGGCGCAACGCATATTAACAGTTGATTTGTTCCACGCGGGTGAACACCATCACGGGGAGTGTAATGGCAGCATTGGTGTTGGGAATGCTGGGAATGTTTCACTCTGTCCTAATTGTCCTCTCCCGCCCTGTCCGACCGGCCAATCAACTGCTGGTGGGGGAGAGGCTAAGCATGTGATATGTGGGCCAGTGGTGTCACAGAAAGGGGAGATGAAGTCACTGCTGACTTTACAGGAATTCAGTAGATTCCAATTTTATTTTCAAAACTTTTTCTGCCAATACCTGGTAAATTTATTGTTTTAACATGGAAATTACATTCCTTATCCTAATAAATGTTCATATTTATTTTATTATTATTTATCCATATTTAACACTCGACTTTTACCGTGAGAAATGTTATAATTTAACGAGGAAAATTAAACATTTTTAACCTAAAATGCCCTTTAATAGGATAAATTAAAAAAAAATTGAATTTCATGTTTCAACCTGATGGATTTCACATTTTCACATGATAAATTCTAATTGCAGATGTGTTGTTGTCCTGCTGCATCCTCGCAACAACAAACAACGTCACATCTTTAACACTTCACGGTAAACTCATCTTGAGTCACGTTTGGCACAGTTGCTATCGTAAACCACTGTAAACGTCTTTGTAGAAAGACCATCACAACTTTGGCTTTCTCACCCGATGGCAAGCATGTGGTTACGGGCGAGGTGAGTTTCTGAACATCTCACTTGTTATGTGACCGCCGATATGACTCTTGGTCCTTGCCTCATCCTCAGAGTGGTCACATGCCGGCGGTGCGTGTGTGGGAAGTGTGCAGTGGCATGCAGGTGGCGTCGCTTCAGGAACACAAATATGGTGTGGCCTGCGTGGCCTTCTCCCCCAACGTCAAGTACATCGTCAGTGTGGGCTACGAGCACGACATGACGGTGCAAGTGTGGAACTGGAAAGTAAGACATTTTGCATGGTAAAATGGTTGGACGTGAGAACCAAATTAACAAAAGATTTGAGTTCTGAGTCAAGGTTCTTCCCAGAAAAACATTTTTTCATTTACAGTAATACCATGAGATATAAGCTTAATGAGCTCATTGGCAATTTACTCGTATCTCAAATCAAGTTTACCCCTAGAAATGAACTAAATACAAATTAATCTGTTTCCACCCTCGAAAAAAAACATCAAAAACAGGATATTACAATGGAAAAACATCTTTTTATTTGTGCTAATTCACCACCTACTCAAAAAGTGACAAATACCTATCTAGTGCTTACGATGTTCAATACTAAAATGTGAGATTTTTCAGTACAGACAGACGGCAGCATTTGCCACAGAGTGTGCAGAGGAGAGAGCGAGAGAGGACAGGAGAGAGACTTGATGGACGGCAACGCGCTCATAACAAAACAAACTTTAAATTTACCTTAAATGAACTTCGATAACGATACATACACACTTAAATAAGTGTAACTTTGTTGTGCTATAACCGAGGCAAAGGTGTTAATGTATTACACCGTGGCTTTTGAGTTGGAACTTGCTACTTCTCCATGCCTCAGAACCAAGTGGATCCGAGTTCACTTTTTAAAATTTTCTAACTCGCCACGACTCCCTTTAAAGCAGGGGTCTCAAACTTGCGGCCCGCGGGCCAACTGCGGCCCGCGGGACGATAATTTGCGGCCCCCGTCTTAATATGAAATATAGATTTTTTTTTTATTTATTTATTTTTTTTTTATTTATTTTTTTTTTTTTTTTATTTTTTATTTTTTTTACCCCTTTCCCCATGATGGCGCCGTTTAAGTGGCAGCCAGTGGCAGTAGCTCTGTCCACTCATGTTTTTCTTGTTTTACATGAAAAATTAGAGGGAACATTGACATGCACCTGCTTGTGGCAGGTGTGATACTGGTGTGCCGATAGCGAGCAATGATGATGTCGTGACCGGATGATTCGCCTAAAGACGTTTCGCCGACTGACGTTTGACAGACGGACTCGTACTAGTATTTTAGTATTTGTTAGTTTAATGATTAAATACAAATACTAGTATTTGTATTTAATCATTAAACGCTGTTTTCAGCTGGATTTAACCGAATTTGAGAGCATTTTGAGCCGTTTGGCAAATGGACGTCTATAGACGTTTTTTTGCCTCCATCGTGATATCATCCAGTATTTGTATTTAATCATTAAATGCTGTTTTAGGATGGATTTGACCCGATTGCTGTCATTTTACGGCTCGGTTCTGCTACATCTGCCTGCCCAAGAGTGCTTATTCCCGGACTGCCATTGATGGTAGACGAACATTGATTTTTACTATAATTTGGAAAACACCGGCGGCGGGCCGGATTAAAAATCCTAACGGGCCGTATATGGCCCGCGGGCCGAGGTTGAAAAACTTGTACACACACGATCCGGCGGGGCGAGCGTTCGAATCCCGTTTCGGCGAAACCTCCGTTCGGCCGAATGAACGTTCGGTGGAACGTCCATTCGGCGACCTGCCCGTCTGTCAAACGTCCGTCGGCGAAACGTCTTTAAGCGAATCATCCGAGTACCGATGATGTCGCTCACACTGGTACTCAGTGCGCTCAGGGAGGTTGTCTTTCTGCTCAGACCAACAAAAAATTAGAGGGAACTTTGGTTCGGAGCTGAATGAACCAATCACGGTGAGGTATACGGCTCTGGAGGGCGGGACATCGGCCGGGCTGTCCAGTGCCTTGCTCACTCACTCATTCATTCCTCCAATCAGCTGGGCGGAGGAGAAGCCGTGAGGCCGATCACTCCGCTCGGCGCGCACACTCCTCCACTGCTCTCAGCATAGAACTGAATGAGGCGCTATGATCCGTGATCCAGCCTGTGTCAGTGTCTGTAGCCATTTCCGCGATTGAAACGGAGAGCGAAAGTGCACATGCGCCACAAACCCGCGCGACTGAATGTGAAAGATCAACCCGAGACTCATTCCAAGTGGAAAAACATATTACAGAGCCCCAGAGATGTCTCTTTCAAAGCCTGCCGTGAAGAGAAAGGTCGGTGATGAGCACAGACAGTTTCAAGAAAAGTGGGGAGTGCAATATTTCTTTGTTGAACACAGGGGCACCCCGACGTGTCTCATTTACACTGAAAAAGTTGCGGTGCACAAGGAATACAATTTGAAACGTAATTGTACTATGAGACATGCTGAGGAGTACGAAAAATACCAGGGAGATGAGAGAGCCAACCAGGTTGCCAGTCTTAAAACACGTCTTCTGAGGCAACAGGATCTCTTCAAGAAGGCTACCAAAGACAGTAATGCAGCAGTCAAAGCTAGCTACGCCGTTTGTGAGTTGATTGATCCTGTGCTAAGTGATCCCAAATGGCTCATGGACTTGGCTTTTCTTGTTGATATCACACATGAGCTTAATGTACTGAACAAGAAGCTACAAGGCCAGGGGCAACTTGTCAGTGCTGCCTATGACAACGTGAGAGCATTCTGCACTAAACTTGTGTTATGGAAAGCCCAGCTCTCTCAGACAAACCTTTGCCATTTCCCAGCATGCAAGGCTCTCGTGGATGCAGGCACACCATTCAGTGGTGAGAAGTATGTTGAGGCCATTTCGAAGCTACAGGAGGAATTTGATCACAGATTTGCAGACTTCAAGACACACAAAGCCACATTTCAAATTTTTGCGGACCCCTTCTCCTTTGATGTGCAAGATGCCCCTCCTGAGCTTCAAATGGAGCTCATTGACCTGCAGTGCAACTCTGCACTCAAAGCCAAGTTCAGGGAGGTGAGTGGAGAAGCAGACAAGCTTGGGCAATTTTTGAGAGAGTTGACCCCCAGCTTCCCTGAACTTTCCCGAAGGTTCAAGCGGACCATGTGCCTTTTTGGGTGCACATACTTGTGTGAGAAGCTCTTCTCCACCTTGAACTTCAATAAGTCCAAGTACAGGTCCAGACTTACTGATGAGCATCTTCAAGCTCTACTGAGGGTCTCCACTGCTTCCTCCCTCAAGCCAAATGTGACTATGTGAGAAGAAGCGCTGCCAGGTCTCTAGCAGCAAGGAGTAGGCAAAAGAAGCCGTGTTCAGAATATTTCATGTTCAATGTTCCATTCAAGTTCAGAAAGTTAAAGGTTAAAGAGCTGTTAATACAGACATTTGAAACGGAATAAAAATAATTCATTTTCTCTACTTAGCCAGCCAGTGTATATCTACTGTATGCTCATTAGTATTATTTGGTTTTATATTACTGATTGATTTATTTTTTATTCATCTTTAAGTTAATTTATTTAATTCATTATTTTTTGTTAAAAAATAAAGATATTTGATAACGTTGGAAAGTTTTATCAGTGCTTTTCTTGTGGAAATCCTGATGCGGCCCAGTCTCACCCAGACTCGGCCTCTAGCGGCCCCCAGGTAAATTGAGTTCGAGACCCCTGCTTTAAAGAGTTCCACTGCTGTCTTTTTCAGATGCTTGTTTTGCTTTCAAGTTCATGTAGATTCCGCTGGCTTTTTCGTAGATTATCTACTCTGTCACGGTATCTCCTGCTAACTGTTTATCTTTTAACCATATTAAACGAAGGCTCTCCATCTCGTGATGAATGTCACTGCGGAGCTTGGAAATGATGGTTAGCTCTTCATTGCACTGGCTTGCTCTGGACCTATTGTTTTTACCTTAATTTTGCACCGATTAATGCAAAAAAATGCAACCTGTAGATATCTTCACGCGAGGGAGATGTGGCGAGAAAGACAGCGATGCCATTCTCATAAGCCGCCTCTCGCATACTCAGCCACTTGGCGGCCGCATATGCTCGTATCTCAAATTTGCCTCATCTCAAGGCAAAAATTTGTTCTGAATTTCCCTCGTATCTTAAATTTCTTGTATTATGTAGAACAGGTAACCATGAAATATATGCCATAGACTGGCCACTTCATCCAGCTCTTCCGGGAGGATTTCAAGACGTCCCCCGGCCAGCCAGGAGACATATTCTCCCCGGCGTGTCCTGGGTCGGCCCCTTGGCCTCTCCCGGTCAGATGTGCCTGGAACTCATTACCAGGGAGGAATCCTAATCAGATGCCCTGGCCAACTCATCTGGCTCCTCTCGATGTGGAAGAGCAGCGGATCTACCCTATATAACTCTCTCTGTAAGCTCTCCTGTATAACTCAGCTTCTCACCCGATCTATAAGGGTGAGTCCGGACATCCTGCGATGAACTAATTTTAGCCGCTTGTATCCGGGATCCTGTTCTTTCGGTCACAAAGCTCGTGACTATAGATGAGGGTAGGAATGTAGATCCACTGGTAAATACGTATAGAGCTTCGCGTGTCGGCTCAGCTCCTTCTTTACCTTGACAGACCGATGTAGAATCCGCATCACTGCAGACGCCTGTCGATCTCCCGCTCCATTTTTCCCCTCACTCGTGAACAAGAACCAAAGATACTTGAACTCCTCCACTTGGGGAAGGACCTCATCCCTGACCGTGCTTGCTAGGGCATGCCGCCTATTTCCGGCTGAGGACCATGGTCTCAGATTTGTAAGTGCTGATTTTCATCCCGGCCACTTCTCACTCGGTTGCGAATCCTTTCAGTGAGAGTTAGAGATCATGGCATGATAAAGCCAACTGAACTACATCAAGCAAAAATCAGGGATGCAATACTGAGGCCAGCAAATTGGACCCCCTCAACGCCACGGCTGCGTCTAGATATTCTATCTAGTCCAACCCTCACTGGAAACAGATCCAATTTACTGCTGGCTAGGTGTACCAGACTCTGACACCGGTCATACAAGGACCAGATCCCACGTATCAGCTATTCCGGTACCCCATACTGGAGCACCCCCCACAAGACTCCTTTGGGGGACACGGTTGAACGCCTTCTCCAGAACGCCTTATCCAACTCCACAAAGCACACTTAGACTGATTAGGCAAATGCCCATGACCCCTGAGAACCAATGTTCCCTCTAAGCTGCGCGTGCGCACTACTCTCGTCTTCTCTGCGCACAGCAAATCATATGGAACGCACAAAATAAAATCCCAATTTTTTTATTTTTTATTTTTTTTTTAGCTGTGAGGCCGACGTGCGAACCACTCATCCGCCGGGCCGCCCATTCATAGATATTAATCATTACATTTTATTATTACTAAATCATTTATGTGTAGTAGACATGCACCTGCTTATGGCAGGTGTGATACTGGTGTGTGCCCAGAGCGAGCAATGATGATGTTGCTCATACCGGTACTCAGTGTGCTCAGGGAGGTTGTCTTTCTGCCCAGACAAACAAAAAATTAGAGGGAACATTGCTGAGAACCCTGCTGAAGGAATAGAGCTGATTCACTGTTCCACGGCTAGGACAAAAATCACACTGCTCCTCCTGAATCCGCGATTCGATCTCCCGGTGGACCCTCCGTTCCAGTATCCCTGAATAAACCTTCCCCGGGAGGCTGAGGAGTGATTCTCCATATAACCGGAACCCACCCTCCAGTCTCCTTTTTTAAAAAGAGGAACCACCACCATGGTCTGCCAATCCAGAGGCACTGTTCCCGATGTCAATGTGATGTTGTGTCAACCAAGAAAACTCCACGACATCCATAACCTTTAGAAACTCCGGAAGGATCTTATCAAACCCTGTGACCTTGTCACCGAGGAGCTCACCTCAGTGACTTCAACCCCAGACCTATAAATATAAAATTGGAAAGCATGAAATAGAGTATTATTTATTTAAAAAAAATATCTTTGGACAAAAAAAACTAATTGAAAAAATAAATATCAGATTTTTTGGATTAAAAATGTTTTACTTATTTATTTTTAAAAAGGGGAAAAATAATAATTTTCATTCGAATTTTTATAAAGAAGGATGCACTCCTTCGATAAGATAATAGTCCAGGGGGACATTACTAGTCCCTGGACAAGCGATGTCTCAACAAATGGTACAGTGGTACCTCGACATACGAGTGCCCCGACATACGAGCAATTTGAGATACGAGTAAAATTTTTAGCAAATATTTATCTTGAGATACGAGACAAATTTTGATATACGAGCAGACAGCGGACGCGAGAGGCTGCTCATAAGAACATCATGGGCACTGTCTCTCCCCACACTTCCCTCGTGTAATGTCTCTGTGGTCGCAAATCCCTCGTGTTATGTCTCTGCGAGCACAGTATTTTTTTCCCGTTAGTCAGTGCGAATGGCGTATATACTACTTCTCGTTGGCAAGTGGTCGTGCGTTATCCTATTGTGAGGACATTGTGTGCATCATTTTGGGAATAGTTTGAAGGAAATACAAAAGCAAGAAGAAATGTATCACAATTTAAATCCAAAATTAGAATTAAGTTTAGTGTACGATTAGATTAAACTTATTTTTGAATGTGTCTGCATCGTAATCCAAGTTCATTTAAATTTGTTTATGTTATGTTACAAGCTCGTTGCCATGCAGTCAGGGTGGAGGCGGGGCAAATGAAGCCAAGACGGGAGAAGAAAGGTATCAAAATTTAAAACAAAATTAGCATTAAGTTTAGTGTAAGGTTAGATTAAATTTATTTTTGTGTGTCTGCATCGTAATCCAAGTTCATTTAAATTTGTTTATGTTATGTTACGAGCGCGTTGCCATGCAGTCAGGGTGGAGGCGGGGCAAATGAAGCCAAGCCGGAAGAAGAAAGGTATCAAAATTTAAAACAAAATTAGAATTAAGTTTAGTGTAAGGTTAAATTAAATTTATTTTTGAGTGTCTGCATCGTAATCCAAGTTCATTTAAATTTGTTTATGTTATGTTACGAGTGTGTTGCCGTGCAAAAAGTCCCCCCCCCCCCTCTCTCTGTCCGTCTCTCTCTCTCCCCCTGCGAAATCTGTATAATTTTAGTACTATTAAACACATTTTAGTAATATTAAACCACTAGTTATTTGTTACTTTGTCAATAGATCGAATTAGAACAAATAAAAATGTTTTTCCAACAAATATCCTGTTTTGGGTGTTTTGTCAGAGGGTTGGAACAAACTAATTTGTTTTTAGTTCATTTCTATAGGAAACGTTCATTTGAGTTACGAGAATATCGACGTACAAGCTCAATCCCGGAACGCATTAAGCTCGTATCTCGAGGTACCTCTGTATTAGAATGTCGCTGTAGCCTTTGTTATGTTGACTGTGTAGAAAGGTGTAGTGGTGGCAGCCAACAAAGTGTCGAGTAAAGTTACGGCTGTATCCTTCTCGCACGACTCGTCCTATTTCGTGACTGCGGGGAACCGCCACGTCAAGTTCTGGTACATGGATCACAGCAGGACCTCCAAGGTGAGCACCAGCCAGGGAAAATTAAAGCAGACGTCAGCATGCCTGCTTGACTGACCATTTCTGCAAAGGTGAGCACTGCTGTGCCGTTGCTGGGGCGTTCCGCACTGCTGGGAGAACTCAAGAACAACTTCTTCTGTGATGTGGCGTGTGGGCGAGGAAAACAGGCATCTGCCACCTTCTGTATCAGCACATCAGGCTTCCTGGTGCAGCTGGACCAGCGGCGCATGCTCCATAAGTGGGTGGAGCTACATGTGAGTATGTATTTGCTTGGACATGGGATTAGTGTGCTAATGTGCTAATCACAAGTCTTTCGGTTTCATGGGCAGATAATTGACTCTGCCTCCAAGTCCGGTCATCCAGCATAACATGTTTGCCATACATGGCATTTTTAGTGATTTGTCTCCAATATTGATAGTGAAGAATCAGGATAGTAAGGATGGCAATAGACGTCCAATCCATTTAGACTACTAGGAGGACCTCGGAGCGAATGATCAGTCATTGAATAATTTGAATCATTTAAATCACAATAGTTCCTGTCATATTACCGTATTTACTCGCATATAAGCCGCTTTTGTCAGAGAAAAAAATGACGACTGAATCGAGGGTATGGCTTATATGCGCATAAAAACACGACATGCACGATACGGCAAGTTGACGCCGCCATGACACGATGACGTCAGGACGCAATGGCGCCATGACGTCATGACACAATGTCGTCGTGACTTCATGATGCAAGCGAATGCGGCCGATACGGTAATTTATTTCAAAATAGAGAAAAGATAAATAGATAAAATACTAAACAAAATTTATTTGACGTCAATGAATGAAATTCAAGAAAAAATCGTACGTATCTTGTATAAAACGTTAGAAAAAAGCCTATCTTCGGGCCAGAGGCGGGGGACACCCTGAAGCCGTGGCCATTCAATTACAGGGTACAAGGAAACTGAAAACCTTTCACCCTCACACTCAAGGGCAATTTAGAGTTTCCAATCAGCCTACCATGCTTGTTTTTGGAATATGGGAGGAAATCGTAGACTGACGCACTAACCACTCATCCACTGTAAATATAGTACAGTCGTACCTCTACTTACAAAATTAATTGGTTCCAGAACTTTTTTCATAACTTGAAAATTTCGTAAGTACTTTATATGTAAATTCTCTAATTCGTTCCACGGTCCTCACACAACTACCAACTAAACCCTTTAAAATTGGTCAGTGTGCCAATTTTGTATGAAATATGTGAGGAAACAAAAGGAGAGAAAATTATAAGGAAATGTCTTAAAATATATAAAGCATAAGAAAATGTGCCCTGTGCCGCTGAAATCCTTCCCTCCGCAGCCGTTACACTGGGAGACGTAATACCCGTGTTTGACTGCCAGATGGCGGCAAGAGCCCGTTCTATCAGGGCCGAAAAATAGGTGTTTTTCCACGAAGTCAGAAAGTTCGTTTCTCCCCCGTTTTTTTCTGATTTGTGCTGTTGCAATGGTGGCTGCTTCCTCCTCCGCTGCCTTCTCGTTGAATTCCTCGTGTATTGCCGAGCGTTGCATTTACTGAAGATCTGTTTTGGTGCACATCGACCTACTAACTCGTCAATGTCCCTGTTAATGACCGCACAGGCCATCCCCTGCCCCCGCGACGCAATTTCACCCACCAATGGCTGCGGTTCAGGTCGTGACACTTGGCCACGGCTTTCCTCAGCATAAATACGTTTAAGCAGACAATGGGTTAAACTTTAACCCAGGGTTGGGCAATCTTTTCGGCCCGGGGGCCACATTGACTTTAAAAATTTGACAGGCGGGCCGGGTCAGCACAAGATACGATACAGACGCTCCCCTACTTACGAACGAGTTAGGTTCCGAGCGATTGTTCATAAGTTGAATTTGTTCGTAAGTTGATTCAGTGCTATATTTTGTATTATAATATTGGATTGGATAACTTTATTCATCCCGTATTCGGGAAATTTCGTTGTCACAGTAGCAAGAGGGTGAGGATGCAGGAATAGGAAAGGCATTTTAGACATAAATAGATAGGTAGAAAGTAAGTTAATAAATAAATACATGAATAAATATATAAATAAATAAGCATGTTGCTCAGCACATATATACATACATACACATAAATGTACATGCATGCATACGGTAGGTCTTAACACTCAGCCATTTTTTTGTTAAAGAGCCTGACAGCTGATGGGAGGAAGGATCTGCGGAAGCGCTCCTTCCTGCAATGAGGGTCCCGCAGTCTATTGCTAAAGGAGCTTCGGAGGGACTCCACAGACTCATGCAGGGGGTGGGAGGTGCTGTCCATGATGGACATCATCCTGGTCAGCATTCTCCGCTCTCCCACTTCCTCTACAGCAGGGGTCTCGAACTCAATTTACCTGGGGGCCGCTAGAGGCCGAGTCTGGGTGAGACTGGGCCGCATCAGGATTTCCACAAGAAAAGCACTGATAAAACATTCCAACGTTATCAAATATCTTTATTTTTTAACAAAAAATAATGAATTAAATAAATTAATTTAAAGATGAATAAAAAATAAATCAATCAGTAATACAAAACCAAATAATACTAATGAGCATACAGTAGATATACACTGGCTGGCTAAGTAGAGAAAATGAATTATTTTTATTCCGTTTCAAATGTCTGTATTAACAGCTCTTTAACCTTTAACTTTCTGAACTTGAATGGAACATTGAACATGAAATATTCTGAACACGGCTTCTCTTGCCTACTCCTTGCTGCTAGAGACCTGGCAGCGCTTCTTCTCACATAGTCACATTTGGCTTGAGGGAGGAAGCAGTGGAGACCCTCAGTAGAGCTTGAAGATGCTCATCAGTAAGTCTGGACCTGTACTTGGACTTATTGAAGTTCAAGGTGGAGAAGAGCTTCTCACACAAGTATGTGCTCCCAAAAAGGCACATGGTCCGCTTGAACCTTCGGGAAAGTTCAGGGAAGCTGGGGGTAAACTCTCTCAAAAATTGCCCAAGCTTGTCTGCTTCTCCACTCACCTCCCTGAACTTGGCTTTGAGTGCAGAGTTGCACTGCAGGTCAATGAGCTCCATTTGAAGCTCAGGAGGGGCATCTTGCACATCAAAGGAGAAGGGGTCCGCAAAAATTTGAAATGTGGCTTTGTGTGTCTTGAAGTCTGCAAATCTGTGATCAAATTCCTCCTGTAGCTTCGAAATGGCCTCAACATACTTCTCACCACTGAATGGTGTGCCTGCATCCACGAGAGCCTTGCATGCTGGGAAATGGCAAAGGTTTGTCTAAGAGAGCTGGGCTTTCCATAACACAAGTTTAGTGCAGAATGCTCTCACGTTGTCATAGGCAGCACTGACAAGTTGCCCCTGGCCTTGTAGCTTCTTGTTCAGTACATTAAGCTCATGTGTGATATCAACAAGAAAAGCCAAGTCCATGAGCCATTTGGGATCACTTAGCACAGGATCAATCAACTCACAAACGGCGTAGCTAGCTTTGACTGCTGCATTACTGTCTTTGGTAGCCTTCTTGAAGAGATCCTGTTGCCTCATAAGACGTGTTTTAAGACTGGCAACCTGGTTGGCTCTCTCATCTCCCTGGTATTTTTCGTACCCCTCAGCATGTCTCGTAGTACAATTACGTTTCAAATTGTATTCCTTGTGCACCGCAACTTTTTCAGTGTAAATGAGACACGTCGGGGTGCCCCTGTGTTCAACAAAGAAATATTGCACTCCCCACTTTTCTTGAAACTGTCTGTGCTCATCACCGACCTTTCTCTTCACGGCAGGCTTTGAAAGAGACATCTCTGGGGCTCTGTAATATGTTTTTCCACTTGGAATGAGTCTCGGGTTGATCTTTCACATTCAGTCGCGCGGGTTTGTGGCGCATGTGCACTTTAGCTCTCCGCTTCAATCGCGGAGATGGCTACAGACACTGACACAGGCTGGATCACGGATCATAGCGCCTCATTCAGTTCTATGCTGAGAGCAGCGGAGGAGTGTGCGCGCCGAGCGGAGTGATCGGCCTCACGGCTTCTCCTCCGCCCAGCTGATTGGAGGAATGAATGAGTGAGTGAGCGAGGCTCTGGACAGCCCGGCCGATGTCCCGCCCTCCAGAGCCGTATACCTCACCGTGATTGGTTCATTCAGCTCCGAACCAAAGTTCCCTCTAATTTTTTGTTGGTCTGAGCAGAAAGACAACCTCCCTGAGCGCACTGAGTACCAGTGTGAGCAACATCATCGGTACTCGGATGATTCGCCTAAAGACGTTTCGCCGACGGACGTTTGACAGACGGGCAGGTCGCCGAATGGACATTCCACCGAACGTCCATTCGGCCGAACGGAGGTTTCGCCGAAACGGGATTCGAACGCTCGCCCCGCCGGATCGTGTGTGTACAAGTTTTTCAACCTCGGCCCGCGGGCCATATACGGCCCGTTAGGATTTTTAATCCGGCCCGCCGCCGGTGTTGTCCAAATTATAGTAAAAATCAATGTTCGTCTACCATCAATGGCAGTCCGGGAATAAGCACTCTTGGGCAGGCAGATGTAGCAGAACCGAGCCGTAAAATGACAGCAATCGGGTCAAATCCATCCTAAAACAGCATTTAATGATTAAATACAAATACTGGATGATATCGCGATGGAGGCAAAAAAACGTCTATAGACGTCCATTCGCCAAACGGCTCAAAATGCTCTCAAATTCGGTCAAATCCAGCTGAAAACAGCGTTTAATGATGAAATACAAATACTAGTATTTGTATTTCATCATTAAACTAACAAATACTAGTACGACCTGTCCGTCTGTCAAACGTCCGTCGGCGAAACGTCTTTAGGCGAATCATCCGGTCACGACATCATCATTGCTCGCTATCGGCACACCAGTATCACACCTGCCACAAGCAGGTGCATGTCAATGTTCCCTCTAATTTTTCATGTAAAACATGCTGTAAAACAAGAAAAACATGAGTGGACAGAGCTACTGCCACTGGCTGCCACTTAAACGGCGCCATCATGGGGAAAGGGGTAAAAAAAAATTAAAAAAAAAAAAAAAAATTAAAAAAAAAAAAATCGATCTTTCATATTAAGACGGGGGCCGCAAATTATCGTCCCGAGGGCCGCAGTTGGCCCGCGGGCCGCAAGTTTGAGACCCCTGCTCTACAGAGTCCAGAGGACAGCCCAGAACAGAGCTGGCCCTCCTGACCAGCTTATTCAGCCTGTTCCTGTCCCTCTCTGTGCCCCCGCATCCCCAACAGAGCACTGCATAAAACACTGTAGATGCCACCATAGTGTCGTAGAAAGTCCTCAGCAGTGTCCTGCACACTCCAAAGGACCGTAGACTCCTCAGTAGGTAGAGGCGGCTCTGGCCCCTTTTGTACAGGGCATCTATGTTTGTGGACCAACCTAGTTTGTTGTTGAGGTGAACACCCAGGTACTTAAAATTATCCACGATTTCAATGTCTGTACCCTGGATGTTCACCTGAGTTGTCTGTTGAGGATTCCTCCGAAAATCGATGACAATTTCCTTTGTCTTACTGGTGTTGATGTAGAGGTGGTTTTGCCTACACCAGTCAACAAAGGCTGTGATGACTCCCCTGTACTACAGGTTGTTCCCGTCCGTCACTCGTCCAACAATAGCGGTGTCGTCAGAGAACTTCTGGAGGTGGCAGGTGTCTGTATTATGTTTGAGGACTATATAAGTATATTGAAGGTTTATATAAGGGCATTTGTATGTTTAAGGCTTGTATAAGTAACCTGCATTGGTTTGTACGGAAAAAAACATTTAACGAACGATCGTCTAACGATTCAAGTTGTATGCCCATGCAACGCTCACCATTTTCTCACCCGCATCAAGCTTCTTTATTATTGCCACTTTCGTTTCAAATGAAATGGCTTGCCTCTTCCTTGCACTACCACCCTCACTAGAAGCCTTTCGCTTTTCACCAACCATATTGAATAATGGATGCACGAGATATTTAATGATAAAAATGTTCTTTGCGCACTGGAGATACGTTCACGCACTTACGCACTGCAACGAACTGGGCAGAGGAAGGTGGATGATGGGTGAGCTGAGCTCTCACAGCGCCAGGCGTCGGTATTAGCGGCGGAAAGAAGCACTACAAGAAGTAGCCGAAAGAAGCCAGGCTCACAGAACAAAGAAAGTTGTAAAAACATTAAAGTATAATGTATAAAGTACAAAGTAAAGTAAAGAGAAATGTATTAAGAAATATTAAAATGTAATTTAAAAAAAGATAGAAGGGCTGTAAAACATGAAAAACATAAGAATATACAGAGCTACTGTCACTGGCTTCCGCGTGACGGCACCATCTTGGAAAAAAAAGGGGGAAAAAAAACAAAACAAAAAACCTATGCGCAGACATGTTCGTATGTACCGTTGTTCGTAACTCGAATGTTCGTAAGTAGGGGAGCGTCTGTACATATAAAAACTGCATCCGTTAACAGTACATATGAAACCTAAACAGAAAAAAGGACTAAAGTATGAACATACTCATCACTCATCTGGGATTTATGGGGTGCTTTCTTGGTTTTCATCAGACTAAAGGTCTGTTCACACACATGTAGAGCCAAATAACACCAGAATCCTCTGTGCCATCTTCTGGATGTTTGGAAATTTGGCTGCACTTAATGAAGCCTAAAACTCCAAGAGTTTCAGGGAGTTGAACTTGTCACATTGGAGATCAATCCGTTCCAACTGCAACTCCTGTGGAACCGTTTTCGGGTCTTGTGAGAAAGGAAATGACACCAGCTGTCAATTTTTCCAAAATCACAAAACCGACGGCAGAATTGCTCATGCAGGTCATCCAATGATTTCCTGTATTTTGACCGCAAAAAAAAAAAAATATATATATATATATAATAATTTAGACAACGTCGGCGGGCCGGATTAAAAGGCCTAACGGGCTGTATATGGCCCGCGGGCCGTAGTTTGCCCATGTCTGCGGGTAAAGAAAGGGTTGTTGTGAGACAGCCAATGAGAGCCCAGTATATGGTGGAGTGAGCTTCTAAAGCGAGAATCATTGCATCTGCGACAATATTTTCAAAATAAAATAACGGATAAGGATTGCATGTACTTTTGGGGGGCTTTCTCGTAACAGTCATTTGCAGATAAAAAGCTTTCGTAACCTGGAAATTTCACACCTAGAAGCATTCGTAAGTAGAGGTATGAATGACTGTATGTGATAATATTGTCAATTTTCTCTTCTTTTTCTCTATAACCATCTAATCACCAATATTAAGGCATTTTTAATAAACAAGAACAATATTACTGTATTTTCTCACATATAAGCCACTTCCGTGTATAAGCTGTACCCTTAAAATTGCCTTAAAATTGTTGAATTTTACTATTTCTCTTGAATAAGACTCCTCCTGATTCACAATTTTCACCTCCATATTCATGGTTTTAATAGGGAGTACAAGTGTGTTACTTTGAGGGAAAATCTTAAGAAAAATCATCACATTTGTGAGATACTGTATGAATCCAAAGGTTTGTCTGCTGGATTGCACATTATCTGTGTCAATATCATAAGGAAGTTAATATGCCTGTCTTTGTAAATGCAAAATATCATACAAAGCGAAATTTTGTTTTATTTCATATTCACAAATGTACAATCATTTCCTTTCTGTGTTTCAAAAGGTGTTACCTGCACGTAGAAAAATTCAAAATGGTAGGCTTTTGTTGTTGTTGATGATGACGACAGGGCCTATGTCCGATTATTTTTATTAACTTGACCAGTACAACCAGGAAGTCTGTCCGTGGCGGTCTAGTGTTCACCAAGTCTCTGGGTGCAATAATAGCATGAGATACACATTATGCACGTATCAAGGTTGATATTTTAATGATCAACCGCAAGACCTTAGATCAACATTAACAACTATTGGGATGTGATGACATAGCAAACACTACGAATACATCTATCATGGCTCCTCGTGTCTGGCCAGTCAGAGCACATTTAACTACGGTAAGATGGCGACACCCTGAGCAAGTAGTGGCAGGCACAACTGAGTTTTTTCACATTTTATGCAACATACATTTTTTTTCTGGAAATTCATTCATAAATTTTGTTTATCATTTTCTGTTTATCTTTTCTCTATTTTGAAATAAATGAACGTATTGGCGTCATTGTTTCGCGTTATGGCATTTTGTCTTTGTCACCTTATGCGGTGACCCAAATACGGCTTATATGCGGAGAAAATGGGATAATACATATTTTTATCACCCAAAAGCTAGTTTAGCATTAAATATGAAATAGGTGAAAAACCCAATGTAAGTTTTGCACACTCCTTCTAAGAGCCCTTTTTAATCAACAGATTGATTAAAAAATGACTATCTTTCTCTGTCCTCAATTTTGAAGCTAAATTAACCAGTTGACCAATCAGATTTTTTATTACGGTGGTGTTAGGGCTAATCCCCAACATCAAAATAATCTTCAAACAGAGGAGGCATCAAGCACAAAATAGTTTTAGACTCCATCGGCCTTCAGGAGTGGTGAAATGGCAGGCCGGTTTTCAAGATGGACGCGGCTCGCTCGCTTCTTTGTCTCTTGTCTCGCCCCCACCCTACTGAAGAGGGAGGGAGCGGACGGACAGAGCACACTTCGATGTGGTAGCTCTGCTCTGCCAAATACACACCCAAGAGAGGGCCGCAAGACTTTTATTTAAGGTAGGCGGAGACAAACTTTAGGCGGGAATACATGAACAAAGAAATGGGCGGTGACATAGTAGATGACGCGCCTTTTAACCTATAGGTGTTATTGCTGTAAAATTCCACAAGCGTCTGTGTAAAATTCTATTCTAGTTGCTAAAGCTAAGAATACAAAATAAGAATACAAGAGAGATACATTCCATATTTCACATTTCCCTCTATAGTAACTTTGAAAGAATTTTCATTAAACATCAATTTGTATCCCTCCTATCCAGGTTCTAGAATACAAATATCATCAACAGTTACTCTTCACAGGGTATGGAAAATAACAAAGTCACTTGTCAAGGCAGAGGCGAAAAACTTGAGGTATTCAGGGGCACCCGAGAAAAATTCCTCTACGTCCCTCTTACTGAGCGAACACAATTTTTAAGTCAAGACAAGTACATTTACACAGAGAACTCGACATCCTGGGACTCGTCACACTTCGAAAGAGTGCGAGAATCTCCAGTATGGTTTGCCATGCGGTGATACTGTATGTCACTGTAAGCTACTAGTGTGTGCTGGATTGTGTTTTGAATCATAGCTTTCACACAAAAATTCAAAATAGTAGCATAATCTCAAGAATGGGGGTTGCAAATTCAATGAGAATGGAGAATCATGATCCGGTTGTAAACCAGGACCACAGTGATGCACCTATGGCTGAGTGATCCTGGGCCATGGTGTTGACTAGGGCCTTCATTTCAGCTATGGCACGAGTAATGTACTGGTTTCATCTGGGATGAAGGTGCAGCAGTGTTCTCCCATTATGGCACACACACCTCCATCCTTGGCTGTTATCCCTAAGGGCTTTTAAATCATCTGCTATACCCTGTAGGGCCTTGACAGTTTGGTTAATGAACACTCATGTAACAGTTCAATGTCTTTACACGGAGCATAACTTTACCCACTCCAAGTTGGGAAAGTAGTGAAAGTATGATTTTCTGGGGGTGGACCACAATTTATGGCCACCAGGAACATCACCGCTCCAGATTGAATCGCGTGGTTTGAATTGCACTGATTTTGCACTGATTTCGCTTATCTCTTACTGTTACGTTCACTCCCCCTTAAAAGGAATGCATCTCAGACCATCTGCACCACTGCAGATTTAAGTGTGATGCCTAGACCCAGTGAATTCAGGATGTCGAGATACCTGTGGAAATGGGTATACGACTACACAACAACTACTTTGACAACGAAATTTCCCCCCTGTTGAGACAGCCTGACTCCTTCTGTTGGAATAATGATTCAAACCTTTTAAATCATTATTAGTAATATTTAATTAAAAAAGGAAGAACATCTTTCAACAAATTCTGCTTACAACTTCGAAGGAGATGCCTTGTGACGTCGTCTCAGTCCACAGTGCATTCTGAATTGCAGTAACTGAATCATTGTATTTAATCGCGACATTCGAAAAACATGGTTATGTAATCAGTACAATAACACTCGATGGTTTAGAAAAACAACAGTGTGAGGAATGCACTATAAGGTCAACAAAGTAGTATTATAATGTAAGCAAAGCCGTATTTTCAAATCTGCTGTTGGAGTCTTCGTCATAACATTTGGTAGAAGTGTCCGTAACGCCGTGACCTCTTTTCCTTCGCCCTTGAGGAGTCGACTGTGCAGGAAAAAAGTCCATCTTCCCATGACTTGATTTATAGCCTTACTACTTATTGAAAAATGCTTACAACACATATAGAATATTCCATAATAATGGCTCAATTTTGGAATAAATTCTTTGGTAGGCACGGTAGGCCTTTAGCTGTGTACAGGCCGTCTGCAGACTGTTCTGCGGCTTCATGTATCCATGCATCTTTTCCTTTCTTTGGAGCAATGTTTTGCATATCAATTAATGCTGTTTTTGAGATCGACTCATTTTTTCTTGTTGTGTATACTGTGCAGTAAGTGTTTGCGCTGCTTCTTTAGCTGCTGTATTCTGTCGTTGTCTTCAGCGCGTGCTTAACATTTGCATACAGCTATTTGGTTGGGCTTAATACCCCAATGAACAAAAATCACAACAATCTTACTTATTCCATCACTATAGTTTGTGAAAATCCAAATGCCTTATCAGTCAAAATTAAATATGCTAGCTGGTATTCTATTATGATCACTGCTTCCTTGTTAAGTTTAAGAACTATATACAGACGCTCCCCTACTTATGAACGCAATTGGTTCCGAGCGATTGTTCATAAGTTGAATTTGTTTGTAAGTTGATTCAGTGCTATATTTTGTATTATAATTTATGTTTAAGGCCGATATAAGTATATTGAAGGTTTTAATAAGTGCATTTGTATGTTTAAGGCTTGTATAAGTAACACGCATTGGTTTGTACTGAAAAAAAAACATTTAATAAAATGGAGAGAATATGTACAGTACTGTAGAGAGAGAGAGAGAGAGATTTATGTATTAGAAACTGGCCAAAAGAAGCGACCTAATGACGATTGCACAGTTTTCTTCTTTTTTTCATCATAAATGATGCAGTAGCACTGTATGGCATCATTCAATTGATTTGCAAACTTTGTGCAACGTTCAATATTTGGGTCCTGCTGCTCGATCTTTCTGTTTATAAATGGTACTGACGCTCGAACGATTCAATGCCCGTGAAACGCTCACCACTCTCACGCGCATCAAGCTTCGTTATTATTGCCACTCGTTTCAAATGAAATGGCTTGCCTCTTCCTTGCAACTCCTTCAATAGAAGCCTTTAGCTTTTTTACCAACCATATTCAATATTGGATGCATGAGATATTTAATGATACAAATGAAAAAGGTTCTTTGCACACTGGAGATACATTCACGCACTTCCGCATTGCAACGAAGAAGAAGGTAGATGCTGGGTGAGCTGAGCTCTCACAGCGCCAGGCGTCGGTATTAGCGGCGGAAAGAAGTACTACTCCGAAAAAGGCGCGAAATACAAAATTGGACTTGCGAACATTTTTGGACTTAAACGCAATTTGCAGACATGTTCGTATGTACCGTTGTTCGTAAGTTGAATGTTCGTAAGTAGGGGAGCGTCTGTATGTTTTTTCCTTTCCTGCAATTACACAAATTAACTAATCATACTAAAAATAGGAAAAATACAAAAGGCAAACCATGCTGCTTTCCCCTCAGGAAAACAGCTTTCCTGTTCTCTGCAATAGTTACATTCACATCAATTAATATCCAGAAACAAATGTACACATTTATAATTCTGAATAGAATTGAACCCACTAAAATGTAACCACCCCTTGTTTGTCAGGGTTAATAATTTTAGCACAACTGTCTTTTAGAGCAATTAGAGCCCATTACTTAAAAAATGCATACTAATCAAGTCCCAATTCATTCAATAATGTGTATCACATTGCATATTAAACTCAGTTGTTTGAAATTCAAAATACCCCAATCTAGTAGTCTTTTTATCAAATATAAAATTCCGTTGTCTTTGGAGTTTGTCTATCATCTCCTATAAAACTTTCTTAACCAATATTTTCAATAGTCAGGCATGAAATTAAAATCTAGTTACATTTCTATCCATTGTAGTTTCTCGTTTCTCTCTAATTGTTTACTTTAACTCTGTAAGAAGGTTTAGTCTAAATTGAAATGCTTCCACCTTTTATGGAGACAATAAAACCAATATTAAAGTTCCCTATGGTTTATGGCATTGCTCCCTGAGCAATAATCTTTCCAATCAATATTGGAGTGCTTGCCATTTCTTCTGATCATGTCAAAAGGTTTATCTTACCTGTCTCCTCAAACGTTTCAACTGAGAGAACCTTCTTACAGTGCACAAGGTGGATCCGCATCCCCCCTTTCGGCTATTTTCATGTCTGCTGGTTGGTCAGCAACACTTGGCACGGACGTTCTCACTTTGGGTTACTAGTGCTTCTTCTCTATAATTTGGGTTGAGCACCCAGGCTCCTGGGACCACCGTTGGTCCAGTCTGTTTCCTGTTGAGAAGCACAGTCTCCTTCTGCCAACCCAAATTCAATGTGTTACTTCAATGTGTTTTTCTTTTTATGCAGATAGCCAGATTAGCCTCATCATCCAGTTCCAATCGTGTAGTGAATAATGGCATTTGGTATGGTCTACTAAATAGGATTTCCATATTTTGTTGTCCGGTTGACCTCGTTATGTAGGCGCAATGATTTCATAACGAAATATGGAACCTTTTGTCAATCCCGTCAATTATTCTGTTAACACAATTTGGATGCCATTATCACTATAAATCAATGGTACTTTAGAATTCCATATCACACACTGTGTTGGAATAAAGATTCAAACCTTTTAAATCATTATTAGTAATATTTAATTAAAAAAGGAAAAACATCTTTCAACAAACTCTGCTTACAACTTGCAAGGAAAATGCCGTGTGGCGTCGTCTTAGCCCCCAGTGCATTCTGACTTGCAGTAACTGAATCATTGTATTTAATCGCGACATTCGAAAAACATGGTTATGTAATCAGTACAATAACACTCTCGCTGGTTAGAAAAACAACAGTGTGAGGAATGCTTTCAAGGTAAACAAAGCAGTATTATGCTGTAAGCTGCTGGTGGAGTCTCGTCATAACATTTGGTAGAAGTGTCTTTGCCCTTGAGGAGTAGACTGTGCAGGAAAAAGTCCATAACGCCGTGACCTCTTTTTCCATCTTCCCATGACTTGATTTATAGCCTTACTACTTATTGAAAAATGCTTACAACACATATAGAATATTCCATAATAATTCTAACATTCCCTCCTTTTACTATATGTGTGTTATTCATTTTATGACGAAATCAAAAAGACAGGGATATCTCCGTTGGCTGTTTTAATTTTACCCGCTTAGGCTCTACTCGTTCGGCAGGTCTGGAAAGCAGAACACAAGATCATTTTCGTCCAATCCATCCTCGTAATTACCATGCTCCTGGAATTCACTGTTAGTGTCAGCACGTTTCAGTAGGAGATATAATTCATGCAATTTGGAATTTGTAGGGGCAATCGCAGTGGTTATAAGTCGGCTCATCAAAGATCTTAAGCAGGGAATAATACAACACCCACATAATGTCAAAATTGTAGCAAAAAGGGCTACCACAAATTAGGCCAAATCATTATTAGTGAGGCCACAAATCTGTCAGCGGACATTATTCTACTCCAGGATGCTTTTTCATCTTGCGGTTTAGGGTCTGCAGGCCATCGTTGGCCCTGGTGTGGGACCCAGTGGGGGGCGTGTTGTTGAGTGCAACATTTTCAAACGTTGCATACGCCCCCTGCTCCTTCAAGAAGCATTTCAACCGCTGCACGATCCTGGAACGCCGTCAGACTAGTGGCTGCCAGTTGTTCCTTTATCGCCACAAATCCCTGTTCAGTATAATTTCCAAGTTTTTGGACATTGTAATGCAGGTAATTTATCCAATCAACATTTTTGTTTGGAGTAATTAAAAGAAAAATATACTCCCAACCTGCTGCGATCTGATTAGCCAACTTATACTCATCATCAATGTATGTCGGATCACCCTCTCTCCATGCGACGCCGTCGCGAGGGGCCCGCCATCATACCGGATTTCTGTGCAGCCAATTGTATCTCCTCTACTGTAGATGGAAAAACAGACACTGGTAATAGCAGTGAGACCAAGGCACAAAGTCCTGCTGTCATTTTGGCAGGAGTCGTATAATTTGTTTTGACCCCACCACCACCATAGGTCAGAACGTGGAATCAGGGGTGCAGTCTGTTTTAGGACGTGGGCACACCACGTCACATTTATCGCTCCCAGTGCCGGACCGTGCCCTGTGAGGACTAAGCAGGTAAAATGATTAAACGCGACATGTGTTGAAAAGTTAGGCTTGTCCTTTGCTGCCGTTGTAACTGGGTAGACATTATTCCATTTCATACATTTTGGGCTTACATCTTTTGTCATTATCTCCTTTACACAATCAGGGGTCATTTGCGCGGGTACTACTCTTAAGAGAGATCGGCCCCCCATACATGTTATACAGGTTTGATACAGGTTTGATTTATAATAGCTGCATTTTCCATCAACAATAACCAATTATTTCTTACCGCCTCCCGTTTGGGAACTCCCCGTTGCAGAAATGAATTCTCTGGTCATCTCAGATTTTAATTTTACTATGGCGGATCCGGGTGTTTCCATCTCTGACGACCTTCTTACCCATGGACTTAGGAAAAACGTCAGACAAAGATCCACAAGTTAATTTGTCAGTCTGAATTATGATTTGCAATGCCCCACCATATGGGTTAATTTTATCGAAGGCCTGATGGTTTTTTCGCACACGTGTGCCATCCAAGCTTGCCAATCTAGACCAGTTTCTGCAACAAGGTTTCCCCAATCTGTTTTAGGACTGTTATGTACCACACATATTCTATAAAATCCATGTGTATCCTTTGAAATGGATATGTAGCTTTTGTAGCTTGACATAAGGGGGAATCGCCCGTGTTTTGGCCATATATCTGCATATAGATTGAATATATAACCTCCCCCTTTTTTGAGGCATGAAATTTACCATGACTCAAAATGGCAGCCCTCCCAGATAAGTCTTTTGTTTTTGTTTAGTCCCCCAGGTTCCCAAAATTTCCCATTACAGAAATTAAAAATTTCATTTGGCGAAATTCTTTTCTTTATTGTTTCTGTCCTACTCTGCCACCGCCGTCCTCGAAAGGCTTAACAGCGATTTCAGAAATATTCCACCTTGATATTAGAATATTGATATATCTTGGTGGCTAGCCAATTGAAACACAAAAGACAGACACTCATCCACGCTGGCACTCATAATCAAGGAATTTGCTTTGAGTGCTCCCCCAATCATCCACAATTTTGGTTTGTTGGAGTAAAACTGGAGTACCCAGAGAAAACCTACGAATTCTTGAGGACACCAGGAATACTCCACACTCCGGAAGGTCTGGATCCACTCCGCATTAGTAGATCCTCGAACCGCAAGATTGATGCCTGAAGAAACTAGATAATTAATGTATTAGTTTCACATGCCACATATCTGAAAATAGAAATTTGTTCAATTGCCACCGCCCCTTATCCCAGTCAGTTAGCATGTGGACTGCCCTGCGAGTGGCTGTGATTAACCATCTATTCGCCAATAATGCAATAACGGAAAAGTTGTGACACATTGAAACACACACACACCCCCTTTTAGTATTTTAACCCTTTGTAAAAAACTTTATCTCATTGTTCTGCATTAAGTTACACCCCCTTTCAATGTTATCGAATTTTGCCCATTCTAATCAACCCATCTACTTAAAGCATTTCTCCAAGGTTGATATTTTATAATTTGGAGCTGTTATTTTTAAAACATAGACATTATTTCACTTGTTTCACACCATGGAAGGCCCTACCAGACTTTGTTGTAGATAGTCCCCTTTATCTAAGCTTGTTATTGCCCATCGTTATCACCGTAACATTCAGTTGTATTAACCCCATAATTGCAATGCAGTAAGTTTTGGCTAAATTCTTAATGTGTATGACCCTAAAGCAATAGACAGTAATAACGTCCCAATAGTCATCAATATGACCTACCAAAGCATACGCCCCCTTCAGGTCAAACAAGGAAAGTCTTTTGTGCACCTAAAGACGCTCCATGTTTCTTCTAGGGAAACTATGCCTATCCTTAACCAATTATCTTATCTACCCCAGCCAGGTTCAATTTACCTAACAATTTGGACGAACGCCATGAAATTTCTCATTTCCGCATTGTTTATTTCATGTCTGATTTCTTTAACAACCAAATAACCCTTAATACCTAAGACATAAATTGCAAATCACCCCATACTATGTTTACTTAAGATAAGAGCCATTTCTTATAGCTCCCTGTTACCACAAGAAAAATCTACAATAATTAAATTAGAGAAATCCACCTTTTACTAGGCATTTCCTAATTACAATTTTCAATGCTTAATAAAGGACCCACAAATTGTAACCAATATGCCATAATATTGTAAAAAATCCATTCATTTTTCTTTAACCAGCCAATCTCCTATATTAAAGTAAAAAGAAAATAATAATAATAGTATTATTCCCAATTCCAAAGCTTTTACCAAATAAATCTTTGCCAAACAGATCTTCTATCACCTCGAAAGACATTTCTGATTAAATCCCAAAAATAGATGCGAAGATAATCGCGGAACTCTGCATCCCTTGCAGACCATGTTTTGTTCTTATTCTGAAATGTTTAAACGGAAGCGCGCCCTTACCCGCTGACTGTGACCTTCACGCTCGCTGCCGAAGCAGCTTATCAATGTTGACATTCCTAAGTGCTCTCTTTTTATTTTTGAGCACAATGCTTCACCTCCTGTGTACAATTATAACGCTTTTTAGAGAAGACTAAATTAATTACTCTCCCGATATCCAACTATATCACAATATTTTGGCAATACCCCATAATTACAATATGCTGCAAGCATAGCAAAACCCATTTATGCCCTCATTATTTGACCAGTTTAGAGTATGACAAAAAACGCAGGTTTGGCAACCCCGCTAAACATTTAATTGGTCGTTTTGTATTTCTTTTCGACTGTTAACCAAAACATTCCCTTTGACAGGATAAAACCAAGATAATCCGCAATAAGCCATTTCATTATTAAATTGACAGTACATTTAGGTACTATTAACAAAGTATGCCTAGGACTTGGAAATAACCATTTTAATTGCCATTTTACAACTTTCAGCATCACACAAAAAAAATCCAATTGAATTCATTCCCAAAGAATGTGATCTCTGGTTTAAAATTAGCTCAACATCCTCATGTTCAAAATCCTCATTCAAATCATTTTGAGCAGGCCTGCCTTGTTTTTAGAGACCTTTTTGTCCAGGCAATCAAGCGATGTATGTAATATATATAAGTCTAATTTGAATGAGCATGCAACACATTTGAATGAGCATGCAACCCATTTTTTTTTTTTTTTTAGCTGCTCCTGATAAATGCTGCCCACCGCGTGGTCTTCAGCGAGGCCGCTGTTGGCCTTAAAACAAGCCGTCATCCTGATTTGATATTCTTTAACAACTACGCACACACAACCAATGTCTGTTGGCCTTAAAACAAGCCGTCATCCTGATTTGATATTCTTTAACAACTACGCACACACAACCAATGTCGACCACCACATTTTTATAGACCCCACCGTGTCTACCTGCTAGTGACTAGTATCCGCAGGGTTTTAAAATCGCCATCCCCAGGATGCGAGCCTTACTTCTCAAAATAAGGCCTTCGCGTGTGATGCCCTTCGCGCACTCGGAACCCGTCAACAATATGCAGCCATCACACGCGGACTCGGCAGAAATGTCGAAAGATGCTTACCAAGAGGATAGTCGTCAACCGATTAGAAAACAGGCGCTGCTGAGAAATAGTCCAGCCTGGAAAAGGGATTCTCGCCGTGCACGGTCACTCCAGATATTAAACTGCAGCGTCTGAGCCTTATCGGTTTGTTGACCCCGGCTACTCGAAGGACCAAATGTTGGAATAAAGATTCAAACCTTTTAAATCATTATTAGTAATATTTAATTAAAAAAGGAAAAACATCTTTCAACAAACTCTGCTTACAACTTGCAAGGAAAATGCCGTGTGGCGTCGTCTTAGCCCCCAGTGCATTCTGACTTGCAGTAACTGAATCATTGTATTTAATCGCGACATTCGAAAAACATGGTTATGTAATCAGTACAATAACACTCTCGCTGGTTAGAAAAACAACAGTGTGAGGAATGCTTTCAAGGTAAACAAAGCAGTATTATGCTGTAAGCTGCTGGTGGAGTCTCGTCATAACATTTGGTAGAAGTGTCTTTGCCCTTGAGGAGTAGACTGTGCAGGAAAAAGTCCATAACGCCGTGACCTCTTTTTCCATCTTCCCATGACTTGATTTATAGCCTTACTACTTATTGAAAAATGCTTACAACACATATAGAATATTCCATAATAATTCTAACACACTGTCTTTGTTTTTTCCATCTCAGTGCTCCTAAATTTCGCATTTCGCATAGCAGATTTGTTCCTCCACTTCAAGATTAACATTTGGAGTACTGCTGCTGCATTTTCATCAAAAATTTCATTGGACTAAATAATGTTCCATAATTTGTCATCGCCATCCATAAAAAAGGCTAAAAAGGCGATTTCAGAAATTGATTTCAAATTTCTAATTAATTTTCCACCTTGATAATAATAATAATGATAATTGGACATAGGCTTTGTCATTATCATTGACTCGACAAAAGCCTAATTGTCATCATACCCAGAAAACTGCGTATGACGAAATTGTTAGTGCTTCTCCATAAGGTGCGTTTTCCCGGCAAAAGACCCAAATAAGTGATAATTTCGGACTCGTAATTTGGCATTCTGCCGTGATGGATACATCGCATCACTAATATTGATATCAGTGATATCTGACTGATTGATTATATCTTGGTGGTCGGCCAATCAGAAACACAAAAAGACAAACAACCATTCACGCTCACACTCGTATTCAGACATCAGTGGTCTGCAACTTTTTATCACCACTAGAAGGTGCCATCCCCCTAGTGGGGCTTCATGGCTGCTAATCACTTTTCGCTGTCTTGTGGCAATAATCCTTCTCAAAGGAAATAATAGGTAAATGTTGTTTGGTTGACATCAATTGTTTGATGCTTAAGCAATCCGTAATATTCTAATAGTCATTAATTTGACCCACGCTAAAGCATATTTCACCTGCTCAGGGCAAAACAATGAAATATCTTCCGTGCACTGAGGATACCTCATGTTTATTCCATCCTAGGGAAATCATGTCCTAAATTAATTATTTTATCTAACCTTGCCAGGTACAATTCACCTAATAATTTGGATGAATGCCATTTCTGCATTGTCTTCATGTTTGATATTGGATTGGATTGGAT
Organism: Stigmatopora argus; assembly: GCF_051989625.1. NCBI lineage: Eukaryota > Metazoa > Chordata > Actinopteri > Syngnathiformes > Syngnathidae > Stigmatopora > Stigmatopora argus. The sequence goes on from NC_135401.1 coordinate 15,194,987, forward strand.
AACTTTATTCATCCCGTATACGGGAAATTTCATTGTGACCGTAGCAAGAAAAGGCATAGTTATAAATTAGGCAGTACAGTTAAAAGCCGCAGAACAACAAAGCAAAAGCAAAAAGCACAAAGTACAAAGCAAATCAAAGTCAATGGGATCATTAAGAATCACCAAATCATTAAGACAGAAAAGCAGCAAAAACACAAAAACGAGCTACGAGTTTCGGTAGCAAAAACGGATAGACTCAAAAAGATGTAAAGTTGGACAAAAACTGGAACCACACACAGGAAGTCTTGCACAAGATGGGGAACTTCTGCACTGTGACCGAGGTAGAGAATATGCAGAGTCACTCTTCCAAACTTATCCGCACAGTTCCTCAGTAGTCTGGAGCTGAAGAAAACAGCAGCAGGGCAGAACTCCTCGACTCCGTTGCTGGTAAGCGCCGACAGCTCTTCCATCTTATCCCACGATGGAATGGTTGGTCAGAGGCATTGCCTCTCCTCCCGGCACTTTTGTCCAGCTCCGAAACTCCAGCGGCACCGAGGTGTTGCTCCTTCTGCTGCGTATTGTAACAGCTAGTCCCGTGTGTGTGACAGCGTGGCCATGGCTGAATGGTTCCAAAAAAAGAAGTAGCCGAAAGAAGCCAGGCTAACAGAACAAGGAAAGTTGTAAAAACATTAAAGTATAAAGTACAAAGTAAAGTAAAAAGGGATGTATTAAGAAATATTAAAATGTAATTTAAAAAAAGATAGAAGGGCTGTAAAACACGAAAAACATGTGTACAGAGCTACTCCCACTGGCTCCCGCGTGAACGGCGCCATCTTGGAATCTCATCCGCTCCAAGCCAAGGAGGCGGTTTTTATTCAAAATATGAGCCATTTTCTGTAGCTCACTGTTACCACAATTAAAATTTAGGGAAAATAACCTACTAGCCATTTCCTAATGATAAATTACAGTGTTTAATAAAGGACCCATAATTTGTCACTAATATGTCATAATATTGTCCTTTCTATCTCCCTCCAAACCCCCCTCCCTCCCTCCCTAAAATGTAGGGAAAATCACCTACTAGCCATTTCCTAATGATAAATTACAGTGTTTAATAAGGGACCCATAATTTGTCACTAGTATGTCATAATATTGTCCTCTCTCTCTCCCAACCCCCTCCCCCCCTCTCCCCCTCTCCCCCCTCCCCCTCTCCCCCTCTCCCTCCCAAAGAGCTCCAGTATTTGTATTTAATCATTAAATGCTGTTTTAGGCTGGATTTTACCCCATTGCTGTCTTTTCATGGGGAAAACTCATCCTACGGCTCGGTTCTGCTACATCTGCCCGCCCAAGAGTGCTTATTCCCGGGCTTCCTTTGACGGTAGACTAATAAATTGAGAGTGATGAGCGGTAAGGGAAATGAATGAGGTCATTGATTTTTACTATAGTTTGGACAACGCCGGCAGCGCGCCGGATTAAAAATCCTAACGGGCCGTATATGGCCCGCGGGCCGAGGTTGAAAAACATGTACACACACGATCCAGGGGCAGGGCGAGCGCGCGAATCCCGCGGCGGCGAAACGTCCGTTCAGCGAACTGTCCGGTCGGCGAAACGTCCGTTCGGCCAAACGTCCGGTCGGCAAAACGTCCGATCGGCCAAACGTCCGGTCGGTGAAACGTCTTTCGGCGAATCGTCCGAGTACCAATGGTCGCAGTCCCTTGACGCAAACTTACACATTCGGAGCCATCTCATATGAACGCTTTACTCAGCAGAGATGTCTTCATCTTTTTTGGATAAGTCGTCAACCTCCAGTACCCAGATGCGGAGACAAAGTCCAGCCCTTCAAAAGGGTCTTAAATGCCGTGTCCACGGTCATCCCAGATATCGGCTCATCGAGTGGATTCCTTCGGTATATTGACTCCAACCTCAAAGGACCAATAAATGTTAGGTTCACCAATAGGCATTCCCAAATGCAAGTACAAATAGAGGAAAAGACAGTCTTCTGGAATTTTCACTTGCAAGGAGAACGACCATTGAGGCAACGTCCCAACTGCGTTCTGACCTTACACGTCTTTTCTGTTGTTTTGTTAAATTCAAGGGCTCTAATAACAATGTACGTCTCAACTCTAAAGGGGAATAGTGGAAACACAAATGAGAGGTCAATAGTTAAAAGTCAAAACAGATGAAGGTCTGGAAGTCTTGTGGCGTCTGTGGTGGATGCAGGTGCAGTTCCCAGATCAGATTCACAATACCACAAGGCGTTCTGGATCGTCTTTTTTTAGACTTCCAGGAGTAGAGTTTATTAGCAAAAGGCAAACTTCAGGAGTCCAGTCCGTTCTGGCTCCTCTTTATTTAGACTAACTAAGGTTATCAGGAGCAAAGTATTTACTTCGTTGCAAGCAAGTATGATACTGAAAATGATGAGCAAAGCAAGTTTAATAGTTAAGAAAAGCATATTCTTGCAAGCAAATGTATAATTATATGAAATAAAATCCTGACAGTCTAATAGATTCATGAATTTTCTGAAAAGTTGTCGAATAATTTGTTAGTCAATTAGTTGTCGATTAGTCGATGTCCACGTGTACTATGTTATCATTTGCAGTATTTTTCATTTATTTTTTTCTCAATAATCACTCAACATTTTCAATGAATCCGGTCACATTTTCTATGTTTCAAATGCATCGTGTTTGCGCTCATTTTTAATATTTACTCATTGTCGTAATTTAATTACCGTCTCACTTCTTTCTGAGGCAGGTGGATTCTCTCCTGCCATTGGCCGACTTGTCTTCTCATTGTTGCCATGTCACATGACATCTTAAGATCACCTCCCGTGTGTGCCGGCAGGCGTCTCAGGCCACATGTTTGTGTGTGACGGACGAGCTGATCTTCTGCGGCTGCTCGGACGGGGCCGTGCGTGCCTTCAGCCCGCACACGCTGCACTTCCTTTGCACACTGCCACGCCCGCACTTCCTGGGCGCCGATGTCGCCGCCATGACCAAGGCCAGGTATGAATTGCGACAATAACAAAAATACGGACAACTTTGCCAAGTCGCCGACCGTGTCCTCTGTCGCTCCAGTTAACATTCTCTAAATTACTTATCTATTAAATGTTTTATAATTTCTAATCTTTATTATTTTGAACTAGTGAAGCAAAACACTCTTATTTTGACCTCAATCTAATTTGGGCCCAGCCACACAATGAAAAAAATATGCAACTTGTAGTCCGGAAAATACTTAATTTTTATTGTAAATGTCAGGTTTGCCATTAGACATCCACAAAAACATGCATAAATTAAGTGGAAAGACACCCTTCTCGGTTTTCACTTTCAAGCAGGACGAACGTTAAGGACCGTTCCTTAATGGCGTTCTGATTTTTCTTTTCTTTTGTACATTTTTATTACATTCGGAGGCCTTGATTACATGGACGTCCCAAGTCTAAAGGCAGAGGTGAATTACACAAGTGGGACATCAGAGTTTTCAAAACACATTCACAATCTTATCACTATAGTCAAAACACTGACAAAAGGACTCCAAGACGCCTCGGCATATCACGTTTTGAATAGGATAAACAATATGTGCTTAGCAAGAAATGAAATGATGGCAACTCTTTGTCTAAAGGTAGAATGCATTCAAATTCAGGGAAAGCTTATAGTCATTGTATGATAAATGACAACAATGTGCGTACATCTCCAACAGTATGTAAATAATTTTATGAAAACTTGTGTGCATTTTATGGTAAATCTTTAAATCTCAATGTACTTGTATAATGAAAACAAAGGCATTCAAAAAAAAATGGGATTGTGAAGGGACTGTTTCTACCAATACTTTGGACTACACGAGAGTCGTTACATTTGTCCTCTTTATTATAGATAGTAGATTTTACGTTGCTTATGCTAGGTCTCAACAATAATCCCATTTCTCCTTTCTAGTAATCAAACGTAACAATACAGTCATATGATCACCTTTCAATCACGTGAGGTATTTAAAATCTCATCTCATTTTCTAAACCGCTTCATCCTCAGGGCCGCGGGGGGTGCTGGAGCCGATCCCAGCTGTCTCCGGGCCAGAGGCAGGGGACACCCTGAATCCATAGCCAGCCGACCGCAGGGCACAAGGAGACGACAACCATGCACACTCACACCCATACCTAGGTGCAATTTAGAGTGTCCAATCAGCCTACCATGCATGTTTTTGGAATGTGGGAGGAAACCGGAGTACCCGGAGGAAACCCACGCAAGCCCGGGGAGAACATGCAAACTCCATAGAGGTGGACTGACCCTGGGTTTGAACCCCTGACCCCAGAGCTGTGAGGCCGACGCACTAACCACTCGTTCGACCGGGCCGGCCGGTATTTAAAATGGCATAAAAATGAACTTTTTGACGTAAAGCCTTATTCAAAAGTCAGATTTCAACCTTTCTCTCCCACGACCGGAGATATTATCGGGATATAAAACGAATACTTTTTAATTGTACTTGAATAAATAATATATATATAAAATATATATAATATATGAATAAATAATGAATAATATATATAATAAATTTTTAATGAGTACTTTTACTTTGACCCGACGAAGATTACAGTCATACCTCTACTTACTAATGCCTCTAGGTACGAAATTTTCAGGTTACAAGCTTTGTATATGCAAATTAGTGCCTCGAGATACAAAAAACATCCAAGTTGTGAAATCCCCCCAAAAGTAAATGCATTTCCTTATCCATTATTTTATTCTGAAAATATTGTCGTGGATGCATTGATTCTCACTACCTCTACACTCTATTGGGCTCTCATTGCCTGTCTCACAACAACCACTATCCATGTTTCAAGATTCTCTCTTACATACCTGTCAACCTTGGCTAAATGTTCCCCATATTAATAATTGCAATTCTCCTTATAAAGTGAGAAAAAACGTACAAATACAATGCGGTACATATTAACACATACACACACAGGGCACATAGGTTACACGTTCATTCATTCATTTTCTGAGCTGCTTAATCCTCATTATAAAAGTCTAAAATTTACTACAAAATACACGGGTTTCTGACACGATGGGTTAAAGGAGAATGCGCGTGCGCATATCGTGCCCTGTCCACCTCGGCTAAATGTTCTTGTTAATGATTGCAATTCCCCGTATTAAAAACGTAGAAATGCAACGCGGCGCATATAAATTACACACATAGGGAACATATGTACTCACATTGGGCACACGTAGCGGCCTGGTGGGTGAGTGGTTAGAGCGTCGGCCTCACAGTAGAAGACCTGGGTTCAAATCCTGGTCGGTCCACCTGTGTGGAGTTTGCATGTTCTCCCTGACCCTGCGTGGGTTTTCTCCGGGTACTCTGGTTTCCTCCCACATTCCCAAGACATACATTGTAGGCTGATTGGACACTAAATTGCCCCTAGGTATGAATGTGGGCTTGAATGGTTGTTTTTCTCCTTGTGCCCTGTGATTTGCTGGCCACCAATTCAGGGTGTCCCTCGTTTCTGGCCCGGAGACAGCTGGGATAGGCTCCAGCACCCCCCGCAACCCTAGTGAGGATAAAGTGGTTCCGAAAAATGAGATGAGGTTAAATGAGTTTTTCTCAGTTCACACCAATAATTGCACCGGAACTGGTAACTGGCAAATGCTGAACACATGTCGCCATGACAGGTTTTATGTCTCCCATTCATACATAATGGCTGCGGAGGTGACTTTTTCACCGACAGAGGATTCGTGTATAACGTACAACCAAACTTTGCTTCAGTTTTTTTTGGTACAAAATTGTGCGCGTTTTACTCGAATCAATGCGTTACTCTAAATACTGTACTCAGAGTGTAAAGAGTTCCTCTCTGCTTGTCATAAATTAAAAAATACAGGTTAATGTTAGTTTTATCCAAGTCCTTGAATGGAACCCCCTTCCAGTGAAGTACAGCTTCGCTTTCGGGATGAAACAGTTTGTGAAGGCTTTCGTTATCCAGGCTTTCCGGTTGCTCATTCAGTAGACCGGCAGCAAGGCTTTCTTCTTGGTTGAATTAAGTTCATTTTGTCTTCTTGTGGCAATGTGTGGTCTACATTATTCGCGATATTCGAGGGATTACTGACGAAGCGTGGGATCTAAACATGTTGGGTAACAAAACAAAATAAAAAATACCATTGTCTGTTATAAACAAATCAGTTAAAACATAGGCTTTGTTGTTGTTTTTTAAAGCATGAGGACGGTCTAACTTGTAGGGTAAGGCTGGTGCCACTATGAAGCCAGCCAGCAGCATCCCCACACATGATGGATGAGCGACAGGGGATCCGTGTGAACCCCGCCACTTTCAGTTCATCTTTGAATAATAATGTCCGGGAAGGCATCCTCCAAAAAAAATAGCTCTGGAAGACAACCATTCTCTTCCTCGACGGCTGCATCGGGAACCATCTCGTATGCTCGTATCTCAAATGTGCCTCGTATCTCAAGGCAAAAATTTGCTCAGAATTTTCCTCGTATCTTAAATTTCTCATATGTTGGGACACTCGTATGTCAAAGTATTGCTGTATTGTGAAATAATTGTTAGCCCTTTATCACAAATCGTATCGGGGTTCCCACCACTCATCATGATTATGCTTCCATCATTTGTTCCTCCCCAGCGGCCTGTTTTGTGTCCGTCCAGACGCCCATTATCCGGACACGGTTGCACTGACCTATGACCCGAGCGGAGGCTGGCTATCATGCGTGTACAGCGATCACAGTGTCTACGTGTGGGACGTGGGCGACCTGCGAGACCCTCGTCGAGTGGGCAAGCTCTATTCGGCGCTCTACCACGCCTCGTCTGTGTGGAGCCTGGAGGTCTGTGCAGCATCGGCAGGTTCAGGTGGCAGACACCGGATGACGATAGCTGCACGTGTGTCTGTCAGGTGTTTCCTGCAGATGGAGGCGATGCGGGGAAGATGGCGCTCGCGCCCGGGTGCTTCCTGTCGTGTTCGTCGGACAACACCATACGTATTTGGAACGTAGACAGTCACCGCTTCCCCAACAACATCCTTAGTCATGTATGCACGCATCATCTCAGATTACTAATCTTCTCAGTTTTTAACGTGTTCCTAAAGTGTCAATCTAAATTTGCATCGTTTTGTTGAAATGTGTTCATTATTGCAGTGTCTACTAAACAATTTTGGTACTTTTTCCCCTTTATAGTTGTACTTTATTTTAAACTTGCATTCCACTAAATTATAGGTAACATTCCCACAACAGGGAACAGTGCCCCAATGGGGAGGTTTTCCACATAATGAGACATCGTTAGTTAGATTTTGCCAGTGGTGAAGTGAATTTTAGAGATCCAGGAGTGCCAAAATGATCTAGTACATAATTATATACAGTGTCATGGTGACCAGTGTTTAGCATGTACGCCTCACACTTCTGAGATCAAGGGTTCAATCTCCAGTGGCTTCCGCCCTTCATGTGTGTAGTTTGCATCTTCTGCCCATGCCTGATTGGGTTTCTTCTGGGTTTTCCAGTTTCCTCCCAGATCCCCAAAGCATGCATGGGTAGGCTGGTTGAACACTCTAGATCAGGGGTCACCAAACTACGGCCCGCGGGCCGGATACGGCCCGTCAGCACATTTGGCCCGGCCCTCTGAACAACACCAGAGATGCTATTGTATTTTTTTCCTATTTGGCCTCCAGAAAAAAAATCCTAGGCCCCGCCCTGTCAAAGAGAGAACGGAATAATGGCAAAAAAATTAGGTAAGAGAAAAATTGATTCAGAATGCAGGGTATTTAACCTGGAGTGGACAAACGATTCTTTTTTTGTTCAATGCAAAGAAAAGGCTGTTTGTCTCATCTGTCAAGAGACGGTGGTGGTATTCAAAGAATACAATCTTCGCCGACACTATGAATCCCGTCACAAAGACAAGTATGATAGCTTGCAGGCCAAATACGAGCAGACAAACTCTCAAAGCTAAAAAGTGGACTACTATCTCAGCAGAATACATTTGTACGCCAAGCTCAGCTGAACCAGGCATCCGTTCGGGCCAACTTTCGGGTTGCTAAACTGATAGCAAGCAGTGGTAAGCCTTTCACTGACGGGAGAGTTTGTTAAGAAATGTATGGATGCTGTCGCGGAGGAGGTGTGTCCCGAGAAGAAAGATGCATTTAATGCCGTAAGTCTGTCGGCGAGTACAATGACCAGACACGTTGAAGAAATCGGGAGTAATGTATATGCCCAGCTGCAGCAGAAGACGAAAGAATTTGACTTTTTTTCATTAGCACTGGATGAAAGCACGGACGTGCAAGACAGCGCAACTGCTCATTTTTATTCGTGGAGTTAGCGCAAACTTTGAGATATGTGAGGATCTGGCAGCCCTCCAAAGTCTCAAAGGGACTACAACGGGAGAGGATATTTTTGACAAAGTGTGCCAAACCATGGAGAAGTTGGACCTGGACTGGTCAAAGCTGGCTAGCATCACGACTGACGGGGCTCCTAGCATGGTGGGCGAAACTTGCGGTCTAATAGGACGCATGAACCGGGAGTTGGAAAAAAGGGGTCTCACCGCCCCACTACGAGTCCACTGCCTAATTCACCAGCAAGCACTGTGCTGCAAAGTGTTGATGTGGGATTCTGTAATGAAGGTTGTGGTGTCGTGCATAAACTTCAGAGCAAAGGGAGAAGATTGTGCATGGCACAACAGAAAGTTAATGTTCCATGGCTTTTTTTTCTATGAAGAACCCAGAGAGAGTTATTTAGTTATTATTTATTTCATAAATAGTGTTATTTATTTCCTGTTTTTTCTGTGAAGAACTCAGAGAGGGTTATTTAGTTATTATTTATTTCATTAATAGTGTTATTATTTCCTGACTTTTTTTCTGTAAAGAACCTGGAAAGGGTTATTTGGTTATGTGTGGCTTTCTGGAAAACAATAATTTTTTTAATCTCCCCTACGATCGTCACACTTTTTCTGTTACAAACTGACACCGGCCCCCCATCAGAGAAGGGAAAAATTATGTGGCCCTCACAGGAAAAAGTTTGGGGACCCCTGCTCTAGATTGTCCTTAGGGTTGAGTGTGAGCATGAATGGTTGTTCGTCTACTTGTGCCCTGCGATTGGCTTGCATCGATTTCTGATCTGGGAGATGCTCCCGCATCCAGCAGGATAAGCGGACCAGAAAACTAATGAATGAATAAATAATATTAAATATAACTTTATTTCAGTATTTATTTTAAAATGTATTTACTATACATTTCAAGTAAAAATATTTCAAATTGTTTTTAATGCATATTGTTAAATATGTATTTAATCATATATTTAAAGTTTTTTTTTTAAAATCAATTTGTTTTATATCTTGCATTCATACATTTCAATGCTGCTTATAACAAGGGTCATGAAGGTGCTGGAGCCAGTTAACTACAAGCAGTAGGCAGGGGGAAAACCTGAATTGGTTCCCAAACAACCACTTATGGAAAATTCGTTCAGCTCTTTCTTTATTGAACACTTGCTGGAGCCTATCCCAGCTGACTCCGGGCCAGAAGCGGGGGACACCCCGTTTCGGTGGCCAGCCGATCGCTGGGCACAAGGAGACAGACAACCATGCACACTATAACTCATTATTTAAATCACTAAATAAAAATACATGATTAAAGGTTTAAAATAAATGTACTTGTGTGTGCATGTGTATGTATGTGTATGTATATGTATGTGTGTGTGTGTATATATATATATATATATATGTATATATGTATGTGTATATATATATATATGTATATATATGTATGTGTGTGTAAATATTGCAATAATTGCTATTTTTAGGTTGAAAATATGGTGTTAATTCTTAAAAATTGGAAGTTGGATTAAAACTGAAAGAAATATAACAAATATTAGGACATATAAATGAATGAAATGAATACTGAAATAAAATAAACAATGACACTGAATTATGCATTTAATTTTCGGAACTTCTAATGCTCAATGGTGATTTGGACAAAATAAGTGCATTCACACCTTCGCATGTGATCACTGAACTCACAGGATCTGCACAAGGTGATTTACGTGGCGGACAACCCAACTGGCCTCCTAGACGCCGACAGCATCACACCGGCCGCCCATGGCAACAAGGCGGGGCCCAACACCTTAGAAGTGCCCGCCAACGACCAGAACCAGGCCGGTGTTCGCTCCATCAGGGTCAGTCCCGACGGGCGACACCTGGCTTCGGGAGACCGTGTGGGAGTCCTCAGGTTGATGATCGCGCATGCTCGCCAAAGAATTTGTTGATAATTTGTTGTTTATTATGTACCTGTGCTTGTCTCAGGGTGTATGATGTGAACACCATGGAGGAAATTGTCAACGTTCAGGCTCACGATGGTGAAATTCTCTCCCTTGACTTTTCCAAAAGTGAGACAGGTGAGTTACCTATTCTTTTGACTGAACTAATTGGATGCAATGAAAGTCCAGTCCATCAAAACAGGGAGAGGCTGGCATTGAATGAGCAAAAAAGATGGGGGATACCCTGTATTGGTGGCCAGCCAATCACAGTAATTTCTCAAGATAAAATTATAATTTCTCAAGTTAAAATGTGATATTGAACCCCATTAACGATGCAATATTCCTCAAGTTGCAATGTGACATTTGTTAAATTTAAACAGGCTTGTTAAAGATGTTTAATTTATCAAAAATCAGATGTGAAATTTCCCAAGTTGAAATATGAGAAAGGTTTCCCTGTCTAAGGTTGATATTTCTCTTATAACGTGAAATCAATCTTATTAAAGATTCATGAGTTCTCAAATTCAAATGTGAAATTTGTTATAAATGAGAATTTAAACCCATTGAATTTGTAGTGTTTTGTTAAAATGTGTAATTTCTCAAATTAAAACATGAAATTTGTCTTGTGAAAATTTTCAAATTCATCTTGTTCAGATCTGAAATGATCTGTCGTTAAAATGTGTAGTTTCTCCTTTTTAAATGAGCTATTACAGCTTGTAAAGATGTCAAATTTAACAAGATTTCCTTTAAGTTAAAATGCAAAATTAAGCTGATTTAACATGTCAAATTTATCAGGTTCAATTGACATCAAATCTATGCAATGTCCAGCCATCCTACTGGACATTTATCGCCATCAATTGCAGCCATTGAGTTAAAACTGGTAAAAAAACACTGACTGACTGGCTTATCCCCTGTGGAGTATCCTAAAAATTCATTAAAACACCGAACAATTAGAATACTTGGCCAGTGTATCACGTGTATCACATATATGCCAGGTGTGCAATTTCTGGCCACGGCTAGTCGGGACCGTTTGATCCACGTTTTGGATGCAATGTGCAACTACCAGCTAGTCCAGACTCTAGATGAGCACTCGTCCTCCATCACGGCCGTCAGATTTGCAGGTCAGTGGCCTTTGACCCCCTCGATTCGGTCAGGTAACCTGTGACATCATCACTTCCTTCCTCTCTGGCAGCTAACGAGGGCAAAACGAGGCTGATCAGCTGCGGCGCAGACAAGAGCGTCTACTTCCGCACCGGACGGCAGGTGACGATGCACCCTTTAAATGCTGACAACATCAATTCCTGTGAGTGTGTTAACCTGGCGGACCTCTTCTTACTCTCAGAAGGATGAAGGCGAAGGTTGTGTGGAGTTTACTCGAACCCATCATGTAGTGAGGAAGAGCACGCTGTACGACATGGACGTCGAGCCCACTGGGAAATATGCTGCCGTCGGCTGCCAGGACCGTAGCATCAGGTGACTCTGCCCCTCCCTCTAGTATGCACTTGCCATCTTGATGCTAATAGTAACGGTGATACTTGTGCAGGATCTTCAACATCAACAACAGCAAACAGAAGAAAATGTATAAAGGATCTCAAGGGGAAGATGGAACGCTCATCAAGGTGGGACATTGGTCGTTACTATAGAAATAGGACAAAGGTTCTCTTCATTGTCTTTATCTGGGTCGTCAGGTTCAGATTGACCCGTCTGGTCTCTACATCGCCACTTCTTGTTCGGACAAGAGCATCAACATCTTTGATTTCTACTCTGGCGACTGCGTGGCCTCCATGTTTGGGCACTCGGGTTAGTCGGATTATATTGTTTCATTAATTAACATTAGCTACCATTGACAAAGATAGAAGTCCAACTCATTACAACTGGGACTACTGACACAGACACAGACACAGACACACGCACACGCACGCGCACGCGCGCGCGCAGGCACACAGACACACAGACACACAGACACACAGACACACAGACACACAGACACACAGACACACAGACACACAGACACACAGACACACAGACACACAGACACACAGACACACAGACACACAGACACACAGAGACACACAGAGACACAGAGAGACACAGAGAGACACAGAGAGACACAGAGAGACACAGAGAGACACAGAGAGACACAGAGAGACACAGAGAGACACAGAGAGACACAGAGAGACACAGAGAGACACAGAGAGACACAGAGAGACACAGAGAGACACAGAGAGACACAGAGAGACACAGAGAGACACAGAGAGACACAGAGAGACACAGAGAGACACAGAGAGACACAGAGAGACACAGAGAGACACAGAGAGACACAGAGAGACACAGAGAGACACAGAGAGACACAGAGAGACACAGAGAGACAGAGAGAGACAGAGAGAGACAGAGAGAGACAGAGAGAGACAGAGAGAGACAGAGAGAGACAGAGAGAGACAGAGAGAGACAGAGAGAGACAGAGAGAGACAGAGAGAGACAGAGAGAGACAGAGAGAGACAGAGAGAGACAGAGAGAGACAGAGAGAGACAGAGAGAGACAGAGAGAGACAGAGAGAGACAGAGAGAGACAGAGAGAGACAGAGAGAGACAGAGAGAGACAGAGAGAGACAGAGAGAGACAGAGAGAGACAGAGAGAGACAGAGAGAGACAGAGAGAGACAGAGAGAGACAGAGAGAGACAGAGAGAGACAGAGAGAGACAGAGAGAGACAGAGAGAGACAGAGAGAGACAGAGAGAGACAGAGAGAGACAGAGAGAGACAGAGAGAGACAGAGAGAGACAGAGAGAGACAGAGAGAGACAGAGAGAGACAGAGAGAGACAGAGAGAGACAGAGAGAGACAGAGAGAGACAGAGAGAGACAGAGAGAGACAGAGAGAGACAGAGAGAGACAGAGAGAGACAGAGAGAGACAGAGAGAGACAGAGAGAGACAGAGAGAGACAGAGAGAGACAGAGAGAGACAGAGAGAGACAGAGAGAGACAGAGAGAGACAGAGAGAGACAGAGAGAGACAGAGAGAGACAGAGAGAGACAGAGAGAGACAGAGAGAGACAGAGAGAGACAGAGAGAGACAGAGAGAGACAGAGAGAGACAGAGAGAGACAGAGAGAGACAGAGAGAGACAGAGAGAGACAGAGAGAGACAGAGAGAGACAGAGAGAGACAGAGAGAGACAGAGAGAGACAGAGAGAGACAGAGAGAGACAGAGAGAGACAGAGAGAGACAGAGAGAGACAGAGAGAGACAGAGAGAGACAGAGAGAGACAGAGAGAGACAGAGAGAGACAGAGAGAGACAGAGAGAGACAGAGAGAGACAGAGAGAGACAGAGAGAGACAGAGAGAGACAGAGAGAGACAGAGAGAGACAGAGAGAGACAGAGAGAGACAGAGAGAGACAGAGAGAGACAGAGAGAGACAGAGAGAGACAGAGAGAGACAGAGAGAGACAGAGAGAGACAGAGAGAGACACAGAGAGACACAGAGAGACACAGAGAGACACAGAGAGACACAGAGAGACACAGAGAGACACAGAGAGACACAGAGAGACACAGAGAGACACAGAGAGACACAGAGAGACACAGAGAGACACAGAGAGACACAGAGAGACACAGAGAGACACAGAGAGACACAGAGAGACACAGAGAGACACAGAGAGACACAGAGAGACACAGAGAGACACAGAGAGACACAGAGAGACACAGAGAGACACAGAGAGACACAGAGAGACACAGAGAGACACAGAGAGACACAGAGAGACACAGAGAGACACAGAGAGACACAGAGAGACACAGAGAGACACAGAGAGACACAGAGAGACACAGAGAGACACAGAGAGACACAGAGAGACACAGAGAGACACAGAGAGACACAGAGACACACAGAGACACACAGAGACACACAGAGACACACAGAGACACACAGAGACACACAGAGACACACAGAGACACACAGAGACACACAGAGACACACAGAGACACACAGAGACACACAGAGACACACAGAGACACACAGAGACACACAGAGACACACAGAGACACACAGAGACACACAGAGACACACAGAGACACACAGAGACACACAGAGACACACAGAGACACACAGAGACACACAGAGACACACAGAGACACACAGAGACACACAGAGACACACAGAGACACACAGAGACACACAGAGACACACAGAGACACACAGAGACACACAGAGACACACAGAGACACACAGAGACACACAGAGACACACAGAGACACACAGAGACACACAGAGACACACAGAGACACACAGAGACACACAGAGACACACAGAGACACACAGAGACACACAGAGACACAGAGACACACAGAGACACACAGAGACACACAGAGACACACAGAGACACACAGAGACACACAGAGACACACAGAGACACACAGAGACACACAGAGACACACAGAGACACACAGAGACACACAGAGACACACAGACACACAGAGACACACAGAGACACACAGAGACACACAGAGACACACAGAGACACACAGAGACACACAGAGACACACAGAGACACACAGAGACACACAGAGACACACAGAGACACACAGAGACACACAGAGACACACAGAGACACACAGAGACACACAGAGACACACAGAGACACACAGAGACACACAGAGACACACAGAGACACACAGAGACACACAGAGACACACAGAGACACACAGAGACACACAGAGACACACAGAGACACACAGAGACACACAGAGACACACAGAGACACACAGAGACACACAGAGACACACAGAGACACACAGAGACACACAGAGACACACAGAGACACACAGAGACACACAGAGACAC
Organism: Stigmatopora argus; assembly: GCF_051989625.1. NCBI lineage: Eukaryota > Metazoa > Chordata > Actinopteri > Syngnathiformes > Syngnathidae > Stigmatopora > Stigmatopora argus. The sequence continues at coordinate 15,210,004 of NC_135401.1, forward strand.
ACAGAGACACACAGAGACACACAGAGACACACAGAGACACACAGAGACACACAGAGACACACAGAGACACACAGAGACACACAGAGACACACAGAGACACACAGAGACACACAGAGACACACAGAGACACACAGAGACACACAGAGACACACAGAGACACACAGAGACACACAGAGACACACAGAGACACACAGAGACACACAGAGACACACAGAGACACACAGAGACACACAGAGACACACAGAGACACACAGAGACACACAGAGACACACAGAGACACACAGAGACACACAGAGACACACAGAGACACACAGAGACACACAGAGACACACAGAGACACACAGAGACACACAGAGACACACAGAGACACACAGAGACACACAGAGACACACAGAGACACACAGAGACACAGACACAGTGGTACCTCGAGATACGAGCTTAATCCGTTCCGGGACTGAGCTCGTATGACAAGAGTCTCGTAACTCGAGCGGAAGTTTCCCATTGAAATGAATGGGAAACAAATTAATTCGTTCCAACTCTCTGAAAAAAACACCAAAAACAGGATATTGGATAGGAAAAAAATGTTTTATTTCTTATAATTCGCCATATATTGACAAAGTAATAAATAATGAATGGTTTAATAGTAATAAAATGTGTTTAATAGAAGTAAAATTAGACGCATTTCGCGGAGGGGAAGGGAACGACATACACACGGAGGCGGAGGGGGGCTGTTCGGGGCTGACTTTATCCACAGCAACGCCGCACTCGTGTAAAACATGTTGTATTTCTTCTATTTCGCCATGTATTGACAAAGTAATAAATAACGATTGGTTTAATAGTAATAAAATGTGTTTAATAGAAGTAAAATTAGACGCATTTCGCGGAGGGGAAGGGAACGACATACACACGGAGGCGGAGGGGGGGGCTGTTCGGGGCTGACTTTATCCACGGCACTCGTAAACGAACAAACAAATTTAAATTAACTTGGATTAATATATACAGACACTCAACGTTTAATGTAACTTCACACAAAACTGAATTCTAATTTAGTTTTAATCTTTTTTACCTTTGTAACGGGTTGGCCCCACCCCGAAGTTCCGCCAGAGCCTTCAAAACGAACGCATCAAGAGTTTTTTGATACTTGCCGCTTCCCCGTGTCTGATTGCCGAGTGTACATATATTCCAGATATTTTCTTTGCAAAACTCTGCCGATCCATTGTTGTTTACCTGGTATGTAAATGTAGACCAAAGTGGGGGGAAAAACGGGTATGGAAATGCAAAGTCCACCCAATGCTCGTGGAAAGATTTTATACACGAAAGAGATGCAAAAAAAAAAATGCCATGGCCACCTGGCTTGGTTGCATCACGGGCGAATTATTCGATCGAAATTTCCCTCGTAAGACGAGCATTTTTTATGACGAGCGGTCGTATGACGAGGTACCACTGTATGTGTATATGACAATTTGAGTTACAAGCTCATTTACAGAACAAATTGAAATCAATTCCTGTACAGTGATAAAAGCAAACATATCCCTCTTTCATATTATACATAGACAGATAACATTGAATTCCATCGCCATCGCGGAGCTTTTGGAATACTGAGCTTTAGATCACAACTTCAACAATCAGCTTTAGAGTTGATTGTGCGTGCATGAGCTTGTTAGCATTAGCTTGTTAGCAGAAGTTTTTCCGCTCCTACGAAACGGACCTTTCAACTTCCAAATGCCCGCGACTACAAGATCTAAAAATAACAGACCTCCAAGTTCATCTGCTGCACTTACCTGCTCATGTAAGTGCAGTTTCTGGGAGGTTCGCTTTGTAGATCTCCAGAAAAAGTATGACCAGCTGCAGCAAGCTTTCTCAGAGATACAAATCAAGCTGGATGAGATATCAAAGGCGAGCTCTGTTTGCATAGCCACGCCGCAGAGTCTGCCTGTTGCCCCCTGCACGTGTGCGGAACAGACAGCAAATTGCCATATGCCAATAAAGAAGAGGAAGGCAAAAAGGACCAAACAGGCTCTGGAGCAATCTTCAGCCGTGAAGTTTAGCGCTGACGAGGCGCCCGATCATGACGATGACTACGTGTCAGCCTGCTTAGACACCGCAGATGGCAGTGACGTCATCGGTAGGCAAAGTTATGAGCCTAAAACTCAAGCCCCTGCAAATCCAATTGCTTTCGCGAGATCCAGTAAAGAGGCTGTGTCGGAACGCGAGAGGAGTGTGATAATCTATGGTGTTCCCGAGTCGCCCGAACTCCCAGCTGTGGGCAGCGCGATGAAAGATTGCGAGTTTGCCATATTTTGTATCAAGTCGATCCTGGAGACACTGGCACCCGGGGCATCTCTCTCACTCGGAAGATCGGTGAGACTTGGACGCGAGCCACCATCCTCTGCTGACGCGCGCCCCCGTCCATTAAAGATGACTCTTGGCACTCCATCTGAAGTCGAGACCTTCTTAACAAGCGCCAAGAAAATCCAATGGCCTGATCTCGAACTGGATTTTCCGAAGGAGTACTCTTTGAGGGCGAGGATTCGTTGGCGCAACCTAGTAGCAGAGCTGGCAGCGAGACGTCAGAAGGGCAAAAGAGGTCTGTGCATCCGCAACGGCCAACTAGCCCTGACAAGCTACATCCACCCGCTACTGAAGGTGACCACAGAGACTCAGAACAACTGGGTGACGGTGAGGGAACAAGGGATGGCGGTGGTCCACCCCTAGTCATCATCTACACCAACGCGTGCAGTTTGATCGCCAAGTTCAGTGACCTCTTCAGTATTGTATCAAGACTCAAGCCTGGTATGATCGTCATTACTGAAACTTGGCGAAGCTCTGAAGTGCACGATGCTGAGATAAACCTGGTGGGCTACATCCCCTTCCGGTGCGACAGGCGAGACAGACGTGGTGGTGGAGTTATCATCTATGCTAAGGGCGAGCTAAAGCCCTCCCTTTGTCCTCTCCCTCCCGCTGCTCAACAGACCGACTTCTTTGAGGTTGTGCGATGCAATATAACTGTGGGCGGAGTCTGTCTGCCTATCTTGGGAGTCTACCGATCTCCACAAGCTACCGCCGAAGACGACAACCACGTAATCAGTGCAATTCGCTCGGTCTCATCACACCAGGACTGCCTTATTATTGGCGACTTCAACGCACCATCAATAGACTGGAGCGATGTCGTCTGCTCATCAGCCGACCGGTTCGATCAGGCACTCCTCGACAAAGTTGATAACTGCTTTTTAACACAGCATGTTGCAGCTCCGACGCGCTTCCGCAGTAACCAACGCCCTTCTCTTCTGGACCTGGTACTCACGTGCTACCCGTCGTCGGTATCGTCTCTCATCATCCTCCCGCCGCTCTCCATGTCTGACCATGTGGTGCTCAAGTTCAACTGGCACGCAACAATTCCGGCCTTACAGAGCGAGATGCTTCCGAAGAGAAGGTTTTCTGCCCTGAATCATCACGCGCTGGCGGAGGCTTCCGAGGCTGTTGACTGGGCTTCCCTCATGGAGATCACTTCAGTCGGCGAGCTGTGGACATTGTTGAAACAATCCATACTCCGGGTGACTGAGCGCTCAGTACCATTGTCGATGCCACGGCACCAGAAGCACAAACCCTGGGCGACGCAAAAGGTGAAGCGGGAACGGACTCTCAGAGATGTTGCTTGGCGCGAATTCCAGGAACGAGGCACGGCAGCTGCATATGAGGTCTACAAGCTGCAACGTAATAGGGCAGTGTTCACTGAAAGGCAAGAGCGGAGCAATTATGAACTGAGGTTGGCGCAGTCATCTCGTGCAAACCTCAAACGCTTCTTTGCCCATGTTCAAGCCAACAAACGTCTGCACAATCAAGTGGTTAAACTCAGGGATGCTGATGGAGTCGGTGTCACGGATGCAGAGGGGCAAAGCTCTCTTTTTGCTAGGGTGTTCGCAGGCATTTACAAAGCCGATGATGGGCGACCAACACCCCCATTTGCTCGGGATGTTCCCCCAATGCCTGCAGTTGCCATTACACCTCCTGAAGTCTACCGAGCCTTGATGTGTCTGGACGCCACTAAAAGCCATGGTCCGGATGGTATTCACCCGAGGGTCCGCCAGGCACTCGCTCCGACCATAGCACTTCCCCTCGCATATCTCTTCACACTGTCCTTGCAATCAGGTGACGTCCCCGAAGACTGGAGACGGGCCGTCATCTGCCCTATCTACAAGAAAGGAGACCGAGAGGACCCGTTGAATTACCGACCGGTCTCCCTCACTTCATTAATCTGCAAAATGTTAGAATCTATTATCAAAACGTCCATGATGGCCCATCTCCAGAACGCAGCGGCGATCTCCGATAGTCAGCATGGATTCGTGTCCAAGAGATCCTGCCTCACCAACTTGCTGATGATGGAGGAATGGGTCACTCAATTAATGGACGATCGACAAATTGCCGACCTAGTCTTCCTGTACTTCGCCAAGGCGTTTGACTCGGTCAACCATCGCTTGCTACTCCGCAAGTTGGAAGCGTATGCGATTCACCCAGCGGTCGTGAGGTGGATTGATGCGTTTTTGGCTGGCCGCACCTTTCAGGTACAAGTCAACGGCATACTTTCAGAGACTCACAACGCCCCCAGCGGTGTCCCCCAAGGCTCCGTTCTTGGACCACTGCTGTTCGTGGTGTTTGTAAACGACCTGCCAGAGCACATCTCCCAGCGGGTTCTCCTCTTTGCCGATGATGTGAAGCTTGTTGCTCCCCGGAGCGACTACGAGGACCTGCGTAGGTGCCTTCATCATGTGTGGAGATGGTCGAACCTGTGGGACCTGCAGCTCAACATCACGAAATGCAGTCATTTGGCTATTGGGGCTCCTCCTGATTCACCTCTTGACTTTGAACCGGGACGCCTGGAACTGGAACGATCTCAACGGTGCAAAGATCTGGGCATCATTGTCGACGACACGTTCAAACCAACGGCCCAATGCATCCAAGCAGCCAACAAAGCTCGCGGAGTGCTGTTCCTAATGTTCCGGTCCTTTGCCGTCATCACAGCAGACATCTTCCTTCCGTTGTATGTTTCCCTGGTGAGGCCCATTCTCGAGTATGGGATCCAAGCCGCATCACCGTACCTCGCCAGGGACATCCAGCATCTGGAGCGGGTCCAGAGGCTTGCAACGAGGATGGTCCGCGGCCTCAGCTTAATGTCCTACGAGGAAAGATGCCAGCGACTCAACCTGCCGACCCTTGAGGCTAGGCGTCTGCGAGGGGACCTGATACTGGGCTACAACATCCTCCACGGTATCTACAGCATGCCCCGCGACCTCTTCTTCACGCCCGCACCTGATCGTGGTCTGAGGGGTCATCCGTGGAAGCTGTATCCTCGCAGGTTCCGGTTGAATCGGCGGAAGGCTGCTTTTTCAGTGCGCATCGCCGGTCCTTGGAACCGGCTTCCGCAGAGTGTGGTCGAGAAGCCGACGGTCGCCCAGTGCAAGAGGGCTCTGGATGACTTTTTGGCCGTGAACCAGTGACTACACCGCGTTTTGTTGCACATTTCTTGTATCTTGTTACATGGCCCTTAGCCTGGTGCTTTTTCTTGCCAATAAATTGAATTGAATTGAATTGAAATATATATATATATATATATGTATGTGTATATATATATATATATATATATATATATATATATATATATATATATATATATATATATATATGTATATATATATATATATATATATGTGTATATATATATATATATATATATATATATATATATATATATACATATATATATATATGTATATATATATATGTATGTGTATATATATATATATATATTTATATATATATGTATATATATATATATATATATATATAGAAAAAACTAATACATTTTCTATTACTCTTTTAAATTACCTAAAATAAAAAGGATGTTTTATTTAAAATGTATATAATTTATATTTAAAATTAGATACATGTTTGAATTAAATGAACACTTTAGAATGGGTTTGACATTTGAGTCAAATGGGCAGGACCAACAGTTGATGATACCTGGTTGTCAGAAGTCAGTAAATAATCTTTAGGAGGAAGGAAAAAGTTTTGATAATGGAGGATAGAATGCAATGAAATGAAATTAAACACATTTTTTGTAATTATACCAGAACCTAAACACATTTGCTCACGCGGCTACCCCATTATACCTGGATAGCCATATGTACTGTGATTCATCATCATGCAGTACCATCTTGACAACTTCAAGGATCTAACCTTTTTGCGGCTATCTGATGACCAAGCTAATCAGCAGACAATTGGACTCGAGTCACAAATTTGATGACTTGTAACTCGACATGGATATAAAGAAAGAAGACTTGACAAGCTGACTCGAAAAACTTGAAGCATGCATACTAAGGAGCATAACTTCCCACCTGCTGCAGGTGCTTGCGAGGCGGTCCTCGGAAGCACCTGCAGCAGGTGGGAAGTTATGCTCCTCAGGGACTGTCACAGCCCATGGTGAGGTCTGCTATTTAAAACTTCCATTCCAATGCAAATAGCAGTAACAACCAAAAATATACAATATCGAGCTTTGTCCGCTGTTTGATGGTTCGCTAATAGCTAAAGTTACATAGTAGGCTATGTGTAGCAGGCTGACCAAATCATGCTCTCATCCCTTCATTTTATTCCACTTTAGCGAGGTCAGGTTGCAGGGACACCAGCTTCAGCAGAGAAACCCAGACTTCCCTCTCCCCAGTCACTTGACCCAGCTATTCCGCAAGGATCCCGCAGTGTTCCCGCCAGACATAGTCTCCCCAGTGGGTCCTGGGTCGGTCCCATGTCCTCCTCTGGGTGGGATGTGCCCGGAACACCTCACAAGGGACGTGTTCAGGAGGCATTCTAATCAGATACATGAGCCAGCTCATCTGACTCCCCTCGATCCAGAGGGGCAGGTGCTCTACTCCAAGCCCCTACTGGATAACTGAGCTTTTCACCTTATCTCTAAGGGAGAGTCTGAACAACCTGCGGAGGAAACTCATTGCTACCGCTTGTATCCGTGATCTTGTTCTTTCGGTCACGACTCAAAGCTCATAACTATAGATGAAGGGAGGAACGGTAAATAGAGCTTATCGGGTCAGCTCGTTCTTTACCATGACAGATCGATGCAGAGTCTGCATCACTGCACATGCCACACCAATCCGCCTGTCGATCCCCCACTCCATTCTTCCCTCACTTGTGAACAAGACCCCGAGATACTTAGGGAAAGACCTCATCCTTGACCTGGAGAGGGCATGCCGACTAAGGTCCAAGGTTTGGAGGTGCTGATTCTCAAACCAAATCAGACAGACGCCTTCAACGCCACGGCTGCATCTTCTTCTTCTTCTTCTTCTTTTTCACCTCAGGCGCCTGAGGATTACCCTCAGCAGCGCTAGGGCTGCCACTGGAACACGGATAAGTTCATCCAGGGAGTTGCCCAAGCCGCGATGGTAGCGTTCGGTCATTAAGGCCGGACAGCGGAGCCATAAGTGTTCAGACGACTCCGTTTCCTCGTCGCACAGGCGGCAGCGATCCGAGTCGGATTTCCCCACAAGGTGGAGCCAACGGCGGAGCAGGGGGTGGTGTCCACTGCGGAAACGGATCAGGTCTGTGCGGTCTCCTTTCGATAGGGCAAGTTCTTCCTCTGTGACTTTTGTAGTGTAGGTCTGCAGAAGGCGGGGATGGGAGAGGGGGGGGGAGCGATCTTCACGTTGGATGATGGCACGTCTTGTGGCTGCGTCCGGGGGGGTATTGGTTTGGTCATCTAACGAGCCAAGTTTAGCTAGGGCATCAGCCAGGTCGTTTCCGCATATGTTGCAGTGGCCCGGGATCCACAGTAGCTGCAGTCGCTTAGGCGGAGGGAAAAGGGCGATGTCACCCTGTAGTCTCCGAATGGCGGGGTCTTGCGTATGGGGGTTTCCCATGGCTTGGACCAGCGATTTGCAGTCACTGAGGATAATTGATGTCTGCCAGTCTGCTGTTTCCCTCAGCCAGGAGAGTGCCTCGGTCAGTGCCACTTTTTCAGAGTGGTAGGAGCTGCTGCGGCTGCCAGTGGCACCATGCCATTGGTGGATGATTGCACTCTCCTTAATGACGACAAAACCTGCACCACCGTCCGCAGTGCCTTCTTTGGTGGATCCATCTGTGAAGATCTGTAGGTCCGGTTTGCCCATGCTTCTGATGAGCTCTTCTGCCTTGTCTCTTTGGGTGATGGTCGGCATGTGTTTAGAGACTGCGGTAAAGGCGGTTTGGATGGGGGGGGGTAATAGCCAGGGTGGGCAGGGATGGGAAGAGTATGTGCAAGGGGTATGGAGTTCGAGAGCGGTAAGACGGGGAAGGGTCGATGATCGCCAGTCTGGCTTCTTTTGCAAACGCATTTTAACGTTTTCATGGAGGAGGCGGTGTCGGGGATCAGAAGGAGGCAGCTGGTTCCAGGCATCCGCCTTAAGAAGTGCTTGTAACTTGAGGCGGGATGAGAGGGGTGTGAGATGTGCCTCATGTAGGACTGCTTCGGTGGGGGTAGACCTGAGGTGGTGGGTTATGGCGCGGGCTGCTTCCAGTTGGGCGGTTTCAAGGGATTTGAGGTGAGTTTGGGCCAGCCAGGGGGCCCATGCCGGTGCTGCGTACTCCGCAAGACTTCTCTGGGTGGCAATATACACCGTTCTAAGGTCGTTTGGTTGCCAACCCCAGGATGTGCCACTGAGTTTGCGGAGGAGGTTCGTTCTTTTGGACATGGTTTGGCGGACCTTTTTCGCTTGCTCTGCAAACGTGAGTTGTCGGTCAAAAGATACGCCAAGAAAAGTGGGGGTGGGGTTATGCTTGAGGGTGGCGCCATTTATTAAGATCTTTGGTTGCCATTTGGCCTCAGCTGAGTCCAGGCTAAAAAATGACGCCTCACACTTGGTGGTGTTAAGGTTTAGGTGTGCCTCGGAACTCCACCTCCAGACTTTTTCCACCTCCGCTTGAAGTCTGCTTTCCACCTCCTCTTTGTTCCTACCCCGACAAGCAAGAGCCAGATCGTCTGCATAGGCGCTGACCAGGGTGGAGTCGTTGAACTTGTCGAGGAGGTCATTAATGTAGATGATGAATAAGAGGGGTGACAGGACCGAGCCTTGGGGGAGCCCTTCTTTGAAGGTTCTGCTCCTGCCGATGGTATTGTTGATCCTGACCCTGGCTGTGCGATTTGTGAGCCAGCTGGCGATCCATCTGATGAAGCGGTAGGGGACCCCCAGGTCTGCCATTTTTTGTAAGAGACCTGTTCTCCATACCTGGTCGAATGCCTTGCTGAAGTCAAAGAATGTTGCAAGCGTGCGTTGCCGTTGAGTCGACTGGAAGCCATCAGAGATGAACTGCGACAGTCGCAAGGCCTGGTCCGTCGTGCTTCTTCCCTTTCGAAAACCGGCTTGCCAGTGGCTGAGAAGCTGTTTATCTTCCAACCACCAGGCGAGACGGTTCACGATGAGCCTTTCCATTGTTTTGCTAAGCGTAGAGGTGAGGGCGATGGGTCTGTAGTTCCCAACGTCCTTTGGTGACTTCCCTTTTTTGAGGAAAGGGATGATGGTGGCCACTCGCCAAGCTTGTGGACACCAGCCCTCTAGCCAGCTGGTGTTGATGATATGGAGTAGTTCGGGAAGGATGTTTGCCGGAAGATTTTTTAGAAGGTCCGGGGCTATGTCGTCGGGTCCAGCTGCCTTGCCCGCTTTAAGTTGGGACAGCGCTGTCTGCAGTTCAGCATCGGTGAACGGGAGCTCGAGGACTTGTCGCGGTGAGCCGAGCAGTCTGCGGGTAGCAGTACGTATAGAACGCACTGCTCGTCTGCTCCGCTTGTCACTCTTGCGTCCGCTGACCGAGGCATATTCCCTGATAAATGCTGTTGCTTTGGCTCGGTCACTCACGTACTCCTTGTTCTTGTAGACCAGGGACTCGCCAGATTGTTGTGTTTTGGTACCTGAGAGGGATTTTACTAAGGACCAGGCTTGTCCCGTAGATCTTGTCTCGGCGATCTTGGTGAGGTGTAAGCGCCATGCGTTCCTTTTCGCTTCAGTGGTTTTTTGTTTGATCTGTTGACAGAGTGCTATCCATTCTTTCCTATTTTGTTGGAGGTCTCGACGTAGTCGATTCCTTTCACGGATGAGGTCCTTCAGGTCCTGTGTCAGCCATGGGAGCTCCTTCTGGCGGATAACTTTGACCGGTATTGTAAGTGCTGCTGCCTCTTTCATGTGTTGCACTAAGAGGGAGAGTTTTTCCGGGGCTGTGGCTGCTGCGGAGATTACGGGTAGGCGATCCATGAGGATGGTACGGTACCTCTTCCAGTCAGCTTTCGAGAAGTTGGGTCGTACTCTTCTTTGTTGGCATTCGACACGGAGAGCACGGTTCCACCTAATCAGAATCGGTCTGTGGTCGGAGGTCATCTCGTCGATGGGTTCCCATTGCAGATGTTCGGCCGTGGTGGGGTCAGTGATCGTTAGGTCGGGGGCACTCATGCCTGCTCCTTGTTGGTATCTGGCAGCCCGTGTCCACGCGCCGTCATTAAGGAGAGTTAGGTCATGGTCATCGACCCATTGATGGATTGCGTTACCCCTGGGATCTGTCTTGGCAAGTATATCCCAGGTCGGGTGGTGCGCGTTGAAATCCCCGCAGATCAGGCCATGCTCCGTGGGGAGCGAGTTTAACCAGGAGAAATCTTGGGGGGCAGGACAATAATCCGATGTCGCCGGGGGGATGTAGGCGTTGACCAGTGAGAGGTGCCGCCTGCGGGCGATGGGAATGTGGATATGCTGGAGTTCGAGGGGGCCTGATGGGGACGCTGGAAGGATGGAGTAGGGGATGCCGCATCTCAGGTAGACAAGGAGACCCCCGCCTCGTCGCTGTTTTGTGCCTGAGCCCTCACGGTCTTGGCGAATCACGTTATAACCGTCGAGCTGAGGCGTCGGGTCTTCGAGTCCCAGTTTTGTTTCCTGGAGGAGGAGGATGTCAATTTTTAGACGTGCCGTCACCTCTTTCAGTTCGGTAGTCTTGGTCGCCAGGTAGTCACAGTTCCATTGGAGGATGGTGAGACCGGCTTTCCGTGCCTCCGGTAGATCGGCAATCCTATCTGTGGGTTGTTGAGGGTGGGAGGGTTTCAGGTTCAGACAGCTCTGGCAGCACCAGTTATTGTTCCTGCGAAGTATGGTTAAAGCGTGTCTGGTTTCAGGGGCACATTTGAGGTGGAATCCACGTTTGCAGGATCTACATGTCAGGGGAGAGCGTGAAACGATTAATTTGTTATTACAGGTGGGGCAGTTTGCGTTTATAGGTTGGTGTGTTGTTATGGCTGTTTGGTGTGTGGAGGATTGTTGTGTCGGGGGTGGTGAGCAGGTCGGGCATAGCCAGCTTGCATTAGTTTGGGAGCGAGGTAGTCCAGAGCAAGAGCGGTGGGATTTGTTGGGGCAGTTCGAGCAGGGGATGGGGGAGATGGTAGGGGAGAAGGAGATTTTGCAGACACAGCATTTTTCTTTCGGTCCCACGTAGGCTGTGCGCGGAAGTGACGGCACGACGGCATTTCCGGAACAGGATCCGCAGAGAAAGCCTTGATGACTCTTTATCTGGGTTCGGGTCAGGCCGCTACAGGTCCTGTGGAAATTTCGTCGGCAAGCGTTGCAGACCAGTGGGATGAAGTCACGACGGATCGTCTTAGAGCATCCCGGGCAGGTAGGTCCCGGGTTCTCCTCGACGTCGCCTGCCCTTAGGAGGAGTAACCGGAGGTGTGGGGCAGGGCGGACATCTCCGACTGGATGAAAAACATAGGGCGCCATGTTCCTGGGTGGCAGCTCTGGGTGGTTGTGTTGGATTCGCAGGCCGCAGCGGGGCGGCCTCTCGGGAGACACCTCGTGAAGGTTCCAACTGTTGTCTCCCCCACGGCTGCATCTAGATCAGCAGGGCTCAATACGTCAATCGCGAGCTACTTATCGATCGCCAAGTTCAACTTGGTAGATCGCACGGCAGTAAGATTTGATCCAATTATTGAATTGTAGTCAAATTTGATATGGGACTTGAGCTGTCAAACAGCGCCTCCGTGCGTCCAAGCACGATTACTACATGTCCACACATATTCGGTCCATAAGTTATGAACAAAATCAGGGACAGAGGAAAGTCCAACCCTCACTGAAATTGGATCCAATTTACTGATGGCGACGCCGAACAGACTGTAAAAGCACCCATACAGGGAGGGGAACACGGGTATCAGGGGTTCCGGTACCCTATACTCCCGGAGTATACCCTACATACTCCACGGAGGGAGGATATGGTCGAACGTCTTCTTGAAGTTCACAAAGCACATGGTTGGGAAAACTCCCATTTACACTCGAGAACCCTGCTGAGGGTACTTATCTGATGCACTGTTCCAGGGCCAGTACAAAAACCACACTGCTCCTCTTGAAGATGAGACTTCCTGACAGACCCTCCACTCCAGTACCCCCAAAGAGACCTTTCCGGGGAGGTTGAGAAGTGTGGTTCCCCTAAAATTTGAACACACCCTCCTGTCTCCCTTTTTAAAAAGGTGGACAACCCCCTGTCTTCCAATCTAAAGGTACTTTCCCCGATTTCCACAAAATGTTGCAGAGGCGTGTCAACCAAGACAATCCCACAATATCTAGACCCTTAGAAACTACAGCCGGATCTCACCCACCGCCGGGGCCTTGGCACCGAGGAGCTCTTTAACCACCCTAACTCTAACTCATCCACCTCAGAGTCTCCAAGCTCTGCTTCCTCATGGGAAGGCGTGTCAGTGAAGTTAAGGAGTATCTGGCCCACCGATTCACAACATCCTGAGTCGAGGTCAGCAGCACCACAGCCCCGCTATACACTGTGCTGATGGTCCACCGCCTTCCTCTCCTGAGAAGTCGGATTGTGGACCAAAATTTCCTTGAAGCTGTCCAAAAGTTGTTCTCCATGGCCTCACCGAACTCTTTCAGATACCACCACGGCCAAATGCCCGTTTTTTTTCAAATTTCCCGGACTTTTATTGTTTTTTGTTGGAGAACTTGTTAAGACCCTGACTGACATAGCTTCTTAAAGGGACAACGCATGTACATACAAACTCTTATACACTCACACGTCGGCTCAGTGAAACTGCTCATGGCCATTGTTGGCTTTTATTGATGCGTAGACCGTGTTGTTTTACCTTGTTTTGTCGCCGGTCTTTTGGTCGCCGGTCTTTTGGTCGCCCGTTGTCAAAAGACCGGCGACCAATCGACCGCACACGGACAACAGGCATATTAACTTCCTTATGATATTGACCCTAATAATGTGCTTTTATAGTATCTCAGAAATAACACGTGGGATTTTTCTTAAGATTTTTCCCTTCAAAGTATAACATTTGTACTCCCTTTTAAAACCATGAATATGGAGGTGAAAATTGTGTGTTTATACGCGAGAAATTATAAAATTCAACTATTTTAAGGCCATTTTAAGGGTGCGGCTTATACATGTGGGCATCTTATTCGCAAGTAAATACAGTACTTAAAAAACAACATTGTCTGTCATAAACGAATCTGTCAAAACATAGGCTTTGTTCTTGTTTTTTAAACCATGAGGCGAACTTATTGATTAAAGCTGACTTTACCATAAAGGAGGCAGCAGCATTCCCACACATGAAATGTGTTTCGAAATTTTTGAATTTTACAATTTCTCGCGTAAAAGCGTATAATTTTCACCTCCATGTTCATGGTTTTAATAGGGAGTACAAATGTGTTAGTTTGAAGGGAAAATCTTAAGAAAAATCCTCAAGTGGTATTTCTGAGATACTGCATGAATAAAATGCACATTATTAGGGTCAACATCATAAGGAAGTTAATATGCCTGTCTTTGTAAATGCAAAATATCAAATTATTCAATTGACCGGACGTTTCGTTGACGGACACTTGTCGACTGACACTTCAACCCCGGACGTTTGGTCGAACGGACGTTTGGTCGCCGGACAGTTCGTCGAACAGACATTTCGTCGCCCGACATTTCGTCGAAGGACAATTCGTCGCCGGACATTTCGTCGAACGGACAATTAGTCGCCGGATTCGCTCAATAATTTTGATATTAGATATTTAGATATTGTCAATGCAATTAATGACAAACTCTCTCTCTCATGGTTATAATTTTGAGAGCGAGCGAATTCGAGAGCGGGTGAATCCGGCGACAAATAACATGTACACACGCCAATAATACGCAACTTATTGATAATTTTGATATTAGATATTTAGATATTAATGCTCTGACATTGTCAATGCAATTACAAACTCTCATAATTATAATTTTGAGAGCGAGAGATTACCTGGTCGATCGCTTTCAACAGTAAACTCTCTCGATACGTTTTTTTCATGAATTTCATTCATAGACCTCAAAATAAATTGTGTTTAGCGTTTTATCTGTTTATCTTTTCTCTATTTTTGCTTGTGTTTTTGTCGTGACGTCATCGTGTCACGGCACCGGCAAATTGCAGTTTTTTGGGAAGTCATGTTTTTATGCGCATATAAGCCGCACCCTTGATTCAGTCATCATTTTTTTTGTCCGACAAAAGCGGCTTATATGAGAGTAAAAACGGTAAGTTTTAATCTTACGTTACACAAAATTTAAACCTTCTTGTGCAGTACCCAAGGGAAAGATGTTAATGTATTCCCCCGCGGCTTTCGAGGCAGTACTTCCTACTTCTCCATGCCTCAGAACCCAGTGTTCGTTTCGTCCAGTTAGTTTTCTAAAATTATCGAACCAGCGACTTGCTTTGAATGGTTTTGCTAGTGTCTTTTTCAGATGCTCGCTTTGCAGATTCCGCTGGCTTTTTCGCAGATTATCGACTCAGCCACGCTATCTCCCGCTAACATTTGATCTTTTAACCATATTAAACAAAGGTCTCCATCTTATTATATCACTGCGCAGCTTCGAAATTATGGTTAGCCCTTCATTGCACTGGCCTGCTTTGGACCCAGTGTTTTTCCCCTTAATTTTACACTGATCACTGCAAAAAAAACGAGGGCGATGTGGCAAGAAAGACAGTGCGCTGTTATCATAAGCAGCCTGTCGGGGACTCGACCACCAGGCTGTCTTGTATGCTCGTATCTAAAATTTGTCTCGTATCTCAAGGCAAATATTTGCTCGGAATTTTCCTCGTCACTCAAATTTCTCGTATTTTGGGGCACTCGTATGTCAAGGTATTACTGTACTGGTTTCCAGCCAATCACAGGGCAAATGAAGAGAAACAATTGTTCACACTCGTAATCACATCAATTGAGTGTCTGGGATTAAACCCTCGGAACTATAAGGAGGACAGGGTAACCACTTTATCCGCTTTCCTGTTGTTGTTTTTAATTGTCACTGTACATGGAAGAATGACATTGTGACCTGATGCGTTTCGGCTTTTCTCGACTCAATAAAATTTTCGCATGACCCTACTCAGCTTGACTCGATTCGAATTGACTTGACCCGAATTGGCTTGCTAAAGTTGTGAGTTGACACGATCGTCCATGTTTTAACCATCACCCAGAATATAATTTTGAAGACAACGTGTTTATGAGTTTTTCTCAATCTGCAGCAGAATGCCACAGTATTTTAACCTTTTAAAAATTATCAATACGTATGAGTTAGTTGCCTGTTTTCATTTTCTTAAGATCCTAAGAAATCTTAAGAAGGGGAGAAATAAAAACCTTTTCACGTTCAACTTTAGGCAGTTCCGTCTTTACCCCACTTCTCACACGTTTTTTATTGATTTTTGGGGGGGTTCATAAAGGGGTACGGCAGCGCATCACTTTTGAAAACGAAGCATAGCAACTGTTCCAATAAGTGGGAGGAGAAATAGGTCTGCACATCTGTAGCTCTTAAAGAAGTATTTTTTATCTTCTCATTTTTCGCATGGTATTGTCATCCCTAGGGTCACCAACTTTGGTCCTTGAGGGCACCTGTCCAGTCTGTTTCTACATCACACGTGAATCAAATAACCAAAATAACCAGTATCGTTAAGAGGCTTCTGGGGAGATTGCTTTTAGTTGATTATTTGATTCAGGTGAGTTTGAAAGAGGAAGACATGGAAAGCAGGTAACCTCGAGGACTGGAAATGGTGGCCCCTGTTCTAAGCTCCAGCACCCAAGGACCCTGACAAGGATAACCAATGTTGAAAATTAATGAATGAAATGCATTTTATCTTGTTAAAAGAAAATGTTTAAAATTACTTCACCGTTCCTTTAATATCCTCATTAAAAGAAGAGCAAAGATCGTCACTAAAAGCTTTATGATGGATCTCCGGGGCGATAAAAAAAGCCATCGTCCAATCAGCAGCCATATATTTTTTTGTATCATATATGTTCCTCTCATGAAAAATGCTCCTATTCG
This sequence comes from Stigmatopora argus, assembly GCF_051989625.1. Taxonomy (NCBI): domain Eukaryota; kingdom Metazoa; phylum Chordata; class Actinopteri; order Syngnathiformes; family Syngnathidae; genus Stigmatopora; species Stigmatopora argus. The sequence goes on from NC_135401.1 coordinate 15,226,351, forward strand.
TCTTCCTCCCGAATGCGAACTAGGAACGTTACGGCGCTCCAGCTTGATGGAAATGCAGGCCTTCTGAAGCGGAGCAAAAGCTGAGTCAATGAGAGGCAAATGGCACTCGTTCTTGACAGTGATGGCGTTGAGGCCCCGGTAGTCGACGCAGAGGAGCAGTGAGCCGGTCTTCTTCCCTATAAAGAAGAATCCTGACCCAACTGGGGGGAGGATGACTGGATGAGGTCTGCAGCCAGTGCGTCAGAGATGTACCCTTCCGGCGCCTCCTGCTCAGGCTTTAGGATGTTGTAGAGATGCCCCCTGGGGAGAGTAGCACCAGGCAAGAGATCAATGGTACAATCATAGAGGCGATGCGGAGGAAGTGCCTTTGCATGGTCCTTGCTAACAACCTGTGCAAGATCGTGATAGCAATCTGGCACAGTGGCCAGATCTCGGGGTCGTTGGCCCTTAAAGAGACCTTGTGGGGACGTGGGCTGGTGTGGCTGGAATCCATGCTGTCACCTTGGGACCTGACCAGTCAATGACTATATTGTTGCTTCTTCAGCCATAAAGGCGCAGAACTATGGATGTTCCCGGGCAGTGCCAAACATACAAACTGGTAACTTCCTGGTGGTTCCCAGATATACAGAGAGGAACTGGCTCTGTGCCGTGTTCTACTCTGCGAACCTGGCGCGTCTGTATGAGGTGGCCTCTCCAACCGCAGTAAAAACATAGAACTTAGAGCCTGGAGTGACCCAGTTTTATTGGCTCTGACATCACTACGGAGGGCGGTGTTACCGCAGCAGGAGGACATGCCGTAACTGGTCGCTGGGACACGTGCGTGGGGCCCACGAGTGAGTTTTCTCGCCATTGATGCCGGCGTTCCCGGAGTTGGCAGCCTATCCTAATGGCCAAATTCCCGAGCCCATTAAGGCCGCTAAGAAGCACTTCCTGGAAAGTGCTGTTGTTGAAACTACTCTCTGCAGCTAGGGTGCGAAATATCATAGAATATTCCAAGGCAGCCGATGAGGTAAGCTATCTCGGCTCGGTCTGTCCTATATGTAAGGCTTTGTTGTTCAAAAACCAGGCTGGCTGCATTGTACCAGGAAGGCCTGGCATGTGCCAAGGTCTGTGTCATATGGGGCGGGCGGCGGCACCATCGTTTCGTGGTATGGCTGCGCCGGGGCTACTGCAAGAGTGGGCACGAGTGGGGGTGGCCTCTTGAGCTTGAGGCAACGGCATGAGTTGGGCTTGCAATGAGAGTAGCGTTTGTGAGATACTTGATACCTCGGTTAAGAGAAAATGAATCTCCTGGCTGTGCTGGTCCATGAGTGGCGCTGGGTGAAAGTGGGGTGTCCGGTCTGAGCCTGCGGGATTCATATTTGGCTGAATCGTGCTGTTAGGTTCGTGGGTGGAGGGCCCTGAAGCAGCCACAAAGACAGCTTTGTTCGCGGGTGTGATTAATTTTGGTTGTGGAAGATGTTGGTTATCGAAATACAGGCTGGATACGATGAACAGGGACTTCAAAGCTTTTATTACAAATTATTCCGGGCACAGGGGAACTAAGGGCGAAGGCTCTTGTCCACAAATCCGCGTAGACCAGGGGTGTCAAACCGGTCCTCAAAGGGCCGCAGTGGGTGCAGGTTTTCATTCCAACTTAACAAGAGGATACTTTTTGCAAGCGTAATCAGTTAATTAAAGTCAGGTGCTACTTATTTTAGAAGACACCTGATTGGTTAAAATGTCGGCACTGGATCGGTTGGAACAAAGACCAGGACCCACTGCGGCCCTCAGTGGAATCGGTTTGAGACGTGGCGTAGACAGACAACTTACAATGATCTTTAGTCTCTCAAGAGGGTGGTACCGCACCTATGCTAGGTCGGTATTGTCCACTAAAACAGTATGCCATTGTTATGAACCAGCAAAAACAAAATAACTACAATATATCAATTTCTTCAAGGATGCATCTGGTTACGGGATGAACTCCTACGATATTGCTATCTTCATACTGGCTTGCAGGACAGAGCTCTATTTTGGAAATTAGGGAGTTCATGCAGTCATGACTAGATAAGGGCAAAATACACATTTTAATATGAGACCCACTTCATAATGTACCCTGACAGAGCGAAGGCACAAGGGAAGCAGCATCGGCAGGTCGGTGAAGGTTTGGGTCGAGAGCCGTGAAGTCAACATGAAGAAACGTGAGAAGGTACTAACAGTGAACTGATTAAGACGATCCAGCGACGTGGTCAAACTCTGGGTGGCTTAAGTAGGTCAGTGATGGTGATGAGCCACACCTGATGTTGATGAACCTGTGATTGGGTGACTGGTGCATCCACTTGTCTAGCCCTGGGCCTGACAACACAATTCTACTACTACTAGTACTACTACAGCTCCATCGAGTGGATCTTTGAGACCACCCTCTACTACTACAGCTCATTCTAGTGGATCTGTAACACCACCCATTACCAGTAGTACAGACGCTCCCCTACTTACGAACATTCAACTTACGAACAACGGTACATACGAACATGTCTGCAAATTGCGTTTAAGTCGAAAAATGTTCGTAAGTCCAATTTTGTATTTTTTTCCGAGTAGTGCTTCTTTCCGCCGCTAATACGCCGGGCGCTGTGAGGGCTCAGCTCACCCAGCATCTACCTTCTTCGTTGCAATGCGGAAGTGCGTGAACGTATCTCCAGTGGGCAAAGAACCTTTTTCATTTGTATCATTAAATATCTCGTGCATCCATTATTGAATATGGTTGGTAAAAAGTGAAATGCTTCTATTGAGGGAGTTGCAAGGAAGAGGCAAGCCATTTCATTTGAAACGAGTGGCAATAATAACGAAGCTTGATGCGCGTGAGAGTGGTGAGCGTTTCACGGGCATTGAATCGTTCGACCATCAGTACCATTTATAAACAGAAAGATCGAGCAGCAGGACCCAAATATTGAACGTTGCACAAAGTTTGCAAATCAATTGAATGATGCCAGTGCTACCGCATCATTTATGATGAAAAAAAGAAGAAAAATGTGCAATCGTCGTTAGATCGCTTCTTTTGGCCAGTTTCTAATACATAAATCTCTCTCTCTATATATACAGTACTGTTCATATTCTCTCCATTTTATTAAATGTTTTTTTCAGTACAAACCAATGCGTGTTGCTTATACAAGCCTTAAACATACAAATGCACTTATATAAACCTTCAATATACTTATATAGGCCTTAAACATAAATTATAATACAAAATATAGCACTGAATCAACTTACAAACAAATTCAACTTATGAACAATCGCTCGGAACCTAACTCGTTCGTAAGTAGGGGAGCGTCTGTACAGATATCTAGTGGACGTTTAACAGCCACCTATCCCCTATTACTACTACAGTTCCATCAAGTAAATGTATAACAAAACCCCTACTACTACTACTCCTACCTCAGCTCCATCTAGTCCATATATAACAATCCGCTACTAGTACAATAGCCCTACTATAATGAAAACAAGCAGGGGGCCCGGCTTCACCGGTCCCACCTGCTTGTTTAGATCCAAAAGACAATTGTTGCGCTATTAAAAAAATTCTCTTGAAAAATGGCTTGGATGAGAAAGGAAAATTTCAGTTGATATTGCCCCTGCTAAGTCCACACTCTCAGTAATAGGCATCTGAGCATGGTCGGGGCTATGTAACCATGATATAGATGCAGAATCATGAGCTCCCGCTGAGGTGGAAGCCTTGCCACCACTTTGGAATGCAGAACATTGTGCTGCCATCTTGGTGCGCTTCAATTGTTTACGCCTTTCCCAACTCGATATGAAATGAGAACTCCTCTTTTTTGGCATAATTGGTGAAAATGACGCTGCAAATATATGTAAAAGTAGGATGCAAAAAGGAATCTATAATATATACAGAAGCAGGAGTATGACTTTTAGGAAAAAGTAAGGGAAAAGTGACGGTCAATTTCAAAAGAAAAGCTGACAAATTTATTTAAGCAATGTTTGGGTGTTATTTTTGGTAAAACATTGTAAACCAAAGTGAAAATACGACGAAAATAAATACTCACACAATAGCGGTTGTTACGTAGTTCATGCAACTACAAGCGGAAATGACTAAGCGGAAGCACTCCAGTGTGCACTGAAGGAAGTATGGATTTTGGAATCATCAGAGTGTAATGCTTAAAACCATCGCAAGAGAGCAGCAAGCTAACATATTTCTGCTGAGGCATACTCATCGATAATACTTGCAAATGCTCAACGCTTGAGTTTACACACTTAGAAAGGGTAAAGAAATTCAATCACTCGTCTATTAGGATTCAACAACCATTTCTGCGACCGTAATGTCAACTTTCTACGATCCACGGTTTGGATCCGACAGCCGTTTCTGGCCACCATAATGTCAACTCTCTACGATGCAGGGTTTGGACAAAAGTAGCGTAAGAATGTTAACATCCACCCATCCATAAATCACGCTTTATCTATTCCTGCTCCCGAAACCCTTTTTTTCCTATCGTGACGGAAAGACTCGGCAAGACACGATGGTGCTGGACGCGCTGACCCAAGACTCAACGTCATTTACAAACATCATTTTGGGAAGAATTTACGCCAGCGAGTTTCCAGGTACACACACATCCATCCGTACATCACGCTTTATAAGGATTAGAGAATAGATAAAGCATGATTTATGGATGGATGTTTTATAACTCCCGTCACGACAGAAAAAAAGGTTCCGGGGAGCACCGAGGAAGTCGCTGGCGGACCAATCTGCGTTTAGGGCACATCATGTAAAAACAACGATTCATACATCAACTCTGCTTTCAGCTGTAACAAATAAAAGTTGAGTTTACACACTTGGAGAAGGTGAAGTAATTCAATCACCATAAGAAATTTCAACTCTCTACGTTGGACGGTTTGGACAAAGATAGCGTGAGAATCTTAACATACACACACACACCCATAAATCTTGCTCTATAAGGATCATAGATAAAAGCATTCAATTTAATTCAATACTACTACCGCTACTACCACTGCTACTACTACTGCGTCTTATAATCCAGTCCGCCTTTTATATTACGGTATTTTCACACCTATAGGGCGCTTTTAAAAGTCTAAAATTTTCTCTAAAATGGTTGATGCGCCGGTTGGTGCGCCTTCTCCATGCACTAAATAATTTTTTTGTATGGCCCTGACCGCTTGAGTGACTGGTTTTATTTCTTGCCGGCACGCTACTTATTGCGATGAACCCAGCGGACGTTGACCCTAAAAATAGCCTCCCCGCGCATTCCAAGCATTACGGTAAATCCATTCAAAACATCCCAGGGGAGTGGCAAGGCATTTGACTTCCATGTGCTCGCATCGCTTTTAACCCTCTCAATACTCAAAGAAACGGCATATTAGAGCTATACAGAGGAAATGCCTGACGTGAATGACAACACAACGCAGGTGTGAACGCTTGGAAAATGGATGAAGCCATGGATCAAACACAATTTAACAGCTTTGCTAACGGATGGCCAACATAGTAGTTGGGTCAAGCAGCGTCGCACGAGTTATGTGACGATTTGGAATGACTTGTCGATGCCGATATAACAGCGAGGAGAATCAAAGGCTTGGGAGTGATGCATGTCTCCAGTTACAATGGATTGTGGATGACTGGGCTCAAGTGTCGGCCAGCACTGTTGTTCAAGCTTTCGCCAAAGCTAGAATCAAGTTCCCGGAAGACACAACTCTGACTGACAGTGGAGCCTAGCATGTTGAATGCCGAACTCTTTATATCAGAGTGTACCTTTTACCTCAATAAAGCAATATAAAACTTAGTTTTGCTCGTGCTGTCTTTAAAAAAACACGCTAGCGGCTAGCCTAACTTACACTAGCAGCTAGCATAACATACGCTAGCGGATAGCATAACACGCTAGCGGATAGCATAACACGCTAGCGGATAGCATAACATACGCTAGCCTAGCACCCTATTGGAATAAGCGCCCAATGTATTGACAAAAAACTGAAAACATACCCGAAAAAGACTGCACCCTATCAAACGGTGAGTTTTATAGGTGTGAAAATACGGTAAACAGATTTTAATATAGGCCATTCGTTGAAGGTGCTCTATACCTCGGTACTCTTCATAGTGTATAGAAAATATGGTATTTATTAATTGGTTAAAATGAATAACAACCCTGCACTCAGATTTTCTAATTGTGCAGGTGCATAAGTGTAAGGAGAAGCCAATAAACATCTAAACAACTTAAAATTATGAATTCAAAATAATTTAAGATTAAATATAACTTATCTTTTTGTTATCGTTTTTCTGTTTAATGATTTTGTTCGCATTTAATTTTTCACCTGTTTTATTAATCGCCATTGTTTGTAACCTGTTTTATTTACGTTCCCCCTCGGCCCTGCTTTTTCAGAAATAATCGACTCTGTCACTCTATCTTCTAGACTTTCTTCCTCCTCTATACAAAGGACTAACAGTCTCTCCATCTCGTCGTTCAATGACGACCTCTTTATTGAGATCACAGAGATTCCAAGCCAAGGAGTCATCCTCCTCGAATGGCAATCAAATGTTTTTGTTGTAAAATAGCCATTGGGAGAAAGACGCAGGTCAAGCAGAACACAACAATTTCAAAATAAAATAATGGATACAGGAAATGTATTTACGTTATGTGGGATTTCGTAACTTACATCTTGGTTTTGTATAATGTAACAGTAATTTGCTAATCAAAGGGATCCGTAACTTGAAAATTTCACATTTAGAAGCATTCGTAAGTAGAGGTACAACTGTACGGTAATCAAAATTTGATGCTGTATTTCTAAATTTCTCAAACAATATGAACTTTGAATTGTCTTTTTTTTTTCTTTAGCAGTCCTTACCTCTTGCCTATTGGACTCCATTTTCAAAGTCTTAAGGGGGCTGGAATGGTCTGTCTGGTCAAACCACTTATGTTGGTGCGGTTACGCACGCTGGTGCTGTATTGTATATACAAGCGGTGCGACACACAACTTTCCAAATGCATTTGTGACTCGATTGTAGCAAAACTCATCTCTAAGATCACATTTACTCGAGAAGCCCGGCATTCACTCCACACATAAAAATACACGTGTACGTGACTTTAATTACGTATTCATGACTTCAGTTACACATTTGCGCCTCGAGTAACACATCTGTTACTTCAGGTACGCATTTGTGACTTTGGTTACACATTTTTTATACATTTGCACCTCTAGCTCAGGGGTTGGGAACCTTTTTGACAGAGAGAGCCTTAAACAATTCATATTTTCAAATGTTATTCATTGAGAGCCATACTCAGTATATAAAAGAAATCATACATGAAAATGTGTACTTTTTTTAGTCATTTCACCGCTTTTCAAGTACAAAAAGTCAGAATGTATTTGACAACATTGTTACGCTGTTGCTAATCAATGAGGTTCAATGTATGCATGAAGAAGAGGGTAATGAAAACAAAAATGATTAGAGTAACACTAGAGGTAGTGTCACACTACAGTGCCGACGTGATGCTTCCTATTGCTACTTTTGGGAATCAGCTCTCTCACCAGCGATTTCCATATTTTACATCACAGGTTGGTGGAGAGCCATATGCAGACATCAAAAGAGCCACAGGTGGCTCCAGAGCCATAGGTTCCCTACCCCTGCTCTAGCTATATACGTGGGACTCCATTTGTGCCTTTGTGTCTTTGACAAAGTGCACATTTTTGGCTTCAGTTACACACAGTGTGCCTTTGCTACATATTTGCGAATGTGGGTCCGCATTTGCTGAACTTTGATACCACAAAGCTTTCATAGAATGCGGGAATATTCACGCTCTATCTGAATTGATGTTGAATATGCGGATTAGTTTGCAACTCTGAACGAAAAATTAACCCAATAGTGACTTAATCTGGCATATTGGCTGCATTTAAACAAAGCCGAAGTAACCTATTTATCTCTCTCTTTCTCAGAGATTGTGACCGCCCTAAAGTTCAGCAGTGACTGCACGCGCATCATCAGCGGGTCAGGTGATAGGTACGAATTAATTGACAGCTGTCACACCTCACACATGAACAAACATGGTTACACAGTCCAACATTTTGCTGGTCCATGTGTAGTTGCATCTTTGTGTGGCGTTTAAGTCCTGAGCTGACCCGCCGGATGCGCCAGCGTCTGTCTGACCTCAAGCTTCCTATCAGACACCTTGCATCCCATGATGCACCTCTTCAGCGGGCCGGAAAGCTCGCGGAGGTAGGGCGTCCTGGGGTAGTCGCTTTTTCGTCAGACAGCGACAAGGAGGAAGACGAAGAAGCAGGTGTGTCGTCACGGTAATGTCGCCGAAGATTTCAGCAGAATAATGCCACGTCTCCATTTCTGTCCTCAGTGGAAGCATCAAATGACAGCAATAAGGTGGGTCAAATATGATTTTCTGTATTCACAGTTGGCTTTTTGGAAACTTTCTCCTTTTTTAGGCGCCGCCTCGCCGCCGGTGGGCCAGGAAATCATGCAGCGGCAATTCTGTCCCTGTTGTGACATCCATGTTGGACCTGAGACAGTTGGACTTGTACACCTTCACTAGCGGTGTCCAGGTAAACATTGACATATTCACAAATCTACGTTTCAAAATGTTAAGATCTTCCTTCATCTTCTTTGTACTCCTGAAGACACACCCACTCGCACAAGACAACCCCTCACCATGCAGCTCCCGGGATGTCTGGATCTCAGAGGCGGGGCTTCAGAGGGCCAACCAGCAGCTCGGAAGTACCCTCAGCCTCCAGGTGTGTCTAGAAATGTAAATGTCACCGATTTGTACATCATTAAAGCTTCTCTCTGTACTACTGTCTTCCCCTGCGATGAGCGAAAAACTACCATGTAAGATCAGCCCTAATATAACGTAGCGTATATATTAAATAGTATACATAGTCTAAGTACTATACTCACAATGACAATAGCTCTTCTCAACTTAATTTTAGTACAAAAAAAAGAAAAAGAAAATGAAAGACCTATGCAGTAAGATGAAGGTGAAGTGATATTTAAAATGAAGATTTACTGTATAGGTTATTGAGAGCTTTAGAGCCGAGGGGCATTGGATCTTCGGTGGAATCTTCAAGAAGCGTTATAGCTTGTCGGAGCTTCTGCAGGAGGTTTTCGGCGAACAAGGAACATGGTGATGGGGAGTTGCGACTGCTGTTTCTTTTTTGTACAACTATGGTTTTCTTCAAGGACATGACACTGTTAAGATGATTGCCAAATTCGATGGCTCTGACCATGTTGTCATCAATTCAAAACAAGGCTATAATGAGCTCACCGTCTTCTTCGTCGTGTTCTTTGAGTTGATTGAGCGGTCCCTACAATTTTATAAACATTTTTTTAAATTTCTGATTGATGAAGCTTAGTTGGAATTGACGGATATAGCCCTTTTTAAAATTGACAGACATATGTAGCTCTCTTTGGAATGGACAGATGGAGCCGTCATTGGAATTGACTGACAATTGCTTAATGTACCTAAAGTACCTAACTTTGGCTCTTCTAAGGCACTCTTCGAAGATAGCTAGCTATAATCGAGATAGTGTCCACCATCCGACGTCTCAGTAGAGGAAAGCTGTGCCCATCAACACGGTGTATAGTGGGGATGGAGCGCTGCTGAGCTTGACTCCAGATGTTGTGAATTGGTGGGCCAGATACTTTGAAGACCTCCTCAACTCCACTGATACAGTGGGGCAAATAAGTATTTAGTCAACCACCAATTGTGCAAGTTATCCTATTGGAAAAGATTAGAGATGCCTGTAATCGTCAACATGGGTAAACCTCAACAGTGAGAGACAGAATGTGGAATAAAAAACTGAAAATCGCATTGTTTGATTTTTAAATAATTTATTTGCAAATCATGGTGGAAAATAAGTATTTGGTCAATACCAAAAGTTCATGTCAATACTTTGTTATGTACCCTTTGTTGGCAATAACGTAGGCCAAACGTTTTCTGTAACGCTTCTAATTTTCACACACTGGTATTTTGGCCCATTCCTCCATGCAGATCTCCTCTAGAGCAGTGATGTTTTGGGGCTGTCATTGGGCAACACGGACTTTCAACTCCCTCCACAGATTTTCTATGGGGTTGAGATCTGGAGACTGGCTAGGACACTCCAGGACCTTGAAATGCTTCTTACGAAGCCACTCCTTTGTTGCCCTGGCTGTGTGTTTGGGATCATTGTCATGCTGAAAGACCCAGCCACGTCTGATCTTCAATGTCCTTGCTGATGGAAGGAGATATTCCCTCAAAATCTCTCGATATAGCCCCATTCATTCTTTCCTTTACACAGAACAGTCGTCCTGGTCCCTTTGCAGAAAAACAGCCCGAAAGCATGATGTTTCCACCCCCATGCTTCACAGTGGTATGGTGATCTTCGGATCAAACACGAGAACCTGTGTTTCTACCAAAAAGTTCTATTTGGATGTTTACTGGCTTCAGCAGGGGAACGCGTCTGGCAGTGTAGGAATTGAGTCCCTGGCGGCGCATTGTGTTACCTATAGTAGCCTTTGTTACTGTGGTCCCAGCTCTCTGTACGTCATTCACTAAATCCCCCCGTGTGGTTCTGGGATTTTTGCTCACCGTTCTTGTTATCATTTTGACGCCACGGGGTGAGATCTTGCATGGAGCCCCAATCGAGGGAGATTATCAGTGGTCTTGTATGTCTTCCATTTTCTAATAATTGCTCCCACACAATGTTCCCTCTAAGCTGCGCGCGTGCGCAATTGCGCACTACTCTCGTCTTCTATGCGCACAGCAAATCATATGGAGCGCACAAAATAAAATCCCAATATTTTTTTTTTTTTTTAGCTGTGAGGCCGACGTGCAAACCACTCATCCGCCGGGCCGCCCATTCATAGATATTAATCATTACATTTTATTATTACTAAATCATTTATGTGTAGTAGACATACACCTGCTACTGGTGTGTGCCCATAGCGAGCAATGATGATGTTGCTCACACCGGTACTCAGTGTGCTCAGGGAGGTTTTCTTTCTGCCCAGACAAACAAAAAATTAGAGGGAACATTGCTCCCACAGTTGATTTCTTTACACCAAACGTTTTACCTATTGCAGATTCAGTCTTCCCAGCCTAGTGCAGGTCTACAATTTTGTTTCTGGTGTCCTTCGACAGCTCTTTGGTCTTGGCCATAGTGGAGTTTGGAGTGTGAGAGACTGATGTTGTGGACAGGTGTCTTTTATACTGAGTTAAAACAGATGCTCTTAATACAGGTAACAAGTGGAGACCTCGTTAGCTGAAGTTAGACCTCTTTGACAGCCAGAAATGTTGCTTGTTTGTAGGTGACCAAATACTTCTTTTCCACTCGTATTTGGAAATAAATTCTTTAAAAATCAAACAATGTGATTTTCTGTTTTTTCCCCACGTTCTGTCTCTCATAGTTGAGGTTTACCCATTTTGACAATTACAGGCATCTCTAATCTTTTCAAGTAGGAGAACATGCACAATTGGTGGTTGACTAAATACTTATTTGCCCCACTGTTTGCCTTTCCATGAGGAAGCAGAGCTTGGAGACTGGAGGGTTGAAGTCACTGAGGTGGTTGAAAATCCCTGGCAATGCGTCAGGGGTGGATGAGATCCACCCGGAGTTTCTAAAAGATATGAATGTTGTGAAGTTGTCTTGGTTGACACGCCTCTGCAATGTGTGGACATCGGGGACAGTGACTCTGGATTGATAGACCAAGGGCCCACCAAGGGCCCGGCACAGCCTGAAGACGCAACGTGGGTTCCCATTCCCAGGGCTTACCACCTGTGGAAGAATTCAAAGAGGTTGGGTGCAACGACAATTGCGCAGCATCCAAAAGAGGGATCCTTGCGGGTCCGATCCCCAGATGCAGAAACTGGTTCTTGGGATGTGGAATGTCACCATTCTGGTTGGGAAAGAATCTTAGCTAGTGGGTGAGGTTGAGAAGCTCTGGCTCGATGTAGTCGCGGTCACCTCTACGCACAACTCGGGCTCTGGTACCACTTCTCTTGGGTGGGTTGACACACTTCCTCTGGATTCGCTAACAGTGAAAGGGGCCGACCAAGTATGGGCATACTTATTGTCCCCTGGCTCAGTGCCTGTACATTAGGGTTAACCTTGGTAAACTAGAGGTCAGCATCCCTCTGCCTTCGCTTGGTTGTTTGTGTATATGCATGAGGAGTTGTGACCGCTGTTTCACTTTTGAAACCGTTCATAAGAGAGCTCTGAAAACCAAATATGTACCATCACTGTCAGATATTAAAAATACACGGACGCCTCAATTGGGACAATACTGTTAAATTTGCTGATGCCATCTTGGTTTATAAAATCTTCCATCACAAAGCTCCTCCTCCTCTGCAAGAATTTGTAAAAAAAAATTCCAACATATCAACAAGAGATGGTTGTAGAGGTTGACTGTGTAGTTCCCTTCAGAAAAAGTCCACTTAGCCAAACCACCTTCTCTGTGCCTCAAATGCCTGGAACTCAATACCAATTACCATACGTGAGATCCTGTCTCTGAACCTCTCTGCCAATCATTAGCTCGGCTGAACAACATTGTGATCACAACACTGCCTAGACTTATGCTACTTGTGTATGTCTCATTTCTCTTCTTCTATGCTCTTTCTCGGCTGTCCTATATTGCCTTATTGATTTTATCTTCAACTTGCACCAGGTACTAAAGAGCGAAATTAGCCTTAGGCTATAATCTTACATATTTACATATATGTTCATTAATGGGCGGCCCGGCAACGCGAGTGGTTGGCACGGCGCCCTCACAGTGGGGGACCTGGGTTCAAGTCCAGGTCAGTCCATCTGTGTGGAGTTTGCATGTTGTCCTGCGTGGGTTTTTTCGGGTACTCTGGTTTCCTCCCACATTCCAAAGACATGCATGGTAGGCTGATTGGACACTCTAAATTGCCCCTAGGTATGAGTGCAAGCGTGGATGGTTGTTTGTCTCCTTGTGCCCTCGGATTGGCTGGCCACCAGTTCAGGGTGTCCCCCGCGTCTGGCCCGAAGTCAGCTGGGATAGGCTCCAGCACCCCCGGTAACCCTAGTGAGGATAAAGCGGTTCTGATAATGAGATGAGAGATGTTCATTAATATGAACATGTAAATGTCCGATGATATGTATTGTCCCTTTATTAAATTAATCAATCTCAACTCATAACCGTATTTTCTCGCATATAAGCCGTATTTGTAACTAAACAATATGATGACTGAAAGGGTATGGCTTGTATGCGCCCAAGACTTACAGCGTTGCTTTCACCAGTAGATGTCGGCAAATTAACATTTACTATTTGGTGGTTATTTTCTGTTTTGCAGTAAGAAAATAACCATTACTGGATGATTTACTAACTTCTATGGCGCAAGGGGTTGGCGCATCGGCCTCAGCTCTGGGGTCTTGGGTTCAAATCCAAGTCTGTCCACCTGTGTGGAGTTTGCATGTTCTCTCCGGGCGTGTATGGGTTTTCTCCGGGTACCCCGGTTTCCTCCCACATTCCAAAAACATGCATCGTAGTCTGATTGGATACTCTACATTTCCCCTAGGTATGGGTGTGAGTTTGCATGGTTGTCCGTCTCCTTGTGCCCTGCGATCGGCTGGTCACCGATTCAGGGTGTCCCCCGCCTCGGAGTCAGCTGGGATAGGCTCCAACACCCCCCTGCGACCCTAATGAGGATGAAGCGGTTCAGAAAATGAGATGAGCGATTACTAACTTCCTTATGATACTGACTGTAATAATGTGCTTTTGATTCATAGAGTACCACATGCGCTGATTTTTCTCAAGATTTTCCTTTCAAAGTAACAGATTTGTACTCTTATTAAAACCATGAATATGGAGGTGAAAATTGTGAATCAGGGGGCGACTCATACATGAGAAATTGTAAAATTCTGTTCAGACAGGCTTTATCATCATCATCGAATCATCAAAAAAGCCTATTGTCATCATACACAGCTGCGTATGACGAAATTGGTGAAAAATTCAACGATTTTAAGGCAATTTTGAGGGTGCGGCTTATATGCGAGAAAATACGGTAACTGATCTCATGAGTAGAGGAACCCTCCTCTCTGGACTGCAGCCTTCCTTTACGACGAGACCTTTTCTTCTGACCTAGAGCTACAGTATCTACATTTGTATTGCAAGGCTTCCAGACGATGGTGCTTTATTCCCACAGGTGGAGCACACAGAGGTGCTGGCCAAATCCAGGCCAGAATTTACCTTGCTACACAATCAGAGTCTGGAGAGGGAAAAGTCGGTGATGTTTCTTGACCAATGGGAGGATAGAGTCAGCCTGAACAATGACTTTGAAGTTAAGGGCAGCGGTCCTGCAGGCAGACAGGAGGACAAACCCAGCCCAGATAGCGGCTGCTCCCTCAGATTCAACTCCAGAGCGTCCAGTCCTGATGCGGCTACAGGAGCGAAAGGTGAAGCGTTTAAGACCCCATATTAACGTTTATTTTTTTCCACCCCATTTAACTTAATACATGACAGTGTTGACACATGGAAATGCTTTTGAAGCCCCGCAAAAATGCTAAAATATCATCCAATAATTTTGTTGTGTTGCCCTTTTTCCAAAAACAAGAGGTTAAAGCGAGCCGTTTCAAACTTCCATAACTTTTTTACATCACAACGACTGAAACCCCACCTCAACGTCCCGTCATCCCTTCCTCCACCTATTATGGAGCTCCCTCCAGCTTTGCACAGACATGTTGAATTTTATCCACAGTTGTCGCCTACCTCTGATCAGTTTAATTTTATTCTGTGTCTTTCTTCTTGGGGGATTAATGGCAGTTGACTCTGTCGACTAAAGCACGTGTAAATGTTAAATGTGGGCACCATTATACCAACAAGTACTATAATGTGTTTCCGCCTATCAACGGGGGAGATGGATTAATTTTATTTACTACGGGGATGGTAGGCTTTGCCAATAAAGTTAAACATGTGCCTGGAGATATCTATATCTACCATTCATCAAACAAAAACGTAGGTAAGTAAAATGTTTACTTTCTTTGATGAAAGCAACGCTTCAGTGGGTATGAGGTGATATTGTGCCAATTTGCTGTCGCAACGCCAAACCACCATACAATTGGCTGGCCTGGTATGCCAATCTTTTGCCTTGTGTATTGGAAGTCCTTATTAGTCCAATGTCAATGTCAGGGGTGCTCACACTTTTACGCTACAAGATCTCCTTTTCAAGGAGCCAGCCAACCTGCGATCTACCTTTTTTCCAGACAACCGATAATGTTCAACTTCTGAATCAAACCTTACTGTTGTGTCATCTACCAATCATAGGGTTAGGGTTTGCGATCAACTGTTCGATTGCGGTCGACGTAATGAGCATTCCTGATTTATGTTAATTATTCAGACTCGCAGTAGCTTCAGAAAATGAGCCATATGCCACAAAGCCCAGTTGTAAACACAGTGAAGATGGTGTCCCTGTTTAATTTTTTTGAGTTTTTGGGAACATACATGAAGTGACTTAAGTTGATTAAAAAAAAAAAAAAACTGCCTTAACCCCCTTGGACTCAACGCACTCGCCGGCACGACCTGTGCGCATGTATTTTTTCAAGCATTCTAATTTAGCGATCATGTCACCCATGTACTTGGCGTACCCCTCCTTTGTAAGTGTGGAAGTGAAGCGTCACCCCCGTTTTTACCTGAAGTCAATACACTAAGTGACGTGAGATAATGAAGGCCATCTCATCGCCTTATTGCCTTCATAAAAATGTGTTTAGGTACATATTTTTGTTGTTCTTGTCCTTTCCAATTGTGAAACACCCTTTAGAACTACATATACCATGAATCCATTCTGACCTCAAACTTGAAATGACGATTGTTACCCGTGAGGATGGGGATGAGTCCGGTGAGAGGAGGAAAGGAGAAGAAACGAGTTGGAGTGCGCAAGCAAGTTTGGCGAACTTATTTGCAGTGGATTGCGCCAGCAACTTTTAAAATGTTAAATTACATTTTCCTTTAATACTACAATTTGGTGAAAAAGATTCAACAAGGTCAAACACAAGTAAGCACGCCAAGACAGATGAGTGAGATTTTGACGCTTCTGCAGAAGGGGAGCACGGAAAGAGAACAGACAGAGAGTTACTCTGCATAAGACTCCGGTCAATCTTCAACTGTTTCCACTCCAATCTCCGACTCCCGTTTGTGCATCAACAATTTTATTAGGGCAAGATTGCGTGACATACAAAATCTCTGACAAAGATGCAGGGCTGTGACACGGATGAAGGCTGTGACACGTATTGAAGGCTATGACACGTAGGGCTGTGACACGGATGAAGGCTGTGACACGTATTGAAGGCTATGACACGTAGGGCTGTGACACGGATGAAGGCTGTGGCACGTATTGAAACATTCTTTTTGTTCACTTGATTATTTCACAATTTTGTCCTCAAAAAAGGGACCAAACCAGGCAATCTTGTGTCTTTTTTTGTAATACAGTAGTATGAAAAGGCCTGGGCGCCCCTGATCATTTTCAAGATTTTCCTTTATAAATCATTCAGATTAGCAATTTCAGTAAAATATATCATGTGCCCGACAAACACAGTGATATTTCAGAAGTGAAATGAACTAGATAGAATTTTAAAAAAGTGTGCAATAATTACTTAAACAAAAGTAGGAAGGTGCATAAATTCGGGCACCCTTGTTTTACTGATTTGAATACCTTTAGCACTAACACCACCTTGTGTACTTCCTGTGTGTGGCTCCAGGTTTTTACCTAGGTCTACAATGTCTTGTGTCTTTCTTGCTACTGCAACCAAGAAATTTCCCGAATACGGCATGAAATAAAATCTAATCTAATTATTGGAACACAAAATTAGTTTGGCAAAAACATTGACCCTTGATCTACATACATAGGTTGCAGCCAGTAATGAGAGAGTATTTACGGTGGCCAGTTACAAGTTCTCTTCTTTGCATCTTGTCTGAAGCGTGGCATGAGACATGAAAAGGCATGAAAACAACTGTAAGTTGACCTTT
Source organism: Stigmatopora argus (assembly GCF_051989625.1). Classification (NCBI taxonomy): domain Eukaryota; kingdom Metazoa; phylum Chordata; class Actinopteri; order Syngnathiformes; family Syngnathidae; genus Stigmatopora; species Stigmatopora argus. Next base: position 15,243,305 of record NC_135401.1, read on the forward strand.
CAACAAAGATTGTTCAATATCATGGTTTAGGGGAAGTATACAATAAGCTACCTCAGAGATTTCAGCTGTCAGTTTCCACTGTGAGAAACATAGTGATAAAATGGAAGACCACAGGCACAGTTGTAGGTAAGGCCTGGAGTGGCAGCCCAATTAAAATAGGCGTAGAACGGCGAAAACAGTCAAACTCAACTCACAGACCCTAATGTATCCACCTGCCTACTTTTGTTTAAGTAATTGTTGCACACTTTGTGAATCCTATAAACTTCATTTGTCTTCTCAAATATCACAGTCTGCTATATGATATGTTTAACTTTAATTGCTGGGTCAGACAGCCAAAGATTTATAGAGGAAAATCTTGAAAATTATCAGGGGTGCCCAAACTTTTTCATACCTTCATGTAAAGGATACTATCAATGTCATGCAAAATTGGACAAAATAGGTCTGGATCTTGAATGGTTAAAAAAAAAGTATATATGGCCATGAATAACAGACTCCCCTCACTTTAGGATAGTTTCTAGGGGCCATGAGGCATAGCATTTGCAAACATCTGGGGATATGCATGATATAAAAGTTGATTTGCTCATTTGAGGTTTGTCTTTCTGCACTAGACAAGGAGGCCATGGAGCAGACAGATTGCCTGAGTGACGACGGCGACTCCCTGGAAGCGGAGGAAGATCCCGGGTCGGTGCAGCAGTCTCCGAACCAGGAAGACTTTCTAAAGAAACACTTTGTAACTCTGGCTGACATCACAGAGGGACCCAGCAAAAATGTTCACAGCACCAATGAGAGCCTCAGCATGTCCTCCAGGTTTCTTGCGCTGAACCCTGCTGCCAGGTATCGCCTAGTCTTGCTCTTGATCAGTTGCCAGTTCTGTGTTTCCATCACCTTTTTCTGTTAGCCCGAGTGTCCCCGTCAAGTCAGACAGTATGGAGGTAAAGTTTCACCTGATGCAGTCTGAGATTCAGAATCAGGACCCAAACCTGACGTGGACTTCAAACAAAATTGCAAGTTGTCCATCAGAGGTGAAGCAGCAGGACCTCGATGCCTCCTTAGTGAAGAAAGAGTCAGACCTCAAGAGAATTGCAGGGAGTCCAGGTAGAGGTTCCCTCTGCCATTTGGCTTTGACAGATTTTGGAGTTATTATTATGAATTCTCGGTGGCGGAGCGTAGTGGACCCATGAGCAGAAAATAAGGCAACAATTAGGTGCACAAACGTAAGGCTTTAATTGTAATTAGAGGATGTACAAATTAAAACCAGGTAAACAAAACACAAAGAAACTTACTGACTGTGGAAAGAAGACGCACACCGTCATGAGACAATACTCCAACACCAGACTCAATGACACGGGGTTTAAATGCATAAACAGGGGTTGACAAGACAATTACATATACCTGTGTTACATGAGGGAAGCAGCACTGAAAAGACACAATAGGTAAAAACGTTCGTAATCACGCGAACAGCACACACAAGGGAAAAACACGCCCAGCCACCAAAATCCCAACGAAACTTGACAATAATAGTTAAAGAGTGACTGTTTTTATTCTTTTACAGATAGTGTGGCTCCTCAGCGTCCAACATCCCTCCCCTCACTCCCCTGGCGGAGTCCAACTACAGATTTGCTACCTCAAGATCTTCATTCCGGCATTCCTAGATCACCCCAGCCGGTGGCTGTCGCTGCAATGCTACCCAAGAGCTGTCAGTCCCCATCGATGGGCGCCTCGCGCTCCTATATGAGTCCCACTGCTAGTTCCACTGCCAAAATATCCTGTTCTGCTTCACTGGGTGACACTCTGAACCAAGTTGGACTGACAGCGGCGGCAGCATCTGGTGCTTACCAAACTTCTGCAGATCTCGTCCCTTCTATGCCACTACCAGGTTGCCTTGGAAACCTGGCCGTCCCAACCCCCCGCCTCCTACTGCCTGACAAACCTTCCATCACGAGTATCAGGACCGCTGCCCTCTTTGGGACCTCAGCCACTCCCAAGCCTCAGGCTGACGCAGGTTTGGGCCATTCACTTCTTCATCCTGTCATCTTTCCATCTGGGCTCGGCTTCATCATCTCTCCTCTTCTTGTCTGTCACCGGCCGGTGAGACACTGTCCCCTAAGCCCTTCAATTTTTCCTACCTACAGACACAGTCAATACTTACCTTTCACCGGGGATAGCAAAATCTGCATGGAATATACCCCTTTAAAATGTTTTATATTTCTTTCAGAGCAGCTGAATTGAAGCTTTTTGGCTAATTTTTCAAGAATCACAGAATTATGATCGCACAGTATAAACAGTCATTTTTCCACCTGAAAAATTGTACATTTCAGTTCTTTAGTAATCATAAGTAAAATGTAGGTTGATTCTACAAAAAAATACAAGTTAATGGAAGTTAACTTTATGCCTATGGTTTGGTCTGCTGTTTTGTCAAACAACGTATCACAAGACCCGCCCTAGTTTTAACATTATTTTCCTGCAGACCCGCCTGCCAGCGTCGAGTCTTGCCGAGTGTTGACCAATCAGATGCTGAGCTGCTTCAAGCAGACAACCAAACTCTACAGGAAGGTAGGCAAGTTCCCTCAATAGACCCCCTAAATCCTCCAGCCCCAACTTCCTCTTCTGCCTCCTTTGACGTACCTCATTAACCCTGCAGGTGAGTGCTGCAAATATGGGAGATGCTGCCCCTGAACATGCTCAAATGGAGGGCATCCTATTAGAAGCCCTCCAGGCCATGCGGGCGGAGCTCCAGTCGCTTCCGTTAGGAGAAGGCAAGTGTGGTGGGGCCCTCCTGTCGCGAACAGACCAGGAAAGGACGGCTGTTCTCTTGGAGGAGTATTCCATGTTGCTGCTCCAAGCAGTTAACAAGAAGCTCAGCCCCCTTTAGGAAAATCCCAACCCAGGTCCCCTCCTCCCTTCTCAGAATTCTACATCGCTCCCTGTTCTAGGGGGGATCTCTTATTGACAGTGTAGCGACAACTACACTTTGAACAAAAACTTTATTGACTGTCAACAATCATTTCCTGTTCTCTGGAACTGTGAAAACACAGTAGATTATTAACAGCTGACCTCAAAACATGTCACATGATTTCTTTGAGTATTTAACACGTTCTTAATTAAATGTTTGCAACTTGTAAGCACATATCGAAAGAGGACGGGTCATTGGTCGGCCTCATGTGGGAAAAGCAAGAATCCGCTGAAAACGCTAAAACTGCGCTTGTCATCGTAAAGTCTGTAGCTAGCAGGCAAACTTAGGCGTACAGAATCTCCCGTCGCCAGCCGGATCAGGGCGCCATTGGTGGCGGACGTGTAGCCACCGTGGTCGTTGAGATCCAGGCTGGAGACTATTGGGTCCTGGTTGTGGTACAGTGTAACACCCATGTAGCCTTTCAGGAAGTCGGCCGCTGTGAAACTAAACACGTAAACGCCGCCCACAGGTGCTGTGAACACACCTGTGCACAAAACAAGGCCGATCTTGTGTGACTTAATTATTTCCCTGTTCTTGAGTCATCAACGCTCACCTGAGGTCTCGTCGTAAGCGTGACCCACATTGGTGAAAACCTTGGAGAAGATCAAAGTGGTCTCCCAGTCGAAGGGTCCAATCGATCCTGAGTCAGTCAGCGCAGCAGCAAAGGCGACCTTGATCTCACCTGTGAACAACATTGCCGATTACCTACAATCCCAACGTGAGAAAGACTCGACGTACGACTATACGACCTGAAGCCTGTGCGCTACGTCGCTCCAAATCACGCAACCGGAACATCAACTCTGGAACAAAAAACATCAAAACACACAAAATTGATAAACATGCCCAAATGTTTAAAGCGTGCAGACTCTTATTGTGAAACCTTCATTTGTTGCCTTCAAGTCGTTCACTATTTGTTCACTCTTGTTGAACTTTCCTTGCAACACTGACACGCACAACAACATTAGAAAATGAGGACAAAAATGAGACATTCGCATTCGATAAAAGCAAAATGGATGACATGAGAAAATGAACATACAAAGAACAAAATGAATCTAAAGAATCTAGTTAACAATAATAAAAGTAAAAATAACCTGATTGTAACATGAGAGTAAAATGAGAGAATTAAAATAAAGTGAGAACAACATGAACGTGACAAAGGAGCTTAGGAATTATGTCATTGACAACATGAACATGCCACAAAAACAAAATGAGAATACCTTCATTGTTGTGACTATTCTGCATCAGTCGCAAGTCCATGCTGGAAACTTGTCTTGTCTGAGCTAAAGAATTTTAATCAACAATGATGATGGTGATTTTCAGTTTCTCATGCTTTTACTCAAAAATTATAACCACACACACACACACACACACACACACACACACACACACACACACACGCACGCACGCACGCACGCACGCACGCACGCACGCACGCACTCACCTGTGCTTTCAGTCTTGAACTCTTTTAGAACTTTCTCACTGGCATTCAGTTGCTCTGTCAACACTGCTCGCACAATGAAAACAGCACAACACTCACATGAAAATTACATGATACTGACATTAAAAACAAAAAACAAAATAGGGGTAACGAGAACATATTGGCACAGGAACAACATGACAGTACCCATAGTATTGTGCGTCAGTTGCCACTCCATGCTGGAAAGTTTTGTTGTCTGAACTAAAGGAAGTCAAGATAGTGATTATCATCATATGTTTAAATATTTACATGTTCTTACATCCACACTTACCTGTGATATCAGTCTTTAGTTCCTCCAGAAATTTTGCAGTCATGTTAAATCTGACTTCCAACGCTACTCACACAATATCAATAACAACACAGTTTATGACGAGAGAGCAATGATATACACATAGTTATGTGCTGATCACCTGTGTTTGTTGACCAAAGATCCTCCACTTGATCTGTGAGTTTCAGGCTCTGTGTCGCCGCCATGAAGTCGCCTAACATCAGTGACACACCTAAATTACACTTTTACACACACACACACACACACACACACACACACACACACACACACACACACACACACACCAATTACACCAGTACCTGTGCATTCACTCTTAAGTTCTTCCAGATGTTTCTCAGTGATGTTGAGTCGGACATCCATCGCTGCGTATGCAATGTCACAATATGATGAAAATATTATGTGATTAATGATAATGACAAGGTGAATTATATGAGAGTACCTGCGATGTTGAGAGTCAGTCGTAACTCCATGTTGTGAAGTTTTGTCATCTGACCTTAAATATATCATGCACAGATGATTAATGTTGTGTGCATTTTCCCATGTCCTCATCATTACACAAACCTTTGGATTCCATCTTGAGTTCTCCCAAAACTTTCTCACTGCCATTAAATTGGACTTCTAACACTGCACACAAAATTCAACACCACAATACAATCAGATAACAACACCATGAGAGTAATGTGAGAACGATTTGACATTGTAATATGAGAATCTGACTGATATGACAACAATAACTAATTAATCATCAAAAACTGATAAAACATGACAAAAAGCAAATCTGTAACTAAAATTTGATATTAAACTAAACAAAATTATTGTTTCATAGGAACAATATAACATGAGAACATAATTTCTGGCACATGAGACATAATTAGAACTTTATAGTGACATAAGAAAACTCACTTAAATAGCTAGATAGGATGAGTCACATGAGAACTGAGGGGAAAAAACTGACTAAAGATTAACATGATAACATATTGAGAAACATGACATGATAAGAATAAATTGAGCATGAGATAATTACAATATTGGCACTACATCAGAATTACAATGTTTTACGTCAGACTTGCTTCCATGTTGTCAGGTTTTGTTATCCGAACTAAGGTTTAATAACATTTTTTCAACGAGATGGAATTTCTCATTGTTGAAAAACATGCTAATATTGAGAGAACACTTTGACTGACCTGATTTGAGAGCATTCAGGTTCTCCACCTGAACTGCAATTGTCCTCACGCTGACCTCTAGAGCTTCAAATGAAACATTGCACCCAATTAGCTATTATTAGTCAGCATATTTCAATGCTAATATGATGAAAGTGTTAGTATACCTGCAGTATTGATGCGTCCGACAGCCAGTTGTGCTTCCATACTAGAAAGTTGAGTTGATTTGACTGAAAAATGAATATCAGCAGGGAAACCTGAGCAGAACCTTTTACAGTTCAACTATTATAAACAAATCCATAAATGAGTCTCTTCCCTGAACCCTGAAAGTGCTCAGTTATCACACCGGTCATCACATTAGGGAACCCCGCAATAACCAACAACTACAGACCTATAAGCATCCTTCCAGCCATCTCAAAAGTCTAGTAGCAGAGCAAATTGCTTTAGAAAAAATCATTCTACTAAAGCGGTGGTTTGCTTCTTTCTAGAAAACATTATATATATATATATATATATATATATATATATATATATATATATATATATATATATATATATATATATATACACATATATATACATATATATACATATATATATATACTATATATATATATATGATTCAGTGATGCATGTGGCTCTTTAGCGCTGTCCTAGTTGCACGCTAGAGCTTTTTCGAAAACTTTTAATGTGTTTTTTTTTTAGAAAGACAAACATAACACAAATATTCTCAACATTTTCCAATGCTGCAAAAATGTGTAGAATAAATAATAAATTTTAACATTGTCAACGAAGGTTTGTGTCATTGCCTGCGACACACGTTTCTATTAGCAGGGCAGGAATCTAGGTAGGTTGCTGTTGTAAACAAACTGGCAACTGTGTGATGGGCTATGGATCCCAAGGGGAAAAAAGAAAACTAACAGGGAAACAGGGGATTCAACGTTTCTTGGACCGAATCATGCTTATGCTTACTAATGTGGAAGGAATGGCCCAATGTTCGGTTGGTAGCGAGAAGTTGTCAAATTTAAAAAAAGAGTCATGTGGAAAGACATTTCCGGGTAAGGCATGCAACCTTATCAGCCGAGTACCCGGTTGGGAAAGAAAGAAAGAGTTGGATTGCATTACTTCTTGAGAATTTAGAGGACTGCAAAAATAGATTGCATCTCCAAACTCCACTCCTGCTGCAAAGTTTGTTGCAACCAGGGGAATAATAAGCTGTGCAAAACCGTTCTCAGATGGTGGAGGGCACGTTTTTCACGTTTGTTGTTGTTTTGTTGAATCTTCAAAATAAAAATGACATCAAAAATCGTATTTCTTTAATTTCATCAAAGCTATGAAGCATAATTCATTAATATTGTAATGAAGTTACACCTCAGGTAACATCGTACAACAGAACAGTCAGGTGCTGTGTGGTTCTCTAAAGAATGTACTGCGGGAAGAAGAAACATTTCATCATGAATGTATTTGTAGGCAACTTAGTCATTTTGATAGTAGGCTAATATAGATACATACAGCATATATTGCCTTTATTATAAGGCTTTTAATTTTATGCGGCTCCAGACATATTCGTTTCTTTGTCCATCTTTCAACATTTTGGGTTGCCGACACCTCATTTATCCTAATAACCGCACTGAGGTTCGAGAAGCATCAAGAACCTCACCTGACTCGTCAATCTGCAAATCTTCTACAATCTTTTCCACCACACTCAGACGCATCTCCAACCCTGTTGGTCAAAACCATCTCATCGGAATACAAACATACGCACACATTGTTTGCTTACCTTCACTTTGTATCTGTGTGTTGTTCTGTTTGTTTACCACAGCAGCTGCAAGCAAACAAATAATTAAGATGTCAATGAGTCTTTACTCTAGAGGTAAGATTTTCAGCCCAAACCTGACCCGAAATTTGGGTCGGGTAGGGCCTAAAATGTCAATCATTACTTCCGGTTCGGGTCGGGCTGAGCTTCTCTCTCCACGCAGGCCCGGGGAGAACATGCAAACTACGCACAAGTGGACGTGACCTGGATTTGAACCCAAGACCCCAGAACTGTGAGGCTGACGCGCTAACCACTCGTGCCACCGGGCCGCCCAGGATACATTTCTCAATAGTCAAAAAAGTTCCTCAATTTCCTCAGGACCTCCAGAATCAAGACTGCATCAATTCATTCTTCCAGAATCTAGACACTACAGTCAACACCTCCGGGATCAAAATCTTCAGCAGGAATCTCTGTACCACAGGGGTCTCCAAACCGGTCCTCGCAGGCTGCTGTGGATCATGTTTTTTGTTCTAACCCATCCAGCCCAGAGAATTTCACCAATCCAGTTTCTGGTAAAACAAGCAGCACCTGACTGCAATCAACTGATTTCACATTTAAAACAATGAATTGGTGAACCGGTGTTGTCATATTGTATAGTTGGAATGAAATCCCGCAGCTACTACACCCCTTCGTGGAATAGTTTGGAGACCCCTGCTCAAGAGTCAAATCTAAAGATGCATGCTCTTTCAACACTACTCTCCAAAATCTATAACCACACTCCAAATCTAAACATGAAGAAGAGACTTCTACCACAAAAACAACTAGTGTTTGGCTTTAGTACTGAATTCATACTTTGAGACCTCTAGAAACAAGAACTCCAGGGGTGAAACCTGTAGAATCAGGTCCAATGGAGTCTAGATGTTCAAAGGATGACTTTCAGAATATATAAGTCTGAAGTCCAGATCTTCAAAATCAAAACATTCAGAAGACCAGACCTGTAGAATTAACACTGATAGAATTCAGATCCCTATAATCTTATCTCCCTGAATCCAGACTTCCAGGATCTAAGTCAAAACCTCAAGCATAAAGACCTCCAAAGTTTTGAACTTACAAACATCTAAAAAATAGTTGTTACCTCTGATGTCCTGTAGGTTTTGGTCTCCTGTCATCACTTTGCTCTCAAGATGTAGTAGTTGAGCATGGAGCCTGCTTATGTTTTGGTGCACATGTGATAAATCTGCAAAACAGGAGCAAGTGTTACTTTCAAGACTTCATACCTTGAAAATAAAGTCACTTTTTTTTACAGTAGATGGTGATAAATAATCTATGACAATGCCATCAAAGCACCAGAACAAAAAGATGGACCTGCTTCCAGATAGGACTCTGCCGCTGGCCTTTGGCTATCTTTTTCCATGTGATCATTGCTGGAGTTCTGATTTCCATGACACTCCAAACCCTCCACTGGAAAGAATACTTTATTGAAACCAGTCCTCTGCTGTATAAAAGACAGGAAATGGGAAGCAATTTGCACCTGAGCTCCTCTTCCGCAGATCTTCCACCAAGCAAAGGCGAGATGCAAGGACTGTAAACAGACCAACAATTAATTGGTCGTGTGTCCTTGACCTTTGAAATGCTGAAGATCACCTGAGCTCTTCCTTCTTAGCTGGTCCAGGACACTTTCACTAGCCCTCAGCCTTGTTTTTAGAAAGGGAAGGTCACTGGCCAGAGCTGGAGATTATTTGTCATGGTCTGTAACCTTTCATGCTCAGTCAAATAGAATTGGACTCACCTGATGTCTTCCTCTTCAAGTCCTCCAAAGAAGTTTCACCGGTGTTTAGTCTGAAATGCAGCCTCAACGCTTCTACTAAGTACCACACAAAAAAACATTTTGTTACCTAGTTGGCCTGACCTGTCGATGTGCAATTGTGTGTCATTGATGGAATTACATGGTCTAACTGGATTTACAATTTTTCCCTGATTCATAAAAATTCTCCTGAACCTTTCAACTCCATAGAACTTGGGTGTCAACTGGCCAATTTTCCAGTAGCCTTACTGAAGTAATTCAAGTGAACTCACCTTCCCGGAGCGCCTCCTTTTTCCTGAGATCAGCACTGATGTTGCTCACCATCTTCTTGTCTGCTTCTATCCGCACCTGCAGCAAATTCAGAACCAGTCTATTCTTTTCTGCCGCTTCCTCGCCGTCCTTCATGCGGTTCTCGATGGTTTGCAGAATCTTGCTCTGTTCCATTGCAGCTGCCTGTAGGTTGAAGACCAGCTTCCTGTCGGCATCCATCTGGACTTGAACGGCTTCCAGCTGTTGTCTTTGCTTCTCTACTTCTTCCTGTCCATCCTTCATTAGACTCTCAGTGGTCCTGAGAGACTGGCGTTGATCCACCACAGCTGCCTGTAGGCTGAGGATCAACTTCCTGTCTGCGTCCATCTGAACCTGCATGGCGTCGAACTGTAGTCTCTGCTTTTCTGCCGCCTCCTGTCCGTCCCTCAAACGGCTCTCAGAGTTCCTCAGAGACTGCCGCTGGTCTACCAACGCTGTCTGTAGGCTTAGGACAAGCTGTCTCAACCCCTCTAGCTCATTCCAGATCACTGGCAATTCCGGCGGGATGGACGAGTCCCGCGTCATGGTCCGCATCCTGAACGACTGGTCACGTTCCAGAATCGGCAGTAGACCGAAGACTTGGAATGAGCCAATGAGCAGAATCAGAATGGTGGAAGATGCAGAAAACTTCATGATGACGATTCAGACTGGCACCCACGCTTGCACACTTACGCACTATCACACACACTCACACGTAGGCGTGACCCACAATGCATGAGTGTACTTCAATGAATGCTTGTGTGCAGATTAGAGATCATGTGATCTGATCAGATTTTCTTTCAGTTTCTGCACATACCAAACATTGGTAATGTGCTAATCTATTAATCTACTCGCTCATAAATTACACCACAAAACTTCCACTTGTAACCTAAGGAAACTAGTACAAAACTATCATACTTCACTATTATTACAATTAATATCCCTATTATTTCTGTTAGTATAGTTATAATACTTCGTCAGTACAATTTATCTACACTTTATACATTTTAACGAAGATTTCCAAAAATGTTTGATAGTCAATCACCAATTGCTTTACAATGATTCTGCTTCCTTCTCCAATATATGGGAAATTCCAACACACCATGCCACCATTCCACCTAACAGGAAGTTATGTACTCCTAATCACTACCACCTACACATTGTTACCAGCTGCTCTTCTGGGTGTATTTAAGGACCGGTCTCCTGGCATTCAGTGTTAGTTCGTCTGTGAATCGTGAATCAACCTGTTTGTTGGCTTTCCTTGACTGACCTTCGCTTTTTTGACATATTGTGCTCAACCAAACCTGCAGTGACCTGCTAAAAACACACACACACACACACACACACACACACACACACACACACACACACCACACACACCACACACACCACACACACCACACACACCACACACACCACACACACCACACACACCACACACACCACACACACACCACACACACACCACACACACACACACACAATTAAAACCATAGTAATCACCATAACACTTTCAAAAACAACGTGTTAATTTTTTTTAATGTGCCCTGATGAATTTGAGTGTTTTAAGACAGAATAAAAAATAAGAAATATGAAACGAGCTAATGAGCCACAGTATACACAAAATATGATAAGAAGCAAAGAGCCAGATTTATGTTGGCCGTGAGCTGCGTCGACACCCCTGTAAAAGACAATACAATATTGTGATCCTTCAGCACTTTGCGCCTTCAACATTGGCGGCTTCAGTACATCGCGTTTTTTTATCTTAAGTATTGAAAAAAGTTCATAAAAATGTCAAAATCCATGCTGAAACTCGTAAGCACCTCAATTGTGTCTTTTTTCTTACATTTCAATCCGTCTAGTATTTGTGTTAGAAACGCAAATATGTATTTTATATTACACTTAACGTTGGACTAATGGTCTGGGTTTGATAAATTACATTGCGTGTCCAAATGCTCCTGGCCCGGCCCCTCTGTCAAATTTTAGTATCCACTCTGGCCCGCAAGTCAAAAAGTTTGCCCACCCCTGGTATAGACAAACTTGCCTCTTTTATACTATTATTGTCCCAAATTAAACACATTATCAATAAATTCCGTATTATTGCCATTGTGTGTACATGTTTTTCAATTCTTCCTGTTCTCGTGTGTGTATAGACAAACTTGCCTCGCCTGAGTAGATACTCTGCACCTCACAGTCAACATGAATCGGACGTCTACCGCCGTCAATGGCAGCCGATGGGTTAAATGAGTGCTGAGTACTCTGCACCTCACAGTCAACATGAATCGGACGTCTACCGCCGTCAATAGCAGCCGGACGTCCGGGTACCGATCTTGCTATGGGATAATGAGCTTTTTTTAATAGCAAAAAGAAAAATCCAAGGATGACGAGGAGAGAAAAAACATTGTATTATTTTGAAGTGGTGTTCACTGAGCCTTATTTAACTAAGATTAATCTCTGGAAGAAACTCAAACTTTATCAAACCTGGGGATTGAAATGTAAGAAAAAAGACACAATTCAAGGTGAAAATTTATTTTCAAATTTACTTTCAACATTAAGAAGATATTATTATTCAACGAAAGAAAGCAGTCTTTAATTGAGAGTGATGAGCGGCATGTTAATTAAGATACTGTGCTGCTGCTGTGCGTACATGTGCAAGTTGCTATTTTTAACAGTAGAGAAAATCAAATTTCAGTTGGAACTGTTGCTGTTCTCCAAGTTACACTTCAACAAAGGTCTAGACTAGTGCGTCATCTACCGGGGAAACTAGGGTATTGCAGGGCAAAGGGAAATGAATGAGGTCATTGATTTTTACTATACGTAATTTGGACAACTCCGGTGGGCCGGATTAAAAAGCCTAACGGGCCGTAGTTTGAATAACATGTACACACGCCAATAATACGCAACTTATTGATAATTTTGATATTAGATATTTAGATATTAATGCTCTGACATTGTCAATGCAATGAATGACAAACTCTCTCATGATTATAAATTTGAGAGCGAGCGAATCCGGGAGCGAGCAAATCCGGCGAAGAATAACATGTACATACGCCAATAATACGCAACTTATTGATACTTTTGATATTAGATATTAATGCTCTGACATTGTCAATGCAATCAATGACAAACTCTCTCTCATGATTATAATTTTGAGAGCGAGAGATTACCTGGTTGATCGTTTTGAACAGTAAACTCTCTCTCTCATATAATTTTGTGAACGAGCGTATCCGGCGACGAATTGTCCGTCGACGAAATGTCCGGCGACGAAATGTCTGTTCGACGAACTGTCCGGCGACCAAACGTCGGGGGACGAAGTGTCCGTCGACGAAACGTACCCCATGATACAGTGTTGCAGAGTTGCAGGGGAAAAAAACCATCATCTGGTGGGCCATTTATTTCAGTTCATTCATTTCTGTTGCGCCCCAAATAAGTGTTTTTAAAATAGAATTCTAAGTACACCTCTGCATAAGTGCGTGAACGAACTGTGACAGTAACCGTGCCACTGCTTATCCATCGAGTGAATGTGTAATAACTTTTTCTAGTTCAACAAAAAACATGTTTCTTGTGTCGCTCTGCGTTCGCCCTAGGGGCCCGCGGCACTATTTGAGAAATACTGTCCTAAAGGCCAGCCACTTGATGGTGCAGTGGTTCTTTCACCTGACTTTGATGTGGGAAGTCTGGGTTCAATTCCCACTCGGTGGCAGTGTGATTGTGAGCATGAGTGGTTGTCTGTCTCTCTGTTAGACACAGGGAGAAATTATTTTGAACTGTGCGAGTCAAAGAGGGTTCTTACGTCAGAAACAGCATGAAAAATTCCAACCTGCCAAATTATTTTTAAAATAGATTTTTTTTTTTATTTGTAATGGACCCTGATGAGGCGGCCCGGCGGCTTGAGTTGTTAGAATGTCGGCCTCACAGCTCTGGGGTCCTGGTTTCACGTCCAGGTCGGTCGACCTGTATGGAGTTTGCATGTTCTCCCTGGGCTTGCATGGGTTTTCTCTGGGTACTCCGGTTTCCGCCCACATTTCAAAGACATGCATGGTAGGCTGATTTCATACTCTAAATTTCCCCCAGGTATGCGTGTGTTTGCGAATGGTTGTCCATCTGCTTGTACGCTGCGATCAGCTCGCCACCGATAAAGGGTGTCCCTAACCTCTGGCCCGAAGTCAGCTTGGCCAGACTTGGTGATGAGAGTGGCGAGGTCAGGGGTTTCTTAAAGATTCAATTTTCAGGCGTTTGAGAGAGCCATGATGCAAAGATAAGTTTTACTATATTATGTTGTGTATGAAACATATTGTAGCGTTCACAACTCAATTTAAGATTAAAAATGTGCTTTATAATGATACCTGTCACTGAAAAATAGGCTATATACCAGTGGTCCCCAAACTATTCCAGAAAGGGCCGCAGTGGGTGCAGGTTTTCATTCCAACCGGTAAGAGGAAACCTTTCCACCAATCTGCTATCCTAGAAATGCAATCAGTGGATTGCAGTCAGGTGCTTCTTTTTTCAGCAGAAACCTCATTGGTTAAACCGTTTGTGTTGGATCAGTTGGAACAAAAACCTGCACCCACAGCGGCCCTCCAGGACCGGTTTGGAGACCTCTGCTATATACCCTTTTAAAGGTCTATGTCATGGTATGTGTTTTGTTTTTGGTTATTCGGCCCGAGTAAGTAAATGATGAATGCCGATTTTCTGTTTTGTGATCAAATTCAAATGAAGACTATAGATCAGGGCTGGGCATATAATTATACAAACGGGTGGGCAATCCGGTCCTCACGGGGCACTGTGGGTGCAGGTTTTTGTTCCAACCCTTTAGAGGAAACTTTTTTTTACCAATCTGGTGTCCTACGAGTGCAATCAGTGGATTGCCGTCAGGTCCTTTTTTTTGCAGAAATCTAATTGGTTAAACTGTCTGTGCTGGATCGGCCGGAACAAAAACCTGCACCCACAGCGGCCCGTGAGGACCGGATTGCCCACCCCTGTTGTAGATGTATTGGGAATATTTCCTGTTTCCCCTTTTTAAATCAATAATTGCTATTTTTTAATCCAAAATTATATTTTTTTGAGTTCGAGTTTTTAGTTCAAAAGGTATTTTTTTAAATCTAAAAATACATACATAAAAATATGTTCTTTCCTTTGGAAACGAAAAACAAATGATTAAAAGATGCTTTCTTTCTTACTAAGGAAAACAGCTCAAATAATCATTGTTTTAGATCTATAACAAATGGAAAATCTAAGATATTTGATCCAGTTCTTTTTGTAAACTTTTAAGATCTCTAAATACTATATCAAAAATGTTTCCTCTTTCTCTTCATTTTTCACTGTAAATAAACAGATTTTTAAAATCGTAATATTTACTCTTTCCTTTTTAAATAAAAAACAAAAGGTTAATATGATAGACATATGATACATATGATAGATCTAACCTTTGCCCTCTTCTGATTAAAAATAATGTAAATAAATTACAAGAGATACAACATAAAATACGAGAATATTTGCTCTAAAGAGGCTCAAAGAGATTTGTACCATTTTGAATGTACAAAAATGATCTATCGATCAGCACGATCGGAAAAGGAGTCCATTCATTAATCGATTAATTTTGGATGCTTCGTTGGAAGACATAAGGATCCTCGGGATAGAAACAAAACTAGGACGTTTGCTGCGACAAAAAATGAGTTGGACACCCCTGCTCTATCGGTACCAAAGGTCGCAAATGAGTTAACTCTTTCAGTGCCACTGACGATGATAGACGTCCATACTTGTGGCTCTTTTCATCCTGCCGCTGTAAATTTAATTGATCCAATCTGTTTGAAATGAAGTGAATGAACGAATGTTTATCGACATCAATGCATGCAAATAAGTGGAGTTTTTTTTTTTTTAAACTTTATTGAACGTTCTATGGCAGGGGTGGGCAAATAATTCCACAAAGGGTCGCAGCGGTTGCAGGTTTTCATTCCCAGCCATAAGAGGAAACCTTATCACCAATCCGGTGTCCGACAAGTGCAATCAGTGGGTTGCAGTCAAGTGCTTATTGTTTCAGCAGAAATCTAATTGGTTAAACTCTCTGTGTTGGATCAGTCGGAACAAAAACCTGCACCCACAACGACCCTCAAGGACCGGATTGCCCACCCCTGTTCTATAGCAACATCAACCATTTGTCTGATTCCTTCAGGAGATCTGGTCAGTCAACATGTTTCAGTGTCTTTCCAACCATTGTTATGACTTTGGTAAGAGGTTAGTGTCAATCAAAGACCTTGTAAACGGTGTCCATCGTCACATTAACCAGTGTCTTTCTCCTTTTTTACCCAACGCTAATGCACACACGCACAAAGCAAAGTAAAACGCATGAGTTGGGTCAACGCTGGCCTGTGTATGCTCGGAACCAGGATGTAACGGAGGCGGCGGCGGATGAGATCATTCCTGCTGTGTTAACAGATGGCTGAGACACCTGTAAGGCGCTCTGGGAAAGATCCATGGGCTGTGGAAAAGACAACGAGGCATTAAGACGTGGCACCGTACCGCTGCAAAACCTTCTCGAACCTGTGACGGGATGTCGCAGAAACGAGGACTGGGGACGGTCTCCCAGTCGGTGCCTAGGTCAGTTTCGTCGTCCGTTATTGTTTCGTCACCACTCTCCTCGGCAGGCCCTGAGACCTCAGGCTCCACAAACTCCATGGAGTCCTCCAGGTCGGCGCTGGCCTCAAACGGTCCTGTCCTGAACGGGATGGCGTCGTGACCATCAACACTCCCGGTCCCGCTCGGCGCGACGTTTGCTTTGGCTCACCTGCCCAAGTTGGCATTATTGGTCGAGACCAGGAACATTATGTTGCGCAGGGTGTGGTGCGGGTGCAGCTTGTCACTGTCCACATGCTGCACAGATGAACACACATACAAATATATAAAGTAGTGCAGTCACTTAAACGCATTAATAGCGGTGTTGATGGAAAAATTGTGGCTATGCCGTCATCATTTTTAACTTGCGATAAAATTTTGGCCTTTCCTGCATCCTGTATGTTTGGAAATCAAGACAAATTGGGGCGTTCTGGGAGCGAGCTTTTTTCTGTTGATTTGATTCTGGTATAACTTAATTCTTTCATGGGAAGAATGGGAACATTGAGCGTGACAAGCGTTAACCTACCTGGCTACTTGGCACGACGCATTGTTGTTTTTGAGCACCTTCGAATGAAAAACAGTACTGTCATCCTTAACCACTTTGCGGTCTCAACATCTTGGGTTCAGTACATCTCTGTATTTTATATTGTGTATCCAAATAAAAAAAAATCATAAACATGTCAAAATTCCCGCTGAAACTCGCAAGCGGAAGACAGGGGATAAAAAATGGAGGAAGTCAGGTCACCACCACCCTACTTAGCACCGAAGAAGTGAAATTTCACTGTAGAAGAATGACGCGCCGAATAACAGAAAAGGCCAGCGTCTTACTTTTTATTTTTTTGTTAGGATTGGAATTTGCATCGCGCACATCACCTCGTGGGGAAAGACTACACTAAGCCTATTCCAGCTTTGTTTGCATTTCGAATCCCCCTTGCCGTCCTGTGCCATCTAAGGCATCCAATGAACCCCAAGAAAAAAAACGTAAGAGTGAAGTTGCTAGATATGCTGAAGGCGGGCAATACAAGTATGCCCATGTAGCACGCCATCACGGCATAAATGAATCTACCATGAGTTTACATCTAAGGCCCCTGGAAAAAAAATCATTTTTGTGCCCAAAATTAATTTGTGTCGCCAAGTAAATCAATTTTGATTTTGGCTGCAAAAAATGAATTAATTTTAATTTTAGCCATAAAAACCATAATTGAAAATTATTGCAATTTATTTCAACTCACGCTATAAAATCTTTTGGACATTTAGAAAAGAAAATTGGTGGTTAACTCGCTATGTTTAAAAAGTCTTTTTTTGTGATAAACTGCATGTTTAGTGCTTTTTTGTCATTTAAAATTTGGAAAAATTCACATCAGATTCTGATAGCCATAGTCTGCCCACTAACTATTAAATGATTCCCATCCACGTCCAAGCGAAGCGGGC
Organism: Stigmatopora argus; assembly: GCF_051989625.1. NCBI lineage: Eukaryota > Metazoa > Chordata > Actinopteri > Syngnathiformes > Syngnathidae > Stigmatopora > Stigmatopora argus. The sequence goes on from NC_135401.1 coordinate 15,261,075, forward strand.
AGGGTTGTAGTCCTAAAGTTACCATCCCTAATCTAGAAGAACATAGCATTTGTTGGATTTGCGATTGTGGATTTACAAGATAAAATCAGTTCATTCATAAAAGAAAAAAAACTATGGGGGACCTTCTGAAGGAGCATTTCATGAAAAGATACAGGAGACAAACTCACTATCAGTGTTCCCTCTATTTTTTCATGTCCGGGCATACAGAGTACCTCCCTGAGTGTGAGTAACATCATAATTGCTTGCTAAGGCCATACACACATTATCACATCTGCCATAAGCAGGTGCATGTCTACATACCTGTCAACTTACCGTATTTTCACGACTATTCGGTGCATCGTATTTTACGCCGCAGTGTCAGTAACGAGTGCTATTTCTGTATTTTAGACACACAAAGCATGCACCGTTTCATTAGACGCAAATATATTATATATTATATATGGATGAACATCGAAACGCAATAGCGCTGGCTACCGGAAGCAGCCTATTTCTGGGTTCCGGTGCGCAGTGACTGCTGGGAAATATATTCTTGCACGCTACACCCACACGCTAAAAACATGTTTTAAAAAGGCAACGGAAGCAAAACTGAGTTCGGTTGTACTTTATTTAGACATTTTACAACTCACTCACGTCATCATCACCCACAAATCCCTCAAAGTCCTCATTTTCTGTGTCCGAATAAAACAATTGCCCAAACGAGCCTTCCCCTCTCTTCATTCTCAGAGTCACCGTCATTTCCATCAATTCACAAATCGGAGCGCAAGAAGCCCGGCGCTGCCTACCACTTTTCGTGAAGCCAGGCATGGCATATATATATTTAGGATGATTATCGAACCGTAATAGCGCTGTCTACGAAAGCAGCCACGGACGCTATTTCCGGTGCGCAGTGACTGCTGGGATAAATAGTCCTTTTGTCAATACACCCAGGTTGACGGCTGTGATAACGTTGCACTAATAATATCAATATACTACAACGGCGAACACACTAATTTGGTGCTACATATACCAAATGCACGCTACACCCGCACGCTAAAAACACGTTTTTAAAAAGGCAACGGAAGCAGGACTGAGTTCGGTTGTACTTTATTTAGCCATTTTACAATGTACTAACGTCATCATCACCCACAAAACCATCAAAGTCCTCATTATCTGTGTCCGAATTGAACATTTGTCCATCGAAAACGCTGAGTTTAATACGTTCGTCCAGGCGGCCACAATTCATTCCCAAATGGTAGCTAGCTAGTAGCTAGCATAACTATTTCCAAGGCTGTCTTCCATGCTTCGCAGCTGTGTTGATGGCGATCGCCAGGACACAATTCGTTCACAAATAGTAGCTAGCGTAACTAGTATTCCAAGGCTGTCTTCCATGCTTCGCAGCTGTGTTGATGGCGATCGCCAGGCCACAATTCGTTCACAAATAGTAGCTAGCTAGTGTTGATGCCGATTGGCAGGCCACAATCCTTTGGGTGTATTGCCCCAAAAAAACTACATATCCCAGCAGTCACTGCGCAGTACTTTATCTACGGGAAAATAGTAGAGTCGGGGGCTGCTTGCCATAGTTGTCCTATCGACGGATTTATTTTATTTTATCGTGATAACAATTTTAGTATTGGTCCATCTATAAAGTGCACTGTATTATAAGGCGCCCTGTCTATTTTGGAGAAAATTTCAGACTTTTATGTGCGCCTAATAGTCGTTAAAATATGGTATACATTTTTTGATCATTTCGAATTGTGTACGCCGTATAACAACTTTTGTACAGGATTTTTTAAAGCACGTTTTTTTTATAAAACCGATCTATTCCGGATCGTCACGGTCACTCGTAGCAGGCAAAAATGTCATTGTCGACTGCTAAATTGTCATGTTTCAAGCATGACATGCGCACGCGCATTCCCCTTTCACACTTCCACCCTTTTCACTATATAAATATAACGCGTCAACAACCAATGTAACAAGAGAGTCAAGCTGTCATTGTCATACAGCGACATCTACAGAATCTTGAATTTAGTGCATACTGATTAGGCACCACGTCCACTTCGGAGAAAATTTTCGACTTAAGTGCGCCCTGTGTGAGTAAATATGTGCCGCGTTGCATTTATGTTTTTTTTAATCGCTTAATAACGGGAATTGCAATCATTAACAAGGGGAGAAATTGGCCGAGGTTTACATGTATGCGTCTACTACCCATAAATGATCTAGTCATAATAAAATTTAAAGATTAATATCTATAAATAAAACATCTTAATAAATGTCAGTAGAATATGCACAAATCTGTTTTAAATTTTAACTTACCGTAATTACTCGAATATAACACGCATATTTTTGCTATATAATTAATTCCAATAGTTGGGGGTGCGTGTTATAATCAATAACTAAAATAAATTACAAATTTTCGATCGAAAATAGCATTGTCAAACTCACTTTGACGCACGGACATTGTGCAATTTCCAACTTTGAATTCAAAATACACGCATATTAAAGATCGTCAAGCCTCACAAACATCACAATCCTGCATTAATAAGCTGGAAAGTAGAATACTACATTGTAGTGTAGTACGTACTTGTATTTAGAAATATGTCCAGCGGGGGGCAGTACATTCCTTTGTTACATGTGATAGTCTTTTCCATTGTGCATATCTTCAAATCATTTATTTATTCAATTTGTATGTTCCTTTTCTTGTTTGAGAATGACAATAGATATTTGAATTAAAACATGGTATTGTCAATTGAAATGTAGTCAATGTTCAAGGAAGTCTAAAAGGTATTGCAACATAACATGTCTACATGATATGTTTGTCCACTCTGTGTATCATCTATTGCCCTAAAATTCAAACGCATAACTCCACGACACTCGACACGCTCATACCTGAAGATTTCTCTATCCGGTTTTGAACAAAACAATCGTGAAACGAAGAAAAAAAGGTAAGATTTCTGATTTTCGTCAGCGGGAAATTTTAGGTGCGCACTATATTCGAGTACTGCGTTTTTCCAGATTTTTTTGGCCCAAAATTACCTGCGTGTTATTTTCGAGTGCGCGTTATATTCGAGTAATTACGGTACTTTTCACATCTGTCCTTCTCACATCTTATTCTCATTCAAATGACTTTTCTGTTGAATGTCCCACTTAAGATAGTCAAGCTCCCATTTATATGCAATTTTTTTTCCATCGGAAAACTTGCTCAATTTCACAGCTTGTTCTTCTCTTTGCACATACTCCAGCCACAAAATACATACAAACCACAGCCACTCCATCTTAAAAGAACTGCATTTCTTTTTACTTTGGCTTGTTGAGTGGCTTTGCCACTCATTTCGCCATGATAAAGGGTTGGCAGCAGCTCCATTGAACCGCTAGCTATATGCTAACCTGAAAAACGCAGGCATAACGCGTAACTAACGCAGCCAATCAATTTACTCATCCCGTGGAAGTAAACACAAGTGACGTGAACCGCATCATATCATTGGTTGGACAGTGTTAGTCATAGTTTTATTACTAATGATCATTTCTTGTCATTTATCAGTGACAGGCTGCCACTCTCTGAGTTGTGTTGCAAAATGGCACATACAAAATTGTAATGTGTTTATTTTTCTTACAATTCAGGTTGGATTTTATTTTGTGCTGCATTTGTTTGCTGTGCGCAGAGAACACCAGAGTAGGTGCACAATTGGGCCCGCACGAAGCTGAGAGGGAATACTGCTCACGATCACAAAGATGGTGATTAGTGTTTAAAAAAGTTTCATTTCCAAGCAATGCGCTGCACACACTCACTGCATTTGACTTTGAACACAATCGAGAAATGCTCGCAATGTGTGTGCAGGTGTGTGTCTTGCGTGTTTTTTTGCACACATGCATTTGCACATTTCTTGCACTACGGAGAATGGATAAGGAAAATTACTGCAAGTAGTTTTTCAGCATAAAATAAATATATTTATATCGCAGTAGCTTCACTGAAAATATATTAATGGAAATCGCATCATTAATTTTTAGTCCGTTTTTTCCCTCAGTTCTCATGTGACTCCTATCTAGCTATTTAAGTGAGTTTTCTTATGTCACTATAAAGTTTTAATTCTGTCTCATGTGCCACAAATGATGTTCACATTTTATGCTTGTTCTTATCTCATCACATCTCATTTTCTGAACCCCTTTATCCTCACTAGGGTTGCGGGGGGTGCTGGAGCCTATCGCAGCTGACCTCAGGCCAGAGGCGGGGGACAACCTGAATTGGTGACCAGCCAATCGCAGAGCACAAGGAGACAAACAACCATTCACGCTCACACTCATACCTAGGGGCAATTTAGAGTGTCCAATCAGCCTACCATGCATGTCTTTGGAATGTGGGAGCAAACCAGAGTACCCGAAGAAAACCCCCATATTGGAAAATCCGCAATATTTGAAGGATTACTGTATGTTTTAAAAGAATATTTTGTTGGAAGTGAAATATTTCTTTTTGAAGCAACATTTTTGAACGAAGTAACATTGTGATGTAATTGGGCCATGTTTTGAGAGCGAGAGAAATGCAATGGGTTGAACCCATTGTAATTAAATTTGTTGAAGTTAATACTAGAATACGCTAGGATAACACCACTAAGCATTTTGCTTGTGTTGACCCCCCTTAATTTACACAATGTTTAATAATCAAATATACAAACTTTTTTTTTTAAATATTGAAATATACTGGTATAGCATGCACACACAAACACACATCTTTAAGAAGGAACAGGAGTGCCAAAATATATTTAATTCAATGAATAAATTAAACAAACAACTTATTTATTAAATTCTATTTCTTTTGTGTTAGGTGTTGGCTTTTGGGGTTTTAGTTTGGTTTTGTAGTCTCGGCTTTTTCCCCTGTTACCTGTTCTTGTGGTTGCCCATTGAGTTCACTTATCGTTTCCCCTCCTCACTGCCTCGTGTCATCCAGGTGGTTTTAATTGTCTCGTCAAACCATGTCTATCTATTTAAACTCTGTGTATTTGTGAGTTGTTGTCGGATCGTCTGCCCTGTTCCGCATTTACTGTTATTTCATGCTTGTCCATGTCTTGTGCTCCCAATCCCCCCAAAGTAAGTTTGGTTGATTTGTTTAAGTGGTATTTTGTCACTTCTCCCCCAGTTTGTGTTTTATGGTTATATTCTTGAGAAGTTTATGTTCATTAAAGATAACGTCAGTGTACCCTCACTGCTCGTGTTTTTTTTTCTGGATATCCCATCCCTTGCGCCCTTAGTTAAGTGGTCCAGAAAATGAGTAAATGATTTATTTAATAAACATTGGAAAATTTGAATAAATTAATATTCAAATGTACACAATACACACACACAACAAAAGCAAACACGCGCAGGCATCAAAAACGGAGAAAACGCAAATCAAAATCAAAGCTTACCTGTGAGAAGCAGAGGTGCAGCGTGTTGGCGTTGAGCTTGCGGAGGGCGCGTGTGAAGCGGAAGCGACTAAGGTTCTCCCCGCAAAACTCACTGGAGGGAAAAAAATCGAAAGACAGGCTCATAGGTTTCTGCTCTTCTTCGTGCACACGGCGGGCTTGCACCTGTTGCATAGTTTTTTGGGGAGGTTGACGTCCAAGATGTGCGACAAGATGGTGAGCAGCTGCGTGGCGTAGCACAGAGCGGCGCTGATGGTATGGGCTGGATTAATGTGGTCCAGTTCTGAAATGCACTTTGCTATCAATCAATTCTAGGACTACTTGGTGCACTTGTACACTTCATTTCGACTCACATCACAGATTACAAATGTCTGCAATACCATGACAAGCGTGAATGAAAGACTGAACATAAAAACAGAAAATGCCAGTACAAAATACATAGAACTGAACTCACGCACACAAAATACACACAAGTCAAGCAATGATCCCTCTAAGCTGCGCGCGTGCGCAATTGCGCACTACTCTCGTCTTCTCCGCGCACAGCAAATCATATGGAGCGCACAAAAAAATCCATTTTTTTTCTCTCTCCATGATAGTGCCGTTCACGTGGCAGCAACTGGCAGTAGCTCTGCCCACTCTTATGTTTTTCGTGTTTTACAGCCCTTCTATCTTTTTTTAATTACATTTTAATTTTTCTTAATACATTCCTTTTTACTTTACTGTGCAAATAGAAGAACAAGCGGTGAAATCGGGTGAGGACTGTCTAAATCTGCTGTGTGTGGTTGTGTGCGTGTGTGTCTAGTATGTGTGATCGTTTGTCTTCAACCTACACAATGGACTATAAATGGAAATTAGCCCTCGGCTACAATCTTACAATTAACATGAATATAAATATGTTCATTAATATGCGCTATCCCTTATTAAATAAATCAAAGCAAAATGATGGAAAAATATAGCATATAAATGGAAACTTGACTATCTCAAGTGACACGGTCAGCAGAAAAGTCATTTGAACGAGAATGAGAAGTGAGAAGGACAGATGTGTAAAATAAGGCAAAATTGAAGTCGGATTTGTGCATATTCCAATGGCATTTATGAAGATGTTTTATTCATAGATATTTTTTCATTCATTTTCTGAACCGCTTTATCCACTTTATCACTCGTGGGGGGGCTGGAGCCTGGTACACGGTCGATTGGTCGCCGGTCTTTTGGTCGCCGATCTTTTGGTCGCCGGTCTTTTGGTCGCCCGGAAGGTAAGTGATAATGACCATTTAAATCGTTGCTCAAATTCCCTAAATACAAACTGTGAATTACTATTTAGTCATACTTAATGCCCTAGTAATTATTAGGCTCCAAATTTCCCAGACTTTTATTTTTTGTTGGAGAACTTGTTAAGACCCTGACTGACGTAGCTTCTCTCCAGCATCCCCCGCGACCCTTAAGAGTATGAAGTGGTTCAGAAAAGAAAAAGTCATTTATTAAAACACAAAATCCACATTTGCACAGACAGGCATAACACAACCATTAATACACATAAACCAGACCTCTTAAATACCTCTGCACAAACAGCAACCTTATTGTAAACTTCCTTTACCAATTTTAACCTATTTGAGGTCAGCCTGTAATTCTTTTCTTACTTCATATAAAATAGTTTACCAATTTTCTGCAAATGTTCTAAAAATGCTGCAAAAATCTAAACGTAGTTAACTTTTTATGTGCGTATAAGCCATACCCCCGATTTAGTTATCATTTTTTTGTCCGACAAATGTGGCTTATATCCGACTAAATACGGTAGTTTCTTTTTGTAAGGCTGAAAATAGTCTACTTGCAAATGGTGATGACGTGTTTAGTGGATTATTATTGTTATTTTTTATTTCATTGCAACTTTTGTTTTGAAGGAAAATTTATAAAAATTAAAATGCCTTTTAAATGTCTGCAGAAATTATTATTCATTACTTTTCATAGTGTTATGAGCGACTTGTCTTATCTCTTAAATGACAGAATAACAAAACACTTTTTAAAAATCATCATATTTTATCTTTTTAGTTCTAAGTTAAGTAACGTAGTTAAATTCATAATTAAATAGCGAGTAAAGTAATTTATCTACTCATTCACAAGAGTTTGAAGTTTTCAATTTGAAAGACAAAAGATGTAATCTTGATTATCGATATCGCCCGATAATTTCTTCATCGTGATTATATTTGACATATCGACTCACTGAGTACGCAGTGTTTCCGGATTTTGACGTGTCGCTGGTTCACGTCAACTAGAATCAGCAGGTCCTCCGTGTCCAAGCCACCCCACAGAAGCCTATTCAATGAATGTGTTTGTCGGTTGGGCCATTACAATTTTTTTTTAAATCTTTTCCGAGCTTCGAGACTCTTGAAAAGTGGCTCACAAGCCATGTTTTCACTGAATCTAGTACAGCCTTTTCAATCTCACCCTTTGACTTGACATAAGAAAAGTTGTGAGAATAATAATCAATAAATGCTATCGCACGTAATGCTTGTTTCTTTTGCCGTAATTTTGTGTTACCTGCATCTGTCTTTAGCCGTTGTGAAAATAGGACAAGTTTTACCAATGTCTCGGCTTTACCTCTCTCCCGCCCTGTCTCCCTCCCTCCCATCGTGAAAGTGGCTTCTAGCGTCTTAATTGAAAAGGGGCTACAAAGTGAGACTTACCGGGCCCATGATTTGTCCTTTTCTCATTCATCCAACTGTAGTAGGCGGAGCAATCTCCGTTGCTGGGCAGTGTGACGGCGGGCCCTGTGATGCTGACGCTCGTCTCCCCATTCTGGTCGTCCCATATCCAGCGGCCTGACAGGTACGTGGTCCGCCGTGCCTCAGCCAGCTCGCTCACCGTGCTGGACGTCAGTGCTGCTTCGCACTCAGACCCCAAGTCAGCGGGGTCCCTGGAGTGGACAGGCCCACCAGGGTCAGATGGTGACGTGTCGGCAGTATTTCTAGCTGCGACTTACCTGCTGCAGGCCTTCTCCTCACGCGTAGGGAAGATGTGTGTGGTCAACTCCACGATGTGGTCCCGGCGTGTGGCCGCTAGCTGGGCCAGAAGCTGGCGCACCTCCTGACGGCGGCGCTCCAGCAGCTCCCCTAGACGGTGGTTGTGGCGCTCGATCTTCTCTTGCTTTTGCTGGTGGCGGCCAGCGCGTCGTTGAAGACGCTGACTCTCTTCCTGGGAGCGGAGTAGCGACTCCTTGTCTGACGGATGATATTAGAGTACAGTAATCCCTTGAATATCGCGGTTAATGTAATTTACATTATTATATATTTGCTTGGAATGAAGAATGCTTTGCTTTACTATTGAACTTTGCTCATTATTATTAGAGGATTATTGGTTTCACATTATTATATATTTGCTTGCAATGAAGAATATGCTTTGCTTTACTATTAAATATTATAGTATTATATATTATAGATTATATATATATATTTTATATTATATTATATATATATATATATATATATATAATATATATATATATTATATATATAATATATTATATATATATATATATATATATATATATATTATATATATATATATTATATATAGTATATATATATTATATATATTATAATATATTATATATATTATATAATTAAGACGCTAGAAGCCACTTTCACGATGGGAGGGAGGGAGACAGGGCGGGAGAGAGGTAAAGCCGAGACATTGGTAAATATTATATATATAGTATTGTCCTACGAGGAAAGATGCCAGCGACTCAACCTGCCGACCCTTGAGGCTAGGCGTCTGCGAGGGGACCTAATACTGGCCTACAACATCCTCCACGGCATCTACAGCGTGCCCTGCGACCTCTTCTTCACGCCCGCACCTGATCGTGGTCTGAGGGGTCATCCGTGGAAGCTGTACCCTCGCGGGTTCCGGTTGAATCGGCGGAAGGCGGCTTTTTCAGTGCGCATCGCCGGTCCTTGGAACCGGCTTCCGCAGGGTGTGGTCGAGAAGCCGACGGTCGCCCAGTTCAAGCGGGCTCTGGATGACTTTTTGGCCGTGAACCAGTGACTACACCGCGTTTTGTTGCACATTTCTTGTGTCTTGTTACATGGCCCTTAGCCTAGTGCTTTTTCTTGCCAAATAAATTGAATTGAACTGAATTGAATTGAATTAAACTTAGTTTCATATTATTATATGGTTGCTTGCAACAAAGTAAATGCTTTGCTCCTGAGAACCTTAGTTAGACTAAACGCCAAAACGTGTTGGACTGCTTGGAGTGGACTAAAAACAAAGAAGATTACCACCTCATTTCTATGCAAAAACAGCTAAACTGATAGCATAGACATAAGGAGATAACTTAATGCAAAACATGGAAGTTACAATTTGTACCAACAGTTAATATTTGTGTGTGTATGTGTGTGTGTTTTCAATGTGTCAATGGCGCACATATCTAATACATTAATTACTACCTATTTTCTTCGGGAATGATTTTGCTGATAGGACAGCAAAAGCGGGTGAGCTGCCAAGAAGCCCCAGTGGGGATGGCAGTCTCTACTTGTGATAGAAATTTGCATACCACTGATGTATTGGTAACCGACCCAAATGGGCCCGAGTGGTTAGCGCATCGACCTCACAGTTCTAATGATGAAAGCCGGGTGGATCCCGACCTTCATGAGTGTGGAGTATGCATGGAGCCCACTAAACTTATGAATGCTAGGGTGGTTGAACACTCTAAATTACCCCTGGTTATGAGTGTGGGTGTGAATGGTTGTCCGTCTTCTTGTTTGATTGGCTGGCCACCGAGATATAATCAATCGATCAGATATCAAGGTGGAAAAGATTTGGGAATTTTGAATCGATTTCTGAAATTGCCAATAAGCCCTTTTCAGGGATGGCAGCAACAAATTATGGCAGAAATATTTCATGAAGTGAAGTGAAATTTTAATGAAGATGCAGCAGCAAAGTCCTATATATATATATAGATATAGATATATATACACAGTCATACCTCGTCATACGACCGCTCGTCATACAATATTCTCGTCTTACGATGGAAATTTCGATCGAATAATTCGCCCGAGATACGATCAAAATTTCGTGATGCGACCAAGTCGGGTGGCCATGGCACTGTCTTTTTTGCATCTCTTTCGTGTATAACAATATCTACGAGCACTGAATGATTTCTTCAGACGAGTTGCGACCAGGAAACGCACAACGCGCATGCGCAGGAAATAAGATGGCTTTCTGGGTAATGAAGTATACTCGTGCACGCAACGCCGATAGGCAATGGCACTCTTTCTCAGAATAAAACTTCATTACCCACAATCAATACGTGGGTAAGCTCAGCTGTTGCATTTCCTGTTATTATTATCTAATACGAGGAGTATTATATTACTTCTCGTTCACTGCTCATAAGAACATCAGGGGCACTGGCTCGTAACTCCCCGCAACAGCATCCTCGGTCGCAACTCTCTCATAGGCGCCGTTCAAAGCGGTTGCGACCAGAAAAGGGAGCTGCGAGCCAGCGCCCCCGATGCTCCCATGAGCAGCGGAGCGATCGCTGATAAAAGACTGCTTCTCGTTGGCAAGTGGTTGTGCGTTATCCGATTGGGAGGACATTTGTGTGCATCATTTTCAGAATATTTTGAATGGACTACGTAGTACAACAGCAAACAGCCCATCGATAGCGAACGTGAGGGTGGAGGCGTGGCAAACAACTAACCCGGAGAACGGAGGTAAAAAAATATTAAAACAAAATAAGAATTCAGTTTTGTGTAAAGTTACATTAAACGTATTTTTGAGTGTGTCTGTATATATTAATCCAAGTTAATTTAAATGTGTTTGTTCCGTTTACGAGTGTGTTGTCGTGGAAAAACAAAACCGAAGCCCCCCAGCCCCTTCTGTGCGTCTCTCTCCCCTCGGCGAAATCCGCCCAATTTTAGTTCTATTAAACACATTTTATTACTATTAAACCACTAGTTATGTGTTACTTTGTTAATAGATGGGGAATTAGAAGAAATAAAACATTTTTTCCAATCCAATATCCTGTTTTTGGTGTTTTTTCAGTGGGTTGGAACGAATTAATTTGTTTCCATCATTTCAATGGGAAACGTGCCGCTCGAGTTACGAGAAGCTCGTCATACGATCTCAGTCTCGGAACGGGATTACGATCGTATGTCGAGGTGCCACTGTGTATGTGTGTATGTATGTATGTGTATATGGATGATTATGATTCTAAGATGGCGGCGGCGCACCGGACGCAGCGGCTTCAAGCTCTCAGTTCGGTGTCGTTCGTTATCTTACAGTCGCCAGGATTTACTCACTATCCGAAGGATATGCGATACATCCGATTTCTTAACACACTCTCCGGGATCTCCGTGGCTAGCCAGCCCACCAAAAGCACGTCGTAGGCGGCGATAGGGACAGGAAACAGAAGCGTGGATGCCGGGGGGGACTTGCTGCTAAGCTGAAACAACAACCACACCGAGCCTCCGCTTCCCAGTAACCTTTTGACCAACGCCCGATCCATCACCCCACAAAATGGATGAGTTGGAACTTCGTATTGCTACCAACAGCTTTGTTAGAAACTGTAATATTATTGTCATCTCAGAAACGTGGCTACACCCGCATATCCCCGACGCGGCGGTATCGCTAGCTAGCCGAACGCTTTTTCGCAACGACCGTTCTAAGTATTAACAGGCAAAAGCAAGGGCGGAGGACTGTGCATGTATGTACATAATGAATGGTGTTGTGACAGTAAAATTATTGACACTCACTGTTCCCCGGATTTAGAGTATTAGCAATACGATGTAGGCCCTATTATCTTCCAAGAAGCTTAACGTCGTCATAGCAACGGCTATCTATATACCTCCGAATGCTAACGTTAACACGGCACTTAACCTCCTGCTAACGGCTGTTAGGCAAACAACAGCTTGATCACCCCGATGGAGTTTTTATTGTCGCTGGTGATTTCAACAAGGCGTGTGTAAAGACTGTTTTTACCTAAGTTTATTCAATACGTAAATTGTAATACTAGAGGGAGACAAAACTCTTGACCAATGTCTATTCTAACATCAAACATGCTTATAAAGCCACTTCCCTCCCTCACCTAGCTGGATCAGATCACCTCTGCCTATCTCTCACCCCCGCTTACACTCCACTCCGGAGGCAAACAACGCCACAAATAAAGACAATAAAAACTTGGCCCGACAACGCACTCTCTCAGCTGCAGGACTGCTTTTCCCGCACCAACTGGGAACTTTTTGTACACGACAACCTCCAGGACTACACGGACTCTGTACTTTCTTACATAAAAAACTGCATCGACACCGTCACTATAGATAAACGAATACGGGTTTTTCCTAACCAAAAACCCTGGATGACCAATGAGACACAGGCACTCATCAAATGCCGTAATTCCGCCTTTAGATCAGGGGACAAGATAAAATATAGCGCTGCCAGAGCTGAGCTGAAAAGAGGCATTAAAAAGGCCGAGGCAGCATATACCAAAAAAATTGAGGAGCACTTCACAGAAAATAACCCAAAGAAGATGTGGCAAGGAATACGACATATTACCAACTACAATAACAATAATATGTCTGTTAATGCAGATGCCTCACTAGCGGAGAAATTTGAACCGTTTCTTTGCCCGCTTTGAGACTGACAAATCAGACCCGGTCTCAACGCCCCCACCACCACCCTGCAGCAATACACTGACGTTCCGGGAACAGGAAGTGAGACTGGTAAATGCGGTCTGTGAACACCAGGAAGGCTGCGGGCCCAGACGGAGTACCTGGGAAGGTGCTCAAAGCCTGTGCTGACCAGCTGGCTGGAGTCTTCACAAATATTTTCAATTGTTCCCCTGCAACTATCCATCATTCCATCTTGTCTGAAATCTGCCACCATCATCCCTGTCCCCCAAAAAGCCAACCATTGGCAGCATGAATGATTACAGGCCTGTTGCCCTCACGCCTGTGATCATGAGTGCTTGAAAAGTTGGTAGCCCGCCATATCAGGAATACAATTCTCTCCCTCAATTGACCCTCACCAGTTTGCTTATAGAGCAAACAGGTCCACTGATGATGCTATTGCCATTGCTCTTCATACAGCACTGAGCCATCTGGAACACCCTGGGAACTACGTGAGGATGCTCTTCATTGACTACAGCTCAGCCTTCAATACCATAAAACCGGACATTCTGACTGACAAACTCTCCCACCTTGGACTATCCTCTTCAATCTGCTGCTGGAATAAAGGACTTCTTGGACCAACCGACCACAGACTGTTAGACTTGGTCCCCACCTCTCTTCCTCCATTACACTAAGCACTGGCTCCCCTCAAGGCTGTGTACTGAGTCCTCTTCTGTACTCCCTTGTAACACCTACGACTGTACACCCACCCACCAGTCTAACGCCATCATCAATTCGCTGACGACACCACTGTGGTCGGACTCATCTCAGGAGGGGATGAGTCGGCTTACAGAGATGAGGTCAACAATTTGTCTTCGTGGTGCTCGGTGAACAATCTCACACTGAACAGCCACGAAAACTAAGGAAATAATCTTGGACCTTTCGCAAACACGGCACAGATCTGGCCCCAATCCTCATAAATGGAGTATGTGTAGACAGGGTCCAGTCCTTTAAATTCCTGGGGGGTCCACGTCACGGCCAAGCTCTCATGGTCTACAAACACCACGGCAGTGGTGAAGAAGGCTCAGACAACGACTACCATTTCCTCAGGGTACTTAGGAAGAACAACTTGGGCTCCAATCTTCTGAGAACCTTCTATAGAACCACTGTAGAGAGCATCCTGGCGTACGGCATCACAGGTGTGGTACGCTGGAAGCACGGCGGCAGACAAAAAGGCCATGCAGAAAGTGATTAACACTGCCCAGAGGATTGTCGGCTGCTCTCTGCCCTCACTTGAAGACATTGCCAGCCCGCGTTACCCTCAGCAGAGCCGAGAACATCATAGGGGACCCTTACCACCCTGGTCACAATCTGTTCCAGCTGCTGCCCTCTGGCAGACGCTATAGGTCCCACAAAGCTCGGACAAATAGGCTTAAGGACAGTTTTTTCCCCACATCCATCAGACATCTAAACTCGCGCTAACATACACACATTCCCTTCTGCGGCATAGGCATAGATGTTTGGTGTTGGTGATCTGCCTCCTACTAGCTGACTTGAAGGAAGGTGAAGTGGCAGACAGTGTGCGGTAATCGAGAGGTAAGCGACCTGTATGTAATCGAGAGGTAAAGCGACCGGTATCCACAACAGCGGAATGACAAATTACAAGTCCGTAACTTACACTTATTTAGGTCCTTTTGTCGATTAGACGTAGCTTATGGAGAAGCACCATCAATCTCGTCACACGCAGTTTCTGCGTGTGATGACAAGTAGGCTTTTTTGTGTTGTGGTAATGACGACATGGCCTATGTCCGATTATTATTATTATATGATATATATATTATATATATATATATATATATATATATATATATATATATATATATATATATATGTATATATATATGTATAATATATATACTATATATATATATAATATCAAGTGGAAATATATATATATATATATATATATATATGTATATATATGTATTATATATATTATTATATTATATATATATAATATCAAGTGGAAAGGAACTATTTTCATTGTGAGTACAGTATTTAAAATATTTACAATTTAAAATATATATTTAGATATTAATACATTAGTCTTTTAATATGCTTATAACTGTAATATTTAATAAATACACGTCTTGATAATTTTACTTGTTTACCTTTATTTTTGTATTGGCGTGAAAACAGTATGGTATGTAGTAATAATAGGGGGATCCCACTTTGCGGTTTTTTTCGATTATCGCGGCCATGTCTGGTTTATAATATCCGTGACATTTGAGGGATTACTGTACATGAATGTAGTGGGGAGGGCATGAAAGTGCCACGTGTCGGTTGTGGGTGACACAAAGGGGACAGTGTAAAATGGAAAAAGTTGATTTGCTGTGGTGACACCTCACGGGACAAGGCGAAAGTGTACTAACTCAGTCATATACCTCTACTTACGAATGCCTCTTGGTACGAAATTTTCAGGTTACGAAAGCTTTTTATATGCAAATGATTGCCTCGAGATACGAAAAAGATCCAAGTTACGAAATCCCCCAAAAAGTGCATGCATTTCCTAATCCGTGATTTTATTTTGAAAATATTGTCGCGGATGCATTGATTCTCAATTTAGAACCTCACTATATTCTACTGGGCTCTCATTGACTGTTTCACAACAGCCATTATCCATGTTTCAGGATTCTCTCTTACAACCTCGGCTAAATGTTTCCCTTATCAGTTGTTGCAATTCCCCTTATTAAGCGATAAAAAACGTACAAATGCAACGCGGTACATATTGACACATACACACACATTAGGAACAGGTTCATTCATTCATTTTCTGAACCGCTTTATCCTTACTATAAAAGTAAAAAATGTACTACAAATTTGACATTCTGACTCGTATGGGAATGCACGTGCACATACCATGTCCTGTCTACCTCGGCTAAATGCTCCACTTACTAACGATTACAAGTCCTCTTATTAGGCGATTAAAAAAAAACATAGAAATGCAACGTGGCATATATTTCCTCACATAGGGCACACGTAAAAGTCTAAAATTCATTACAAAGTGGATGGCTTTCTGACGCCGTCGGGTCATAGGGAAATGCGCATGCGCATATCATGCTTCAACACGGATAGATTTTGTATGCTTGTTATTCATTTTAAGACATTAATAAAACATTTTCTTATAATATTCTCTCATTTTTGTGTTTTTCACATCTTTCATACAAAATTGGTTGACTGACCAATTTCACAGGGTTTAGTTGGTAGTTGTGTGAGGACCATGGAATGGATTAGAGAATGTACATATAAAGTACTGACTGCTCTACTCACGAAATGTTCAAGGTACGAAAAAAGTTCTGGAACCAATTAATTTTGTAATTTTCGACTGTCGTTGAATTGACACTATATTTTGGATGTACAGTCGTACCCCTACTTACGAAATTAATTGGTTCCAGAACTTTTTCCGTAACTTGAAAATTTCGTAAGCAGAGTTGTACTTTATATGTAAATTCTCAAATTCGTTCCACGGTCCTCACACAACTGCCAACTAAACCCTTTAAAATTGGTCAAAGTGTCCATATTTTGTATGAAGGTTGTGAGAAACACAAAAATGAGAGAAAAGTATAAGGAAAATGATTTATTAATGTTTTAAAATGAATATATTGGCCAAAAATCCCTGTGAAAATGTGACCTGTGCCGCTGAAATAGTTCCCTCCACGGCCGTTATATTGGGAGACGTAATACTCGTGTTTGTTCGCCAGTTCTACCAGGGCCGAAAGCCGTCCACTTTGTACATTTTAGACTTTTACCTGTGCCCTATGTGTGTGTGTGTGTGTGTGTGTGTGTGTGAAAATATGTGCCGCGTTGCATTTGTACGGTTTTTAATCGCTTAATAAGGAGAATTGCAATCATTAATAAAGGGAGCATTTAGCTGAGGTGGACAGGTATGTAAAAGAGAATCTTGAAACATGGATAGTGGTTGTTGTAAGATAGCCAATTGAAGTGTAAATTATATGCGATAGAATGAGAGCGATGAAATGAGAGCCCAGTAGAGGGTAGTAGGTCGCTAAGGTGAGAATCAATGCATTTGCGACAATATTTTCAAAATAAAATAACAGATAAGGAAATGCATTTACTCTTGGTGGGATTTCGTAACTTGGGTATTTTTCATATCTAGAGTCACTCATTTGCATATAAAAATTTCGTAACCCTAAAATGTTGTACCTACCTTACATTCGTAAGTAGAGATATTATCTCTTTCTAAATGTAGAGTATAAAAACAGCTACAGACTCAAAATTAAAATACCGACTCACCACTCTTGACGCCCTGACGTGCACAAATCAGCGCTTGGTTGATTTGCTCCATCTTCATGCGACACCACATCATATTCCACTTCTGAATACCAAATGGACACAAATGACTTTTTTTGTCAAACGGAGTGACTTGTCAAACTCACCGTCTCATCCGTCTGCAACTTCCTGTGCATGGCGTGGACCACCCTTTGAAGCACACCGAGGCATTAAATACGAAAGTTTTTCATTAAAGAGTCGAGTAGGGAGAATCTCACCTTTGTAGCAGCTGATCCTTCTCTGCCTTCAGCGTCCTAAGCCTCGCCATCTTGTCTGTGCACCTAAAACATGGAGGCCATGAGACTTCACCCCCCAAAAAACTTGACTTTCAGAATAGAGCATGACTTATTTCGGGAAACCTACGGGTCATGAGATTCTCGTGGCACTCCTACTGAATGAGTCTAAACTTTATTCATTCGGTAATTGGGACGGAACCGGAATGAGAATCAGCGGGAGCAATGGAAGGGCAAAAGTTCTTATTAAATAGGCATTCGTTCAATTTACGTAGCGCTTATATAACAAGTGGTCTCTCAGACAACTGTGGGTAGTAGCTGAATGTTTCCAAAACCAAAACTCATCCTGGTCGCTCCATCACCCCTGTCTATCAACGGCCAATGTGTGGAGCGAGTGAAGACTTTCAAATTCCGGGGGGTTCAAAACTCTGCTGATCTCACTTGGACGGCAAACATCACAGCACTCGCCAAGAAGGGGCAGCAGAGGCTACTTTTCCTGAGAGTACTTCGGAAGGAGCAACTAAACACCAACCATATGCAGGATTTTTTTTAATCGCTTAATAAGTGGAATTTCAATCATTAATAAGGGGAGCAATTGGTCGAGGTTGACAGGTATGTAACATTACAAAATAAAATAAACGTCCCTACCTTTTCGCGAATACAAGGCATGGGAAGGCTTTGGATTTTAAACAGTGTGACACTCAATGTAAGTGTCATTTAAACAAAATTATAATTTTTAAATGAAGGTGTTATGTATATTTTAGCAACTACTATTCGGCTACGTGTAACTCACCCAATGTTAGCTGCAGTGCTGTAGCGGCTAAAGACCATGTGTATGAGTACCAATGTAATGGTTAACACGCGAAAAACACAGAGGTCAGGCGCAAATCCTTAACATTATCAGGGAAGTTTACGTTTCTCTCACCTTTCCGTGTTCCTTCCGTCCAAGTAAACAAAGTCTCCGGCCTGCACGCAGCGGGCGCACGTCAGCCTTCGGCGGGATGTGCTACAAAGAGGACACCGCTCAACCGCCACGAAAAGACCCTCCGCGTCGTCCACAGACTCCACCATGACGCCGGCTACCGGCACGGCCTGATGCAGCCGGGACGTCCTTGTCGCCGGGCAAGAGGGAACTTGGTCCGCGGCGAAAAGCGGGAGCCCAACTGAGGACGCCATCCTCACGAGGTTCACTACTGCTAGCCCGTGTGTATTTTGTTTGTCGTTTTACACGGCGTAACTAGTCGAAGACGCCAACACTGTCGTTTTGTTCATGTTGACGTCAGAAGTTCATTTTTTTGTTCTTTTTGTGGAGAATATTCGGCCTGACTTCCGGTTTTTTGTGTACGTTGACGTCACGATAATTGGGCCGGGCTTCCGCCGAATGTCAACAGTGGCAACGTGTCATTGTTTTCCTCATGTACAGTCCAAAAACATGTTATATTATTTGTAGGGTTGCTTGACAAACACAGGGTGTTGTTTTTTGTTGTTGTTTTTATGGACAAAACTTTGGTACCTATTTCCTACCACATTTTCATGCAAAAAATCACGTTTTTAAACCACAACAAAAAAGGCCCATTACTTCCAATGATACACACAACGGAACACGTATATATTGCTTATTAATTTTCTAATTGTCACTGATAAACACCAACAACAAAATATCCGTTCACTTCAATCAACAGGAAATGACACACAAATCCCCAAATTACACAGGAAATAACTTCAAATCAAGATGATGTTAAATAACTCTGATGCCAACATGGGTAAAAAGTGACTCAGCTATGTATTTATTTTCTATATCCCTGCAACAAATTAAATTCAAGATATTCCTCAACATCTTTTTGTTTCTTATTTCCATTTCCTCTCTCCTTTCATCTGTCTCTTTTTTGAAAATGATAACACATTCTGATTAATTACCATCAGATGCACAATATGGTTCAAAACTGACCCATAACCATTTTCTTTGTGATTGTATGCATGGCTAAGTTATGAGATATTTTCATCAATTACAAGGCCAAGTGTGGAATAAATACCTTGATTTTGTTCAACTGTTTAACAAAATCAAGGTATTTAGAAAGAAAGAAAAAAAAAATTGTTCAACTTAAACAAAAATTATTTATTCTTTCTTTCATAATGAACAACCACAGCTTTTGTATTTGCCAATCAGGTTCGCCATTTTAGGCATTCCCAAAAAACATGCAGAAATAAAGAGGGAGACTCTCTTTTGGATTTTAACTTGCAAGCATTATCCCTTGTATGTACTTTTCATGTGTTTACCCATTAGTTTCACCTGCTTTGTCTCTCCTGCTCGCCTCCTGCTCTAATTGTCTCGTCGGTGTATTTAAGCCCCATGTCTCAGTCAACCCTTGTCGGAGTATTATTTGAGGTTATGTTTGAGTGTTCATGTTTGGGTTATGTTGGTGGTCGTCTTCCCTCCAGGTTTTTTCCCCTCCCGTAAGTTTTGGTTTCGTTTTCCTTGCTGGTTGTGTTGTTAATTTTCCCCTGCCTTTATTTTTGTAAAATACCTTTTTGTTAATTAATGTCAGGTTAGTGCACCCGCACCTCCTCGTGTCCACCATTTTCCCTGCATCTCGGTCCAACTCTGTTTCACCTCACCCAAATACCGGTGGTGGACCGTCAGAACCTGCAAGGCCTTCTCTGCTGGCCCCCAAAAAATATCTGAATCACAGACTGATGTTAATTATGTTTTGTCCTTGAATACTTATTAAATAATTCCAACAACAAATGGTGCTGGAACAGTAGGATCATTAACACTGCTCCCCAGATCTCTCTTCCTCCATTACACTGAGCACTGGTTCCCCTCAAGGCTGTGTACTGAGTCCTCTTCTGTACTCCGTGTACACATACGACTGTACACCGACCCACCAGTCTAACTCCATCATCTTCGTGGTGTTTAGTGAAAAATCTCACACTAAACACCATAAAAACTAAAGAAATAATCCTGGACTTTCGCAAAAGCAGCACAGATCTGGCCCCTCTCCTCATAAATGGAGTATGCGTAGACAGGGTCTAGTCCTTCAAATTCCTGGGGGTCCACGTCATGGACAAGCTCTCCTGGTCTACCAACACCACGGCAGTGGTGAAGAAGGCCCAGAAACGACTCCATTTCCTGAGGCTACTCAGGAGGAATAACGTTGACACTAAGCTTCTGGTAACCTTCTACAGAGCCACTGTGGAGAGCATCCTGGCATACTGCATTACAGTGTGGTACGCTGGAAGCACGGCAGCAGACAGGAAGGCCATGCAGAGAGGGATCAACACTGCCCAGAAGATCGTCGGCTGCTCTCTGTCCTCACTGGATGACATTGACAGCCCTCGCTACCTCAGCAGAGCCAGGAACATTGTCAGGGACCAATACCACCCTGGTCACAACCTGTTCCAGCTGCTGCCCTCTGGCAGACGCTACAGGTCTCACAAAGCACGGACAAATAGACTTAAGGACAGTTTTTTTCCCACAGCCATCAGGACTCTGAACTTGCATTAGCACGACACACAATCCCTTCTGTGCAATAACTTCGTGGTGTGCAATAACAATGTGCAATATGTTAGATTGTGCAATATTTTAGAATTTACCTAGTCGGGATGTGACTTTATACTCTTATATTACAATTTATGTGTTTTTTTTTACTGGGAAAACACACTTTATAGAGTAGCACCACCAATTTTGTTATACGCAGCTGTGTTTGATGACAACATAGGCTTTTGATTTGATTTGATTTGATTTCAATTGCATGAGCTTATTATTGATGCTTTTTCATATGTGTTGTAGCTGTTGCTGCAGCAAAGGTTTTATAGCCATAAAATAGTTTTTGAGGGTTGGATTGATTCATAGCATTGAAGGCGTCAATTTGAAATTCACGGCCCGCCACTGCCAAATACATAGCAGAAATGTCAAGACTGGGCGAAGAAATAAGACAAATTTTTCCCAAGGTTTCATGAACTGATGAAATGAGAGGAAGTCTTCATGGGCCAGATGGATGGGCCCATGGCTGGATCAGTAAAGGGCAAAGAGCTCCAGTCCGACTCAGACCCCAGCAAGGTGGAAGTGGGGCACTGGGGTGGGCTGGTATCATCAAATATGAACTTTTTCAGTTGAGACGAGTTAAAACCATGAACGCAACAAAAAACGGGATGACAGTGGTCAAAATGTCCCATTGGTGCCTGTGGTTGGCTGAGATAGGCCCCAGCACGCCCTGCGACCATTTTGTGTGGATAAGCGGCATGTAAAATGAATAATGTTTTTTTTTTATTTTGAATACATTTTTTATAAAGAAAATGGTGAAAACAATTTTATGAATTAAAACAGAAGCGGGCAGCTGCACAGTTCTTGGATCAGGATCCCAGATGGGTCCTGCTGTGTGGGGTTAGCACAGGGCAAACCAGTCTTCGAAGGCCACTGTGGGTGCAGGTTTTCGTTCCAACCGATCCGGCACAGACAGTTTAACCAGCGGCGGGCCGTGAATTTCTAAACTACGCCTTCAATTCTATATCTGAATCAATCCAACCCTCAAAAACTATTTTATGGCTATAAAACCTTTACTGCCGCTACAGCTGCGACACACATAAAAGATCATCAATAATAACCTCATACAATTGAAATATTATTTAGGAATATAGTCATATTTTACTCACCAAAAATCTTTTTTATTTGTACACAAAATCCATCGTCCTTTCTTTCCTCCTTCTTTTCTGTCACCATCAAAGCTAATGCTGAAAGTCGAGCCTGTCCCGTCGAATTTCTGGCATACGTTTTTATTTGATTTAGTGCTAAAAATGTTCATTCCCGGTTGTTACAGGCTTGCGTGCTTCGGAGTTGTCCGACCTTTCTTAATGATGTCCAGCTTTTCTTGAAAAGTCCCTCTTGAAAATGGCTTTGGCAGTAAATCTGCAAACAAATCCATTTCTTCTCTTCCTTCAGCCATTGCGGGTTGACAAAACCACTATTAAATCAACACAACAATATATTTGCTTGTGCATCTTGCTCCAGATACAGTTTGGTAGCTCTGGCTTGTCCACTCTATCACTTGCCAATCATAGTTGGTGAAAGCAATGACGTATCCCTACGCCTGCGAGAAGGCATTGCTGTCGCCAACTCGAAATTGATTGGTTAAAGCAACAGTTTTATCGACGCTTGTTTTATGCAGCGGAGCCTGCAGAACTGATTGTGAAGGCTTTGAGGAAGATTTCTGACCCTGGCAGCAAATAATAGCTGAAATGTGATTGGTTAGATGCTTAAATATGAAAACACATTTGGAAGCAGCGCAACCAGAGGAAAAACAATGAAAGGAAGCTGACAGACAATTTGGAATTATTTAATAAGTATTAATGGACAAAACAATTAACATCAGTCTGTGATTCAGATATTTTTTTAGGCCAGCAGAGAAGGCCTTGCAGGCCCTGACGGTCCACCACTGAGTTTAACCAATGAGATTTGTACAGAAAACAAGAAGCATCTGACTGCAATCCACTGATTGCAGTTGTAGGACACCAGATTGCTGAAATGGTGCCCTCTCTATGGGTTGGAATGAAAACCCGCACCCACTGCGGCCCTTTGTGGAATAGTTTGCCCACCCCTGGGTTAGCATGTTGCGTGTATTTTTTCCAGGTTACTGTGGTTTCCTCACACATCCCAAAAACATGCACAGTAGGCTGGTTGAACACTCTAAATCACAGGTGGCAAAGTGGCGGCCTGGGGGCCAAACCTGGCCCACCGCATTATTTTGTGCGACCCAAGAGAGTAAATGATGAGTGCCGACTTGCTGTTGATTATCAAATTCAAATGATGTATTGGGAATATTTCCTGTGTTTCCCCTTTTTTCTGTTTGTGTTTGTGAAATATGAACTGTATTCTTATATTTAATCTTGCACTCTTATGAATTTAGTTACTAGAATAGAATTTTTACTGACACCTACAGGCCAAGCCCTGTCATCACTTTGTATATAACCCACCCCTTTTGTGTGCCCGCCTAAAGTTTGTCTCCGCCTAACTTCTATTAAATACCATCCCGACCGACTGGACGGCGTATCTGGATGGGGGACCTCGAAGTGAACGCTTGGCTCTGTCCGTCCGCTGACCCCTTCTTAGGAAGGGTGGGGGCTAGCCAAGGGGGCTAGCCAAGAACAAAGAGAGAGGAGCGGGCGGCGACCATTTTGAGAGCCATCGAGATGGGGCCTCCTGTCCAGATAACCTCCATTTGGCCGGGAGTTAAAAACTACCACGTGTTTTGCTGCTTCCTCTGTATGAAGATTATTGTCGAGGCAACCCAGCTTTGACATTTTGGTGCCTGAAACCCGAGATTCTTCTCTGCTTTCCGGCCACGGCAGATCGACAGAAGGATGGATGGCTTGACGTCGGCTACTCCAGCCTTGAGAGGGCGATCTGGCCTGCTGGCCCGGGAACAGATTACGAATTATCCTTTCGTACAGAGGAGGCGCCAAAAAACGGTAAGGCACTTTTTAAAATTAATTTGTAGAATCCAACCCACCAAGTCCCCGTTTCCCTTCAAGGAGGGGAAATGCTTCATTCGTAAAAAAGAAAAGTTGCGTATACTCTTCTCTGTGTGTCGGAGATTCTTCTTTCTGTGTGTCGGAAAGGCATTTTTCTGTGTGTCGGAATTATGTTTAATAGTATACAGCACGATAAAAGGCTGTGTGTCGGCCTATCTGCCTGGAAAGCAGACAGAGGTGGAGGTAGCGCCTCCCCGCCAAGGGACTTCGAGGGTTGTGTTAAAAATATAGAAGAAATATATTGTTATACAGTGCCAAGATAATGAAAGAGCTCGATATAAAGAAAAAAAAAAGAAATAGAATAAAACTATAAACGCATGCAAGTAATCTTTATATGAATAGATATATATATATATATAAGTACGCTATGACGCGTTCATAAACGATATAAGTATGATTGCCGCGAAAAATAGGAGTTTAATCGGCGAAAAAGAATACTTAGACGGATAAAAATAAGTATTTAAGAGAGGGTGAATTGGGACAGGATGGTGGGGGGGGTTGAAAAGCAGACCACATGTGAGAGGAAAAATGGCCGAGCCCACAGACAAAGAGAAAAAATGGCGGCGAGCCAACTGCAGTTAAAACTGCCTTTCTTCCCCAGCCCACGTTCCACTAACCCAGGAAGATATATATATATATATTAGGCCTGTTGAGAAACAGTGCCCCCCCCTTTGCTCAGCCCACTCCTCGTGCCAGGTTCCACTCGCAGGGGCCAGGAGCACGAGGGGGGGATTGGGGGACCGGAATGCAAGAAATCTCAGGTTACATCTCACATTCCACACGATGAGCAAGGAGGAGCAATGATGAAGAGACATGAGCAGAGAGAGTAATAGAAAGAAAATGAGAGTTAGAGACAGAAAATTGACAATATAACATATTAGTGACAAATTATGGGTCCTCTAATAAACACTGAAATTTATCATTAGGAAATGATTAAGAAATTGCTAAGTAGAAGGTTAGTTTCTCTAAATTTTAATTGTGGTAAGAGTGAGCTACAAAAAATGGCTCTTATATTAAATAAGCATAGTGCTTGGAGCAGAACAGCAATTCAACAAGTGCAATTTAGCTATCTTAGCAAATAGAGAGGGATTTGCGATTTAGACTTAAGGATTAGGAATCATCCAAATTATTAATGATATCAAACATGAAGACAATGCAGAAATGGCATTGATCCAAATTATTAGGTAAATTGTAGCTGGCAAGTTTAGATAAAATAATTTATTTAGGATAGGCATAATTTCCCTAGGACGGAAGAGGCATGAAATGTTTTTCGGTGCACAGAAGGACATTCCTTGTTTTGCCCGGAACAGGTGAAGTATGCTTTAGCGTGGTTCATATTAATGACTATTAGAATATTCATTGCATTAGCATCAAACAGTTGATGTCAACCAAACAACATTGACCTATTTCCTTTTAGAATGACTTGCCATGACACAGCGAAAGGTGGTTAGCTGCCAAGAAGCCCCAGGACTGGGGATGGCGCTCTTCACCAGTGATAAAAAAAGGAAAAATTTGCAGACCACGGATGTCTGAAAATGAGTGAGCGTGAATGATTGTTTGTTTGTCTTTTTGTGTTTTTGATTGGCCGACCACCGAGATATGATCAATCGGTTAGGTATCAAGGTGGAAAATGATTTAGCAAATTGGAATCGATTTCAGAATTTGCCAATAAGCCGTTTCACGGATGGCAACGCCAAATTATGGAAAAATATTTCGTCCAAGGAAATTTTTAATGAAAAAGCAGCAGTACTCCAAATGTGAAATTTGAAGTGGAGAAACAAATCTGCTATGCGAAATTTAGGAGCACTGAGAAAAACAAAAAACAGACAGTGCTTGATACGAAATTCCAAAGTACTATTGATTTATTGTGATAATGGCATCCAAATTGTGTTAACAGAATAATTGACTGAATTGAAAAAAAGGTTCCATATTTCGTTATGAAGTCATTGCGCCTACATAACGAGGTCAACCGGACAACAAAATATGGACATCCTATTAAGTAGACCATACCAAACGCCATTATTCACTACACGATTGGAACTAGAGGATGAGGCTAATCTGGCTATCTGCATAAAATAAAAAAAAACTTTAAAGGAACACACTGAATTTGGGTTAGCAGGAGGAGACTGTGCTTCCTAACAGAAAACAGACTGGACCAACGGCGGTCCCGGGAGCCTGGGTGCTCAACACACGTGTTCCTGACCAACCAGCAAACATGAAAATAGCGGGATCCATTTTGTGCACTATAAGAAGGTTCTCTCAGTTGAAACGTTTATAGGAGACAGGTAAGATAAACTTTTTGACGTAATCAGACGAAATGGCAAGCACTCAAATATTGATTGGAAAGATTATTGCTCGGGGAGCAATGCTGTAAGCCATAAGGAACTTTTTATATTGGTTTTATTGTCTCCATAAAAAAAGTGAAAGCGTTTCAATTGAGACCAAACCTTCTTACAGATAGTTAAAGTAAACAATTGAGACTAGATCTTCTTACAGATTTTTAAAGTAAACAATTAGAGAGAAAATAAACTACAATGGATAGAAATGTTACTAGATTTTAATTTTATGCCTGACTATTGAAAAATATTGATTAAGAAAGTTTTATAGGAGATGATTGACAAACTCCAAAGACAATTGAATGTTACATTTGATAAAAAGACTACTAGATTGGGATATTTTGAATTTCAAACAACTGAGTTAATATGCAACGCAATGCACATTGTTAAATGAATTGGGACTTGATTAGTATGCATTTTATAAGTAATGAGTTTTAATTGCTTTAAAGGATACAATTATGCTAAAATATTAACCTTGACAAACAAGGGGTGATTACAATTTAGTGGGTTCAATTATATTCAGAATTATAAATGTGTGCATTTTGTTTCTGGATATTAATTGATGTGAATTTAACTGTTACAGAGAACGGGAAAGCTGTTTTCCTGGGGAGAAAGCACCCTGGTTTGCTTTTTGTGTTTTTCCTAGTTTTAAGTATGATTAGTTAATTTGTGTAATTAGAGGAAAGGGAAAAACAAATATGGTTCTTGATCTTAACAAGGAAGCAGTGATCATAATAGAATACCAGCTAGCATTTTTGATTTTGACTGATAAGGCATTTAAATTTTCACAAACTATAGTGATGGAATAAGTAAGATTGTTGCGATTTTTATTCATTGGGGTATTAAGCCCAACAAAATAGCCGTAAGCAAATGTTAAGCACGTGTTAAAGACAACGACAGAATACAGCAGCTAAAGCAGCAGCGCAAACACTACACAGCAGCATACACAACAACAAAACTGAGCCGATCTCAAGAACAGTCAGCAGACGAACTGCACACAGCTAAAGGCCTACCGTGCCTACCAAAAATTATTCCAAAATTGAGCCATAAATGCCTCAAAAGGGAAGAAGATATGATGGACATCAAAATACCTACTTTTAAAATTTTTGTAGGAACTGTTTAATTTGTTATTTTATTGATCTGTAAAGAACATGGGATCTCCAGAATCAGCTGGAGTGACAATGGAGCTCATTTTGCAAACAGCATAGTGCAAAACATGGCAAAACACCTAAGTAGAGCGAACAAATGGTACGATAAAACCAAGGCTTAAGAAAACCATGGGGGAGATAAATAAGCCATGGCCAGAATGCCTAACACTGGCCAAAACGTATATGAAGATAGTACCAACTAGCTCGGGATTAACACCTTTTGAGATAGTTCATGGAAGACCATTCCAACTTCCTCTATGGGAAGATGAACCATGACGAGAGACTAAGGAAGGAGAGAAACTTATCCAAAGAACATGTAAGCTGCCGTGATCTTTTTGTCTATCTTGCAGGAGGTGGTGTAGCCAGGTGACTGGATCCTGATCCGAGTCATAAAAGGAAGTCCTGGTTCTCTCCACGATGGGAAGACCCATTCGTGGCCCAACTCACCAACCTCCACAGCAGCAAAGATCACTGAAAAGTCAAAGTCGATTCACCAAGGTCGATTCAAGGTCGTTCGAGACAGGTGACTCTGAGTGGACTAAGTCGGACGGTGTCAAAACCCTTGTCCGTGAAGAAACTCATCTGACGTCTACTCACCAGCCACGAGCACCCCTCACTTAACCCTGACCTCCCATAGACTTTGCACCTCTATACAGAAGCCACAGTGAAAGCTGTTGCCACCCACATCACAGTGACTGGACTGTCAGTGACTGCACTGTCAGTGACAACCTGGGCGTATCTGAACGCCCCGCCCACAGAGACTCGAGTTGGAAAACAAGTGCAGGAAACGTCCTGCCTCATCACTGGAAAGGCAGAGCCAAGCGGTCCGCTCTTGGATGGGGCGACGGGGACCCAATCTACATCAACATCGGGGTTCCCCGCAGCGTACCAGATGAGTATAAGCTCGCTGACCAAATTGCACGTTCATCCCGAACAACACAGCAGCTGACGGGAGTTTTAACCAAGGCCCTGAAGGGTCTTCGATCCCTCAACAGCAAGATGAAAGAACAATCTGAAGAACTACTATGAAGAAGACGTGTGGTATAATTTCATGGTGTTCCAGAAAAAACTGATTGTTGCGAATGAAAGTTGTTATGTGTGTAGCCGTATACCCATTTCCACAGATCCTGACATCCTGAATTCACTGGGTCGAGGCGTCACATTTAAATCTGCAGTCGTGCAGATGGTCTAAGATGCATTCCTTTTAAGGAGAGTGAACATAACAGTAAGATATCAAAATCAGTGCAAAATCAGTGCAATTCAAACCACGTGATTCAATCTGGGGCGATGATGTTCCTGTTGACCAAAGGTTGTGGTCCACCCCCCCCCCCCAGAAAATCATGTGTAAAGACATTGAGCTGTTACATGAGTGTTCATTAACCAAACAGTCAAGGCCCTACAGGGTATAGCAGATGATTTAAAAGCCCTTAGGGAAGTTGCAGGACCGATAGTCCTGGATCTGATAACAGCCAAAGGTGGAGATGTGTGTGCCATGATGGGAGAACACTGCTGCACCTTCATCCCAGATGAAACCAGTACATTACTCGTGCCGTAGCTGAAATAAAGGCCCTAGTCAACACCATGGCCCAGGATCATTCAGCCGTAGGTGTATCATTGTGGTCATGGTTAATAACCGGGTCATGATTCTCAATTCTGTTTAAAATTGTAACCTTGCGGTTTTTGTTGTTGTTCTGTATTTTTTCTATGTGTGTAATCCCCTGTATGAAAGTTATGATTCAAAACACAATCCAGCACACGCTAGTAGGTTATAGTGACACAGTATCACCGCATGACAGACCATACTGGAGATTATCGCATTCTTTCGAAGTGTGACGAGTCCTCTATGCAAATGTGTTTGTCTTGATTTAAATATTGGGTTCGCTCATTAAGAGGGACGTAGAGGAATTTTTACCACTGATTACATCATTTCTCGCCTCTGCTTTGACATGTGATTTTGTTATTTTCCATACCCTGTTGAGTAACTGTCAATGATATTTGTATTCTAGAACCTGGAGGGGAGGGATACAAATTGATATGTTTAATGAAAATTCTTTCAAGTTACAACAGGGGGGAAATGTGAAATATGAACTGTATTCTTATATTTAATCTTGCACTCTTATGAATTTAGTTACTAGAATAGAATTTTTACTGACACCTACAGGCCAAGGCCTGTCATCACTTTGTATATAACCCACCCCTTTTGTGTGCCCGCCTAAAGTTTGTCTCCGCCTAACTTCTATTAAATACCATCCCGACCGACTGGACGGCGTATCTGGATGGGGGACCTCGAAGTGAACGCTTGGCTCTGTCCGTCCGCTGACCCCTTCTTAGGAAGGGTGGGGGCTAGCCAAGGGGGCTAGCCAAGAACAAAGAGAGAGGAGCGGGCGGCGACCATTTTGAGAGCCATCGAGATGGGGCCTCCTGTCCAGATAACCTCCATTCGGCCGGGAGTTAAAAACTACCACGTGTTTTGCTGCTTCCTCTGTATGAAGATTATTGTCGAGGCAACCCAGCTTTGACAGTGTTTTTAGGTCAAATGGCATTTTTTTAAATCTAAAAATAAATATGAAAAATATTTTCTGTTTTCTACTTTATTATTGAACATAATTTAAAATATGTTTTCCTTTTAAAATTAAAAACAAATGATTATAAAGATGTTTTCCCTTACTAAGAAAAAAACCTCAAATAAACATTGTTGAGAGCGCACCACTCGCTGAGTCTAAGGACTTCATATCTATAGGCCATCTCATTCTCCCCTGTGAGCTTCCCCACCACCATTGTATCATACGCAAATTTCACAATGATGTTCTCAGTATGCGTGGGTCTGCAGTCGTGTGTGTAGAGCGAGTAGAGTAGTAGACTCAGCACACAGCCTTGGGGCATCAAAGCAATTTTGACGTATACATGAAAGAAAAAACCTTACCGTAAAGACGTATTTATTATGGTAACAAAAAACTGGAAAGAAAATATAAAAATCAAATACTCTTTGACCAGCTACTCCGCAGTTGAAGTTCTTCTCGCAAATCTTTTTTTTACGATCCGTGGTCTTGTATATAAATATAAATATTTACTTATTAATAAAACATTTGCAATACCCCACATAGCTGTATGTAATTGTAACAGTACACTCATTAAATCTGAACAGAAAGCATTTCAAATAGGCTTTTACTCCAAATCTCAAAATTTTACCACTTTCTACTATAGTCAAGTTAAATTTTAGCATGATAAAAACAATTGTTTTTTGTTCACAAAAATTGTTCCCTCTTATAAAATTTCTAAATTTAATTTTGCTATGGCTGATCTCTATTGTATTGATAGAACATGTAGGATATGTTCCGAACAGTCAAATTCACACATTAAATTATTCATTTTTCTCTTAGAGATTTAAATCTTAGCAAATAACTCTTCTCTTTTTTGTTACCATTGAATTTGCAAGACTGATTTTGTCAACATGTTTTCCAAACTTACACTTTAAGGATATTAATCATCTTTTTCTAATTGATAGATTTACCCAAATGTCGCCTTGTGGGTAATGAATTTAATTCAATAACCAATTTGAATTTTAAAATCTACAGCAACTCATCCACCCAAGCCATAATCTGGCCATTTATGACCCAGGCAAAGATTCAGTTTGCATGGGAGAGCATTGAGAGATGATAACAAGGCTCTGATGTTATAAAGGCAAATGTTATTACTTTACAGTCCAAATTTTCAATGTATCAGTGCTTACTATATAAAAACTAATTCATAATAATAATTTCGATAATAGTAGGGCTTTTGTCAAAGTCTCCTGATATTAGGTCTCACTTATTCCTATACAAGCCCTGCTTGTTTAGAACTAAAAGACAGTTGTTGCGCTATAAAAAAATCTCTTTTTAAAAATGGGTTAGATGAAAAAGGAAAATTTCAGTTACACGCATAGGACAGCAAACGTGTATACAGTAATACCTTGACATACGAGTGCCCCGACATACGAGCAATTTGTGTTAAATTTTGAGCAAATATTTACCTTGAGGTACAAGACAAATTTTGATATACGGGCATACAGCCTACGCTTATGAGAACTTCCTCTCGTCGCAAGTCCCTCGAGCGTTGCATTTTTTCAGTGTGTTTTCCCCTGTTAGTCAGTGCAGAATGGGGCTTGCTCGCCAATACGAGAGGAGTATACTACTTCCCATTGGCAAGTGGTCGTGTGTTATCCTATTGTGAGGACATTCGTGTGCATAATTTTCGGAATATTTTCAAGGGAAGACAAAAGCAAACAACCCTCGATAATTTCCTTTTAAAAACTGCAGCTGAAAGTCAGGGTGAACGTGGAGCAAATATATTTAAAACAAAATTAGAATTAAGTTTAGTGTAAGTTTAGATTAAATTTATTTTTGAGTGTCTGTATTGTAATCCAAGTTCATTTAAATTTGTTTGTTATGTTACGAGCGTGTTGCCATGGAAATAGTCTCTCTCTCGCTCTCTCTCGCTCTCTCTCTCGCTCTCTCTTTCGCTCTCTCTCTCTCTCTCTCTCTCGCTCTCTCTCTCTCTCTCTCTCTCTCTCGCTCTCTCTCTTTCTCTCTCTCTTTCTCTCTCTCTGTCCCTTTTCTCTCCCCTCCACGAAGTCCATCTAATTTTAGTACTATTAAACATCATAACCACTAGGTATTTGTTACTCTGTTAATAGATGGCAAATTAGAACAAATAAAATTGTGTTTCCATTCCAATATCCCGTTTTTAGTGTTTTTTTTAGAGGGTTGGAATTAATTTGTTTTTAGTGCATTTCTTTGGGAAACGTTGATTTGAGATATGAATAAATCGACATATGAGCTCAGTCCCGGAATGCATTAAGCTCGTATCTCAAGGTACCACTTTACAATTATGTACAGGTATACAGAACCAGGAGAAAGTTTCAGGAAAAAGTAAGGAAAACTTACGGTCAATTTCAAAAGAAAGGCTGACGAATTTGACCTATTCAAGCAATGTTTGGGTGTTATTTCTGTTAAAGCATTGTAAATCAAAGTGAAAATATGACGAAAATAAAAACTCACAAAATAGCAGTGCTGTTATGTAATTCATGCAACTAACTTCAAGCGGAAATGACTAAGCGGAAGCACTGCAGTGTGCCCTAAAGAAGGTACAGACGCTCCCCTACTTACGAACGAGTTAGGTTCTGAGCGATTGTTCATAAGTTGAATTTGTTCGTAAGTTGCTCAGTGCTATATTTTGTATTATAATTTATGTTTAAGGCCTATATAAGTATATTGAAGCCTATATAAATATATTGAAGGTTTATGTAGGTGCATTTGTATAAGTAACACGCATTGGTTTGTACTGAAAAAAACATTTAATAAAATGGAGAGAATACATACAGTACTGTATACATACATTAGAGCAGGGGTCTCAAACTCGCGGCCCGCGGGCCAACTGCGGCCCTCGGGACGATAATTTGCGGCCCCCGTCTTAATATGAAAGATTAATGTTCGTGCGGCCCGCAAGATTGATATGAATGACACTTGTTGTGTTCGGAGCTGAATGAACCAATCACGGTGAGGTATACGGCTCTGGAGGGCGGGACATCGGCCGGGCTGTCCAGTGCCTCGCTCACTCACTCATTCATTCCTCCAATCAGCTGGGCGGAGGAGAAGCCGTGAACCCGATCACTCCGCTCGGCGTGCACACTCCTCCGCTGCTCTCAGCATAGAACTGGATGAGGCGCTATGATCTGTGATCCAGCCTGTGTCAGTGTCTGTAGCCATCTCCGCGAGTGAAACTGAAACTTAACAGTAAGTGCGTTAACATGACACTTGAGAAATTCGGAGAACTGCCGTAATCCAATACGATCGGAGAGCGAAAGTGCGCATGCGCCACAGACCCGCGCGACTGAAAGTTAAAAGTTCAACCCGAGACTCATTCCAAGTGGAAACACATATTACAGAGCTCCAGAGATATCTCTTTCAAAGCCTGCCGTGAAGAGAAAGGTCGGTGATGAGCACAGACAGTTTCAAGAAAAGCAGGGAGTGCAATATTTCTTTGTTGAACACAGGGGCGCCCCGATGTGTCTCATTTGCACTGAAAAAGTTGCGGTGCACAAGGAATACAATTTGAAACGTCATTATACTACGAGACATGCTGAGGAGTACGAAAAATACCAGGGAGATGAGAGAGCCAACCAGGTTGCCAGTCTTAAAACACGTCTTCTGAGGCAACATGATTTCTTCAAGAAGGCTACCAAAGACAGTAATGCAGCAGTCGAAGCTAGCTACGCCGTTTGTGAGTTGATTGCTAAAGCAGGAAAGCCATTCACAGAGGGTGAATTTATCAAAAAGTGCATATTACAGGCTGCACATATTGTCTGTCCAGAAAAGAAAAGTCAGTTCAACCACATCAGCCTTTCTGCCAACACCGTGGCAGAGCGCATTTCTCACCTGTCAAGTGACATTTATGATCAACTGTGTGAGAAAGCACAATGTTTCAGTGTATATTAAGTGGCTCTTGATGAGACCACAGACATCACAGACACTACCCAGCTCGCAATATATGTCCGTGGTGTTGATGACAATTTTGAAGTAATGGAGGAGTTGCTCACAGTAATTCCAATGCATGGCCAGACAACGCTAAGGAAATATTTCACCAGCTGTGTGATGCCATTGAGAATGCCGGTTTGCCATGGAAGAGCTTTGTTGGAATAACAACCGATGGAGCCCCATCAATGACAGGGAGGAAGAATGGACTGGTAGAACTTGTTCAAAAAAAACTGGAAGAGGAGGGTGTGGAGGAGGCCATAGCTCTGCACTGCATTATCCATCAGCAGGCCCTTTGCAGCAGATGCCTGAAGTTTGACAATGTGATGTCTGTCGTTGTGAAATGCATCAACCAAATCAGATCCAGGGGCTTAAAGCACAGAAGGTTCCGTGCTTTTTTAGAGTAAATGGAGTCCGAATATGGGGATGTGCTCTACTTCACTGAGGTACATTGGCTCAGCAGGGGAAACGTGTTGAAGAGATTTTTTGAGTTGAGAGCAGAAGTAAAAGACTTCATGGAGATAGACGGGGTTGCTGTTCCTGTGCTAAGTGATCCCAAATGGCTCATGGACTTGGCTTTTCTTGTTGATATCACACATGAGCTTAATGTACTGAACAAGAAGCTACAGGGCCAGGGGCATCTTGTCAGTGCTGCCTATGACAACGTGAGAGCATTCTGCACTAAACTTGTGTTATGGAAAGCCCAGCCCTCTCAGACAAACCTTTGCCATTTCCCAGCATGCAAGGCTCTCGTGGATGCAGGCACACCATTCAGTGGTGAGAAGTATGTTGAGGCCATTTCGAATCTACAGGAGGAATTTGATCACAGATTTGCAGACTTCAAGACACACAAAGCCACATTTCAAATTTTTGCGGACCCCTTCTCCTTTGATGTGCAAGATGCCCCTCCTGAGCTTCAAATGGAGCTCATTGACCTGCAGTGCAACTCTGCACTCAAAGCCAAGTTCAGGGAGGTGAGTGGAGAAGCAGACAAGCTTGGGCAATTTTTGAGAGAGTTAACCCCCAGCTTCCCTGAACTTTCCCGAATGTTCAAGCGGACCATGTGCCTTTTTGGGAGCACATACTTGTGTGAGAAGCTCTTCTCCACCTTGAACTTCAATAAGTCCAAGTACAGGTCCAGACTTACTGATGAGCATCTTCAAGCTCTACTGAGGGTCTCCACTGCTTCCTCCCTCAAGCCAAATGTGACTCAGCTATGTGAGAAGAAGCGCTGCCAGGTCTTTAGCAGCAAGGAGTAGGCAAGAGAAGCAGTGTTCAGAATATTTCATGTTCAATGTTCCATTCAAGTTCAGAAAGTTAAAGGTTAAAGAGCTGTTAATACAGACATTTGAAACGGAATAAAAATAATTCATTTTCTCTACTTAGCCAGCCAGTGTATATCTACTGTATGCTCATTATTATTATTTTATTTTTGTATTACTGATTGACTTATTTTTATTCATCTTTAAGTAAATTTATTTAATTCATTATTTTTTGTTAAAAAATAAAGATATTTGATAACGTTGGAATGTTTTATCAGCGCTTTTCTTCACAGATGGATCCACCAAAGAAGGCACTGCGGACGGTGGTGCAGGTTTCGTTGTCATTAAGGGGACTGCAATCATCCACCAATGGCATTGCCACTGGCACCCGCAGCAGCTCCTACCACTCTGAAAAAGTGGCACTGACCGAGGCACTCTCCTGGCTGAGGGAAACAGCAGACTGGCAGACATCAATCATCCTCAGTGACTGCAAATCGCTGGTCCAAGCTATGGGAAACCCCCACACGCAAGACCCCGCCATTCGGAGACTTCAGGGTAACATCGCCCTTTTCCCTCCGCCTAAGCGACTACAGCTACTGTGGATCCCGGGCCACTGCAACATATGCGGTAACGACCTGCCCGATGCCCTAGCTAAACTTGGCTCGTCAGATGACCAAACCCATACCTCCCCGGACGCAGCCACAAGACGTGCCATCATCCAACGTGAAGATCGCTCCCCCCTCTCCCACCCCCGCCTTTTGCAGACCTACACTACGAAAGTCACAGAGGAAGAACTTGCCCTATCGAAAGGAGACCGCACAGACCTGATTCGTTTCTGCAGTGGACACCGCCCCCTGCTCCGCCGTTGGCTCCACCTTGTGGGGAAATCCGACTCGGATCGCTGCCGCCTGTGCGACGAGGAAACAGAGTCGTCTGAACACCTATGGCTCCGCTGTCCGGCCTTAATGACCGAACGCTACCATCGCGGCCTGGGCAACTCCCTGGATGAACTAATCCGTGTTCCAGTGGCAGCTCTAGCGCTGCTGAGGGTAATCCTCAGGCGCCTGAGGTGAAAAAGAAGAAGAACAGCAGCGCTAATATTTGGTAACATGTCCATTGGCCATCTTCACTTCAATTAGGTTTCAAGTCAAGGATTCGCTTTTTCAGATCCATGCTGAGCTCCTTTGACTTTCCCATTGTAGCGTTTGTGGGCGTTTGCATCCAATGAGCCCTATTTAAATGGTCTCAGAGAAGTCACCAGCTGTAGTCACTCATAATCACTCACAAGAAGTTAAGAGGCCATGCTATGAAGCTCATTTCACTGACACAACTTTCTAAGTCATCCAAATTGCTAATTCATGTTGCTGTATGTATATTTTTGACCCAGCAGATTTGATCACTTTTTCTGTTAACCCATAATAGTCATAAAAGAACCAAACTTCATGAATGTTTTTTGTGACAAAGAAGTATCTGTTCCAATCACTATCAGAGAAAAATCTGAGTTGTAGAAATAACTGGAAACTCAAGAGAGCCATGACATTATGTTCTTCACAAGTGTATGTAAACTTATGACCACAACTGTGTGTGTATATATTATATATACACACACAGTTGTATATATATATACATA
This sequence comes from Stigmatopora argus, assembly GCF_051989625.1. NCBI lineage: Eukaryota > Metazoa > Chordata > Actinopteri > Syngnathiformes > Syngnathidae > Stigmatopora > Stigmatopora argus. The sequence continues at coordinate 15,298,041 of NC_135401.1, forward strand.
CATATACACATATATATATTTCAGCAACACGCTTATTTATTTATTACCTATTTATTTATGTCTAAAATTATTTTCCTGTGCCTGTATTCTCACCCTCTTGCTACTGTGACAGTGAAATTTCCCGAATACGGGATAAATAAAGTTATCTGATCTAATCTAATCTAAAATCTGCAAAAACTAATTCAGTTTTAATAAATTGTGCTGCAACATTGGTTAATATCTACTGTTTGTTCTTACTCATGCCTTGCAAATGCAGTTTGACTGTTCAACTTAGATCGTCCATTTTATTGTGCAAAGTTCATTCATTCATTTTCTGAACCGCTTAATCCTCACACGGGTCATGGGTGCTGCTTCTTCTTCTTCTTCTTCTTCTTCTTTTTCACCTCAGGCGCCTGAGGATTACCCTCAGCAGCGCTAGGGCTGCCACTGGAACACGGATAAGTTCATCCAGGGAGTTGCCCAAGCCGCGATGGTAGCGTTCGGTCATTAAGGCCGGACAGCGGAGCCATAAGTGTTCAGACGACTCTGTTTCCTCGTCGCACAGGCGGCAGCGATCCGAGTCGGATTTCCCCACAAGGTGGAGCCAACGGCGGAGCAGGGGGTGGTGTCCACTGCGGAAACGAATCAGGTCTGTGCGGTCTCCTTTCGATAGGGCAAGTTCTTCCTCTGTGACTTTTGTAGTGTAGGTCTGCAGAAGGCGGGGGTGGGAGAGGGGGGGGGAGCGATCTTCACGTTGGATGATGGCACGTCTTGTGGCTGCGTCCGGGGGGGTATTGGTTTGGTCATCTAACGAGCCAAGTTTAGCTAGGGCATCAGCCAGGTCGTTTCCACATATGTTGCAGTGGCCCGGGATCCACAGTAGCTGCAGTCGCTTAGGCGGAGGGAAAAGGGCGATGTCACCCTGAAGTCTCCGAATGGCGGGGTCTTGCGTATGGGGGTTTCCCATGGCTTGGACCAGCGATTTGCAGTCACTGAGGATAATTGATGTCTGCCAGTCTGCTGTTTCCCTCAGCCAGGAGAGTGCCTCGGTCAGTGCCACTTTTTCAGAGTGGTAGGAGCTGCTGCGGCTGCCAGTGGCACCATGCCATTGGTGGATGATTGCACTCTCCTTAATGACGACAAAACCTGCACCACCGTCCGCAGTGCCTTCTTTGGTGGATCCATCTGTGAAGATCTGTAGGTCCGGTTTGCCCATGCTTCTGATGAGCTCTTCTGCCTTATCTCTTTGGGTGATGGTCGGCATGTGTTTAGAGACTGCGGTAAAGGCGGTTTGGATGGGGGGGGTAATAGCCAGGCTGGGCAGGGATGGGAAGAGTATGTGCAAGGGGTATGGAGTTCGAGAGCGGTAAGACGGGGAAGGGTCGATGATCGCCAGTCTGGCTTCTTTTGCAAACGCATTTTAACGTTTTCATGGAGGAGGCGGTGTCGGGGATCAGAAGGAGGCAGCTGGTTCCAGGCATCCGCCTTAAGAAGTGCTTGTAACTTGAGGCGGGATGAGAGGGGTGTGAGATGTGCCTCATGTAGGACTGCTTCAGTGGGGGTAGACCTGAGGTGGTGGGTTATGGCGCGGGCTGCTTCCAGTTGGGCGGTTTCAAGGGATTTGAGGTGAGTTTGGGCCAGCCAGGGGGCCCATGCCGGTGCTGCGTACTCCGCAAGACTTCTCTGGGTGGCAATATACACCGTTCTAAGGTCGTTTGGTTGCCAACCCCAGGATGTGCCACTGAGTTTGCGGAGGAGGTTCGTTCTTTTGGACATGGTTTGGCGGACCTTTTTCGCTTGCTCTGCAAACGTGAGTTGTCGGTCAAAAGATACGCCAAGAAAAGTGGGGGTGGGGTTATGCTTGAGGGTGGCGCCATTTATTAAGATCTTTGGTTGCCATTTGGCCTCAGCTGAGTCCAGGCTAAAAAATGACGCCTCACACTTGGTGGTGTTAAGGTTTAGGTGTGCCTCGGAACTCCACCTCCAGACTTTTTCCACCTCCGCTTGAAGTCTGCTTTCCACCTCCTCTTTGTTCCTACCCCGACAAGCAAGAGCCAGATCGTCTGCATAGGCGCTGACCAGGGTGGAGTCGTTGAACTTGTCGAGGAGGTCATTAATGTAGATGATGAATAAGAGGGGTGACAGGACCGAGCCTTGGGGGAGCCCTTCTTTGAAGGTTCTTGTTGGGGCTACTTGCCAACACTTAAATAAACTCGAACACAAGAGCACACATTGAGACAGAAAGAATGAAATTCAAGGCCGCGTCTGCAGAGGCGGGGGTCAAGCAAGAACTCAGATGCCGGAGAATGTGACTACTCTCCAGGCCTCTCCAAGCTATTTCCCGCCCTAAACCTGCTTCAACGGTGTTTTTAATAGAGATAAGACAAGTCATAAAAATGGGAGGCGTTAATACAAATGAAGGAGGTGGAGGACAAAATGGTGTAGTGCACATTTGAACCAATAGGTGTAGATAAATTCTATTCTAGTAACTTCTAATACATCAGAGTGCAAAAGTGTGCAAGATTAAATATAAGAATACAATTCATATTTCACATTTCCCCCCTGAAGTAACTAAAATAAATTTCTTTAAACATCAATTTGTATCCCTCCTTTTCAGGTTTTAGAATGCAAATATCATCATCAGTTACTATTCATAGGGTATGGAAAATAACAAAGTCACTTGTCAAGGCAGAGGCGAAAACTCAAGTTTACTCAGCGGTACTTGAGAAAAAATTCCTCTACGTCCCTCTTAATGAGCGAACACAATTTTTAAGTCAAGACAAGTACATTTACCCAGAGGACTCAACATTCTGGGATTCGTCACACTTTGGAGGAGTGCAAGAATCTCCAGCATGGTTTGTCATGCTGTGGTACTGTATGTCACTGTAAGCTACCAGCGTGTGCTGGATAGTGTTTTGAATCATAGCTTTCATACAAGGGATTACACACATTAAGAAAATACAGAATAGTAGTAAAATCGCAAGAAAGGGAGTTGCAAATTTAATCAGAATATGGAACCATGATCCGGTTGTGAACCACGACCACAGTGATGCACCTACGGCTGAGTGATCCTGGGCCATGGTGTTGGCTAGGGCTTTCATTTCAGCTATGGCACGAGTTATGTTACCTTCGTCACCGGTTTCATCTGGGATGAAGGTGCAACAGTGTTCTCCAACTATGGCACACACACCTCCATCCTTAGCTGTTATCAAATCTAGGACCATTCGGTCTTGCAACTCCATTTCTCTAAGGGCTTTCAATTCATCTGCTATACCTTGTAGGGCCTTGACTGTTTGGTTAATGAAGAGTCCCATGCGATAATTCAATGTCTCTACACGGAGCATAAGTTTACCCACTCCAAGCTGGGGAAGTAGTGACAATATGATTTTTTGGGGGGTGGACCATAATTTATGATCATCAGGAACATCACTGCCCCAAATTGAATCATGTGGTTTGAATTGCACTGGTGTTGATCTCTTATTTCTTACTGGTATTTTCACTCCCCTTAAAATGAATGCATCTTGGACCATCTGCACCATTGCACAACGACCTTTCCATGCTGTGGGCAAACCCAAATACACCGTATATCCACACATCCAATACCCATCATCTTGAGGATCAGTGCCCATCACATCGGGGACAGTGTAATAGTCCCTGCAGGTGGCACCCAGGGGTGCTCCTGTGGCATTGAACCTGGCTTTGTTAGTGGTGTCTCGTGTGCATGGAGTAAGTACCTCACTACAGTATTTCATGGGGACTTCTCCTACCGGCCTAGAGTTGCCCCATAATGCCATGTTACTAGCGAAACACACAGCCTTAAAATCGCGTGGGAATGGGACGTTGTTTAACATAGCTAGATTTGTCCAATCATAGTTCAATAACCTTGTGAATTTTCTACCTGTTAAAGGTGGTACAGTGGCATCAATTTTGGGAACTACAGATCTAATTACATTCCACAGGTACCGTGATCTCAGGATGTCGGGATACCATAGAGGTGTGTAGGTGTTATAGGCATAGGGGTCAATCGGCTTGGGATACACTGGTGGGGTACCTGTGGAATAGGGCATACGACTACACACATAACAACTTTCTTTCACACCAGTTAGTTTTTTCTGAAATACCATGAAATTATACCACATATTTTCTTCGTAGTGGTTCTTTGGATTGTTCTTTTCATACCACTTCACTCTCCTCTGTGACAGGATCACAGCATTGTCTCGTTTTTCAACTCGAATCTCTGGGGGCGGGGCATTCAGCCACACCCAGGCTGTCACTGACAGTACAGTCACTGTGATGAGGGTGGCAACAGCTTTCATTTTGGCTTCTGTGTGAGGGTGCAAAGACTATGAGAGGTCAAGGTTAGTTGAGGGGTGCTCGTGGCAGGTGAGCAGACGTCAGATGAGTTTTTCACGAACAAGGGTTTTGGCACCGTCCGACTTCCAGTCTTACTCAGAGTCACCGATTTCTCGAACTACTTTGACTTGGGATTGGTGAATCCACGTCGACCTCTCAGCAATCTTTACTGCTGTGGGGGTGGTGAGTTGAACCACGAATGGGCCTTCCCAACGTGGCGAGGACCAGGACTTCCTTTTTATGACTCGAATCAGGATCTGGTCACCAGGCTTCACCACCTCCTGCAAGGGAGACAAAGGGGATAGCGGCAGCTTACATGTATTTTGGACAAGTTTTTCTCTAAACATTTTTACCATCCACTCTGTGAGTGGATCTGCCTCGCCCTTAGTCTCTTGCCATGGTTCACCTTCCCATAGGGGAAGTTGAAATGGTCTTCCATGAACTATCTCAAAAGGTGTTAATCCTGAGCTAGTTGGTACTATTCTCATATATGTTTTGACCAGTGATAGGCATTCTGGCCATGGTTTTTTTGTCTCTTCCATGGTTTTTTTAAGCCTTAGTTTTATTGTACCATTCGTTCTCTCTACCAGTCCCGCACTTTGCGGATGGTACGAGCAGTGGTTTTTTAAACTTATTCCTAGGTGTTTTGCCATGTGTTGTACTATGCTGTTTACAAAATGAGCTCCATTGTCACTCCAGATGATTCTGGGGATCCCATGTTCTGGGATTATGTGTTTACAGATGGCTTTAGCCACCGTCAATGCGTCTGGTGATTTTGAAGGGACTATTTCAGTCCATTTTGAGAATGAGTCAATCAAGACTAAACAGTATTTATATTGGTTGCTTCTGGATAATTCAATGAAATCCATGTGTATAATTTCAAATGGGTAGGTACCTTTTGGGCATTGGCCTCGTTTGGGCCTGAGGTTACCTTGCACATTATGTCTGCAACAAATTAAACAGTTCTTACAAAAAATTTTAAAGTAGGTATTTAGACCTGTTGGCACATAAAACACACGCTGTACCATATTAATCATTCCCCCTGTTGAGACATGAGACTTTCCATGGCTCAATTTTGCTACCATTTGGAATAAATTCTTTGGTAAGCATGGTAGGCCTTTTGTTGTATATAGGCCGTCTGCAGACTGTTCTGCGCCTTTAAGTATCCATGCATCTTTTTCTTTCTGTGGTGCAATGTTTTGCATATCAATCAATACTGTTTTTGGGATTGACTCATTTTGTTGTTGTTGTTGTGTATACTGTGCAGTAAGTGTTTGTGCTGCTCCTTTAGCTGCTGTATCTGCTCTAGCATTTCCTCTACTAATTCTGTCGCCGCTGTTAGTATGTGCCTTACATTTGCATACAGCTATGTGGCTTGGAAGTAGTACTGCATTAAGTAATTGTTTCAGCAGTTCGGCATGTTCTACTGATTTGCCTGTGGATGTTTTCATCCCTCTTCTATTCCATTGTGCGGCAAATACATGTAGAGTGGAGTGTGCATATTGGCTGTCTGTATAAATGGTGACCTTCTTACCTTTAAACAATTTGCATCCCTTTGTCAATGCTATAATTTCTGCAGCTTGAGCTGATAGATTAGATGGCAATTTTTCTGCACATAAGACTTTGTTGTCTGTGACGACTGCGAATCCTACTTGATTTCTTCCTTGTTCTGATTTGGATGCTGATCCATCTACGTATACATAAGTGCTGTCTGGAATAGGAGTATCTTTGAGATCTGGTCTTGGTTTGCAGCTTTCGCTGGTTCTTTCATCACATTGGTGTGGATCTCCGTCTTCTTCAGTTGGTATTAACGTTGCTGGGTTCAAGGTATTGCATCGCTTAATGGTGAGATGGGGTTGCGATAACAATGTGGCTGTTATGGCCAGGTGTCTTGCTGGTGACAGGAATGACATTTTGGTTTGTGTTATCAGTAGATCCACTTCATGGGGGACTTGGAGTGTGAGTGGATGGAACAGTACAAGTTCAGCTGTCATCTGGACGGCTAATGCTGCTGCGCACACTGCTCGTACACACGGAGGTAGAGCAGCTGCAACTGGGTCCAGTCGTTTTGAGTAGAACGCTACTGGTTTCATCTTTGTTCCATGTGGTTGTAGTAACACTGATGTCATGAATGTTCCTTTGCAAGTCACTGTTTGGGTGAATGTTTTTTCATAGTCAGGAAGCGCTAGGACTCCTGATTCCAGGATTTGTTGCTTCACTTCCATGAATGTTCGGTTTCCTTCTTCAGTCCATGTTACTGGGTCTCTCATTGTCATCTCAGTAGCATAGATCATGTCTAGCAGTGGTTGAGTTAGTTCTGCATAGTTTGGAATCCAACTCCTGCAGTAGTTAGTTAGGCCTAAGAAGGCCATCATTTGTTTTTTCGTCTGTGGTTTCGGACATTGCTGGATGGCTTCTCGTCTTCCATCCGTTAGTTCCCTTCCTTTCTGTGAGACTCGGTGTCCCAGGAAGGTGACTGACTCCTGACAGTACTGCAGTTTCTTCAGCGATGCTTTGTTCCCAGTTTGCTCCAGATGTTTGAATAATCTGATCGCTTCTTCTTTGTTTTCCTCTTCTGTGGGACTGGCTATCAGTATGTCGTCTACATATACTAAGATCTGTGTGGTGTCTTTATGTTCATGCTGATTTATACATGCTGCGATCTCTTGTGAGAATATTGTGGGGCTGTCACAGAACCCCTGTGGCAGCCTTGTGTATGTGTATTTGGTTCCTTCGAACGTGAAACCAAACCAGTCTTGGGCTGTTTTGTGTAATGGAACAGAGAAAAATGCATTGCTTAGATCAATTACTGTAAAGAATTTCTGATGTGGTTTTAACTCGTTCAACAGTTTATGTGGGTCTGGTACACAGGGTGCTCTGGATCTCACTGCTTCGTTGACCCGTCTTAGGTCCTGGACCAATCTCCACGTTCCTGTCTCTGTTTTCTTCACGGGAAAGATAGGCGTGTTACATTCGCTTGATGGACTTTCAATTAGAATGCCTGCTTCGAGCATTTCTTTAATTACTGGTCGGATGCCATCTATAGCATCTGGTTTAAGGGCGTATTGTTTGGCTCGTGGTCGAAATGATGTCTTGGGCTCAATTCTTACTTCCTTTGCTGTGGTCATTTTTCCTACGTCTGCTTTTGATTTGGACCACAGTGAACTCGGTACTGTAGGGAAGTCTTCAGCTTGTAGCAGTATGTAGTCTTGTCATGCAGTCAAATGCGTTTTCGGACTTGCTTGAGTCATCCACTTCAGCTTATGTCTTGTCACTGTTCCATATGGGGTGTTTGTCAGTACGCTGACTGTGGGAGTCTGATGTGACCACGACTCCTCGCTTCTGGTCTCCAAGAATTGCACCATGTGTCCTAGGTCTTTCCAGGACCTGTGGGGTTTTCTCTTTATGGACACATGGGGTGTTATCCCAAACTGTAGCAGTTTTTCCGCTTGAGGCGGCAAGTCCACTGAGGCGACCGCATCCCCCTCTGCCGTTGAGTACAAGTACTGCAGTCGAACTAGTTGGGGTCCCAGTCGCTCAAACTGTTTAACAAATTCCGGTCTGGCTTTCCCAAACTTCATGGTGATGTGTAGTGGCCAGTGGGTTTGTGTTTGGCCATTTACATTTTCGACTTTGGATTTTAAATGCCGGATTACAGATGAGGGCCCTTGTGTTGCTAAATCTAGGGAGTAGAACGTATAAGGTTCCTCTTGATCTTCGACTACTTGGATTTCCGCTTCTTCCCACCTGTGTACTGGTTTCATACCATCATCCGTGAGGATAAGGCTGATTCCCAGTTTACGGAGTAGATCTCTTCCCAGGAGGTTCACAGGACAGTTCTTACTTAGGACGAACTTTGCTTCATGATCTCGTCCATTTTCATCTGTTATTTTTGTTTTCTTCGACTTCTTCAACAGCTCCATGTGTCCTCCTGCTCCTATCACAGTGATCCATTCCTTTCCTGGTACCAATCCTGGCACTTTGTCTTTGATGACTGATTTATCTGCTCCAGTGTCGCATAAGAATCTTACTGGTGTTTGACTTTGTCCCACCAGCAAGGTGTAGTATGGTTTGCTGTCTCTGTCCCAGAGGGTGGACATGATTTCGGTTAAGTCTAACACTTCTACTGGCGAGCAGGGGGTTTCTTCGTCCTCCCCATCGCTTTCTTCAGTTTCCTCTTCCGTGTTAGGGTTCCATTTCTCTTTCTTCTGGCGTCATTCTTGATATTGATTTTCAGGGTTGAACGGTGGGGGTCTCTGGTTCCACGTTGGTGGATTTTTGCAGTCTCGAGCAAAGTGTCCTCTCTGTCCACAATTGTAACACTTGTCATCTGGGTTTGCTTTTCTTGGTGGGCCGTGTCTTCCTCGGCCTCTTCCTCGGCCTCTTCCTCTTCCACGTCCTCGTTGGTAGAATATTTCTGATGACTCTTGGTTCACCAATGAGGCCATGGCTTGGGTAAGAGTATTAACTCCGGAGCTTACCTGTTTTTGGCGGTGTCTCTCCTCGGCATGAATCGCCCACTCCATTAGTTGATTCATTGGCATGGTTCGGTATGTGACACAGTACTTCTGCACAAACCCTTTGATTTGGGGCTGGAGCCCTTCCAGGAACCCTTGTCTCAATTGGGCTTGGTACGCTCCTTGCTCATTTTGGTCTTCTGTTATCCCACTGTGGATTTTGAACACTTCTTCAAATCTTGCTCTAAATTTATGAATTCCTTCTCCTTGTTCCTGTGTTGTGGCTCTGATTTTGTCATAACATGGTGTAGGACGCCACGTGTCTCGAACTCGGGTCAGGACTCTTTCCACTAGCTGCGTTAGGTATTCTGAATCATGGGGGTGGATTTTTCCTTGGTTGTTTCTCTCGTCGAAGTTTCCTCTTACTCTGGCCCAGTTGTGTCCCAGACTCAAGGTGAATGCTTTTCTTGTCTCAGCTCCATTCAGGTGGAAACTTTGTCTCAGCTGTTCAAAATTATTGGTCCATTCAATTGGGTTCTTTATTGGGTCTCCCAGTCCTTTGCATGCTTCGATGCATTCGGACTCGGTCCATGGACGGTGGACGAGAATGGTTTGATCGCGATCTCCGTTCACTTGAAAGTGTGGATTTGCAACTTCAACCATGGGGTACATTTGGTTTGGTGGTGCCCATGGCTGTGGGTCAGCGTGAGGTCCTTCAAATGCTATCAAGGAAGGATAGAGTTGTTGCCCCCCCCTTTTTTCTTTTTGTGCTCTCGTCTGCATTTTGATGACTCCTGCTGGTCCTGCAGGGGCATCTGTGGGCTCTGGCTCGCCCCTCCTTGCTTCATCGTGTGGTATGCAAGAGACATTTTGTAACTTGAGATGTTGTTCTTGTGTGTGCATTGGAGGTCCCCCTCCCGCATTGTGCTCTTGGCTTGTAGTGAAAGGAGCCTGGTACGGTCTGTCGCCGGAGCGGGGGGCTGAGGAGGGGGCCAGTGTTTCTTCATGAGGTCTAATATCAATCAAAGCTGTCATACTTGTTTTTTGTTCAACTTGTTTAATTTTCTTAATAATCTTTTTCTTATGTCTTAATTGGGCCTGGACGATCCAAACCTGAATATCTTCAAGCTCTCTACATATCTTCTCCTTTTTTCCACTTTCAACAGCTTTCTCCACTTGCAGTTTCCGCTTTATGGCCTGTAATGGCTCTTCCAAAAGTCTCCCATCCCACTCTTTATTCTTCCTCCACTTTTCCATATAGGTGCAATTATCAGGAAAATGTTTAAGCATAAACTTCATGTCGGTTGGGACTTCTTTGCTGCTTTTCAATCCCATTTTGGAAACTTTTCTTTTGTTTGAAGATTTTTTTATTTTTCTTAAAAATAATTATATTTGCAAATTCTGCTATTCCCGTAACGCATTTATGACTTTTTATTTATGCGGGTGTTTACTCACCTTCTTTAGGGACGTCCCGTTTAATTTACTATCTTATTTATCCACCTAAGTAGTCGTTTAGACTCGTTTTGCGCGGCAAAGTTGTGATTTACGAGCGTGTCACTAGTGCTCTGGTTTGAATTTCTCCTTATGAAGATTACTTGCAAGTTTTATAGTTATTATTCTATATATTTTTCTTTATTTTGAGCTCTTTCATTCTCTTGGCACAGTATAACAATATTTTTCTTCTATATTTTTAACACAACCCTCGAAGTCCCTTGGCGGGGGGGGGGGCCCTACCTTCCCCTTTGTCTGCTGATTAGGCAGATAGGCCGACACACAGCCTTTTATCGTGCTGTATACTATTAAACATAATTCCGACAAACAGAAAAATGTCTTTCCGACACACAGAAAGAAGAATCTCCGACACACAGAGAAGAGTATACGCAACTTTTCTTTTTTTTGGGTTGGATTCTACAAATTAATTTTAAAAGTGCCTTACCGCTCAGGTGCGCTCTGCGTCCGGTGGGATGGATTCGCTTCCTTCTTCTGGACAGCGGAGAATCGATCACCCTTCTCCTCAATGGGGAAACAGCTGACGTCAGATTTTTGGATTGATTTTTCGCGATCCAAAATCAAGATGCGAATCTTCCCGGGTTTCGGGCACCAGAATGTTGGGGCTACTTGCCAACACTTAAATAAACTCGAACACAAGAGCACACATTGAGACAGAAAGAATGAAATTCAAGGCCGCGTCTGCAGAGGCGGGGGTCAAGCAAGAACTCAGATGCCGGAGAATGTGACTACTCTCCAGGCCTCTCCAAGCTATTTCCCGCCCTAAACCTGCTTCAACGGTGTTTTTAATAGAGATAAGACAAGTCATAAAAATGGGAGGCGTTAATACAAATGAAGGAGGTGGAGGACAAAATGGTGTAGTGCACATTTGAACCAATAGGTGTAGATAAATTCTATTCTAGTAACTTCTAATACATCAGAGTGCAAAAGTGTGCAAGATTAAATATAAGAATACAATTCATATTTCACAGTTCTGCTCCTGCCGATGGTATTGTTGATCCTGACCCTGGCTGTGCGATTTGTGAGCCAGCTGGCGATCCATCTGATGAAGCGGTAGGGGACCCCCAGGTCTGCCATTTTTTGTAAGAGACCTGTTCTCCATACCTGGTCGAATGCCTTGCTGAAGTCAAAGAATGTTGCAAGCGTGCGTTGCCGTTGAGTCGACTGGAAGCCATCAGAGATGAACTGCGACAGTCGCAAGGCCTGGTCCGTCGTGCTTCTTCCCTTTCGAAAACCGGCTTGCCAGTGGCTGAGAAGCTGTTTATCTTCCAACCACCAGGCGAGACGGTTCACGATGAGCCTTTCCATTGTTTTGCTAAGCGTAGAGGTGAGGGCGATGGGTCTGTAGTTCCCAACGTCCTTTGGTGACTTCCCTTTTTTGAGGAAAGGGATGATGGTGGCCACTCGCCAAGCTTGTGGACACCAGCCCTCTAGCCAGCTGGTGTTGATGATATGGAGTAGTTCGGGAAGGATGTTTGCCGGAAGATTTTTTAGAAGGTCCGGGGCTATGTCGTCGGGTCCAGCTGCCTTACCCGCTTTAAGTTGGGACAGCGCTGTCTGCAGTTCAGCCTCGGTGAACGGGAGCTCGAGGACTTGTCGCGGTGAGCCGAGCAGTCTGCGGGTAGCTGTACGTATAGAACGCACTGCTCGTCTGCTCCGCTTGTCACTCTTGCGTCCGCTGACCGAGGCATATTCCCTGATAAATGCTGTTGCTTTGGCTCGGTCACTCACGTACTCCTTGTTCTTGTAGACCAGGGACTCGCCAGATTGTTGTGTTTTGGTGCCTGAGAGGGATTTTACTAAGGACCAGGCTTGTCCCGTAGATCTTGTCTCGGCGATGTTGGTGAGGTGTAAGCGCCATGCGTTCCTTTTCGCTTCAGTGGTTTTTTGTTTGATCTGTTGACAGAGTGCTATCCATTCTTTCCTATTTTGTTGGAGGTCTCGACGTAGTCGATTCCTTTCACGGATGAGGTCCTTCAGGTCCTGTGTCAGCCATGGGAGCTCCTTCTGGCGGATAACTTTGACCGGTATTGTAAGTGCTGCTGCCTCTTTCATGTGTTGCACTAAGAGGGAGAGTTTTTCCGGGGCTGTGGCTGCTGCGGAGATTACGGGTAGGCGATCCATGAGGATGGTACGGTACCTCTTCCAGTCAGCTTTCGAGAAGTTGGGTCGTACTCTTCTTTGTTGGCATTCGACACGGAGAGCACGGTTCCACCTAATCAGAATCGGTCTGTGGTCGGAGGTCATCTCGTCGATGGGTTCCCATTGCAGATGTTCGGCCGTGGTGGGGTCAGTGATCGTTAGGTCGGGGGCACTCATGCCTGCTCCTTGTTGGTATCTGGCAGCCCGTGTCCACACGCCGTCATTAAGGAGAGTTAGGTCATGGTCATCGACCCATTGATGGATTGCGTTACCCCTGGGATCTGTCTTGGCAAGTATATCCCAGGTCGGGTGGTGCGCGTTGAAATCCCCGCAGATCAGGCCATGCTCCGTGGGGAGCGAGTTTAACCAGGAGAAATCTTGGGGGGCAGGACAATAATCCGATGTCGCCGGGGGGATGTAGGCGTTGACCAGTGAGAGGTGCCGCCTGCGGGCGATGGGAATGTGGATATGCTGGAGTTCGAGGGGGCCTGATGGGGGCGCTGGAAGGATGGAGTAGGGGATGCCGCATCTCAGGTAGACAAGGAGACCCCCGCCTCGTCGCTGTTTTGTGCCTGAGCCCTCACGGTCTTGGCGAATCACGTTATAACCGTCGAGCTGAGGCGTCGGGTCTTCGAGTCCCAGTTTTGTTTCCTGGAGGAGGAGGATGTCAATTTTTAGACGTGCCGTCACCTCTTTCAGTTCGGTAGTCTTGGTCGCCAGGTAGTCACAGTTCCATTGAAGGATGGTGAGACCGGCTTTCCGTGCCTCCGGTAGATTGGCAATCCTATCTGTGGGTTGTTGAGGGTGGGAGGGTTTCAGGTTCAGACAGCTCTGGCAGCACCAGTTATTGTTCCTGCGAAGTATGGTTAAAGCGTGTCTGGTTTCAGGGGCACATTTGAGGTGGAATCCACGTTTGCAGGATCTACATGTCAGGGGAGAGCGTGAAACGATTAATTTGTTATTACAGGTGGGGCAGTTTGCGTTTATAGGTTGGTGTGTTGTTATGGCTGTTTGGTGTGTGGAGGATTGTTGTGTCGGGGGTGGTGAGCAGGTCGGGCATAGCCAGTTTGCATTAGTTTGGGAGCGAGGTAGTCCAGAGCAAGAGCGGTGGGATTTGTTGGGGCAGTTCGAGCAGGGGATGGGGGAGATGGTAGGGGAGAAGGAGATTTTGCAGACACAGCATTTTTCTTTCGGTCCCATGTAGGCTGTGCGCGGAAGTGACGGCACGACGGCATTTCCGGAACAGGATCCGCAGAGAAAGCCTTGATGACTCTTTATCTGGGTTCGGGTCAGGCCGCTACAGGTCCTGTGGAAATTTCGTCGGCAAGCGTTGCAGACCAGTGGGGTGAAGTCACGACGGATCGTCTTAGAGCATCCCGGGCAGGTAGGTCCCGGGTTCTCCTCGACGTCGCCTGCCCTTAGGAGGAGTAACCGGAGGTGTGGGGCAGGGCGGACATCTCCGGCTGGATGAAAAACATAGGGCGCCATGTTCCTGGGTGGCAGCTCTGGGTGGTTGTGTTGGATTCGCAGGCCGCAGCGGGGCGGCCTCTCGGGAGACACCTCGTGAAGGTTCCAACTGTTGTCTCCCGGGTGCTGCTAGAGCCTATGCCAGGTGACTTTGGGCCAAGGCGGGGGACACGTTGAAACGGTGGCTAACTGATCGTAGGGTACGAGGAGATGGACAACCATTCGCACTCGTACGTGTTCAATCAGCCTACCATACATGTTTTTGGAATGTGGAAGTAAACCGGAGTACCCTGAGAAAACCCACGCAGGCCCAGGGAGAACATGCAAACACCACACAGGTGGATCGACCTGGATTTGAACCCAGGACCCCAGAGCCGTGAGGCCAACGCGCTAACCACTCAATCCGCCGGTCCGCCTGTGTTAATTCAACAAATTCAAATTCAATTCAATTTTTTAAATGCTTTTAATTACTGGCCCAAACTTTTGCTTCTTTTTTTTTAAAGTGCTCACAATAATACAGAGTGTGTTGGAACAAGCCACTAGAAGACTAGAAGAAAAGGCCCATTTGGCCAGATGCGACAGCTATCGCCAATGGGAAGATCCCATAAATTCATTAAATAAAACTAAAACAGTTAACACTCTTGGAAAGTTGATGTGTTTCCTTAGTTTGAGTGTTCTAAGTGGTAATGTCAGTTACTGTGCTAAAAAAAGAGATTTCTAACAGTAGGGTTGATAATGATGATGACTTGATTGCCTCTACTTGCCACTGCTGGGAAGGGCAAGGGGAAAGGGTCTTGCATGCCTGGCTTACTCGATGCTTGTCACAAAGCACTAAAGCTTTTTGTCAGATTGGAAGGATTGCAGTGAGCTTTCATTTCTCTAAGTGGCAATAGTGAATCCTCTTAAAATATGAGGAAATCCATCTACCTGACATGCTTAATGATAGAGGAGCACAACATTGGTTTAATTATACACTACACTTGACGACTGTAAAGGGCATCAATGGCACCGAAACATAATTATTCACTGCCAGCACAAATTTTGAAAGTGATTTCCTTTTTGGATGCCTTGCATGTTATTGCATTTTGATTTGAGAGTTCTGGTATCAATTTATTGTCCAATTTTATTTCCTACTTACAACAAAAATAAGTAAATGGGTACACAAATATTCTAGAAAGCAATGTTCCAAAAAATGAAAACAAGCTCTACATGTCAGGATATTTTTACATAGCAGAAGAGGCAAAGAGTTTAAGTTGAACCTCTTCTCGTTGGTGAATATCTAAATGACCTACCATTCAAAAAATAACAGACAGCAAATCTTTGCAAATAAACAGGAAGTGTCATCTTCAATCCTCACTGCTTCCGAAAGTCTTTCAAGATGGGGTAGATGTTCTCAAAGGCTTCATCGATCTCACCTCGTTCTTTGGCACCTGTTGTGGTGTGACTATATGATTGACAGCCAATTAAACGAGCAGAGAGAACATCCGCTTACCTGTCAGAACAACTTTTCCTGATACAAAAATGAGTAGAACCATGCGAGGTTTCACCATCCGGTAGACGAGGCCCGGAAACAATTCAGGTTCATAACTATGCAGTCACAAAAACAACAACATTAGTGGGAACACAACTTTAAAAAACCCAAACTTTTTTTTATAACTTAATATATTGAAGAGAAATATTTGTTATAGTCATGTGTATTCTTTCATTGCTTTCAAATAAGTAGGTTTTTAGTTGTTTCCTGGTTTGGAGACAGGACATCTGTGGTTTTTAGAGTGCTTTGTCTTTTACAGAGCTAATTCAATCATCTCGGTAGGGATGCCGAAGAGAGGAATGGTGGCTTTGTTCCTGACTGTCGAGATAGGCAGGGGCGAATCACACCTTTGGTCCCAAACTAGTCTCCTTGTCTGGGGAAGGCTTGTCAGAGACAGGCCTTTTGTTAACAGTTGCAAAAACCAAGTTGTGAATTGGCACGAACGTTTGTGACGGATCCTGTAATAAGCAAAAATGCATTGGCGAATTTGCTAACGTTGGTCTCATTGTTTTTAAGTACTAACGTCGGATTGACGTTTGTGACAGATCCTGTAATGATCAAAGTACGCATTAGCGGATTTGATAACGTTGGTAAAATTGTTTTTAAGTACTAATGTGGAATTGACGTTTTTGATGCTTCCTGTAATATGCAAAGAACGCATTGGCGGATTGGTTGCTAAAATTGTTTTTAAGTAATAACGTGGGATTGACTTTTGTGGTGCATCCCATAATACCAGAGAAGGCATTGGCAGATTTGTTATTTTTATTATTAGTTGTTATTATTTTTATAATTAGTTGTTGTTTGTTAATAGCGTTAATCACAAAAATAATACGTACATGGAATTTGTGGGTCACACTTTGTGTTTGGAAAGAGTTCCTGTAAACTGCGTGTGTTTGTTAATTATTTTGTGTGTTATTTTGTATTGTAGAGAGCAGTGGCGGGCCGTCAGGGCCTTCAAGGCCTTCTCTGCTGGCCTAAGAAATATCTGAATCATATTATATTTTGTCCATCAATACTTATTATTCCAAATGGTCTGTTAGCTTCCTTTCATTGCTTTCCCCCCTGGTTGCACTGCTTCCAGATGTGTGTTTTCATATTGAAGCATTTAACCAATCACATTTCAGCCATTATTTGTTGCCAGATCAGATCTGCCTCAAAGCCTTCACAATCAGTTCTTGCGGGCTCTGCTGCATTAAACTAGACTGTTGCTTTTAACCAATCAGATTTCGAGTTGGCAACCCCACAATGATTTTTCATAGGCGTTAGCATTTTGCTGGCTGGGACATGTCATTGCTTTCACAAACTATGATTGGCTAGTAGGCGGGCCAAAGCAGCCAGAGATCGCAAACTCCACCCACATGGCCGACAGTGGCAAAAACAAATGGCTTCTGTTGCAGATTTCTCTCACAAAGCTATTTTCCAGACGGACTTTTACAGAAAAAAAATGGACATCATTAAGAAAGGGCGGTCAACTCCAAAGCTAGCAAGCCTGTTACAGCCGGGAAAATGGTGTGTGCGGCACTTTCAGTGTGCTAACTTAGCTCCACAAGCAAATAGTATATTGTTGTTTTGATTTAAAGCCATTTTCAAAACGGACTATGCCAGAAATATGACGGGACAGGCTCGACTTTCATCATTAGCTTCGATGGCGATAGGAAAGAAGGAAGAAAGAAAGGAGGATGGATATTGTGTAAAAAGGATTTTTGGTGAGTAAAATATATATTCCTAAGTAATATTTCAATTGTGGGCCAAGTTCTGATATCTGAAAAGCTCCAGTGTTTGTATTTAATCACAAAATGCTGCTAGGAAGTGGATTTTACCCCAGTTTAATTTTTGGCGTTTCACCATTGACGTCCATCACTGTCTTTTCCCGGGAAAAATCACCCCCCTGGCCTGGTTGTAATGTCTCAAAAGCTCCAGTATTTGTATTCAATCAATAAATGATGCGAGGAAGTGGATTTTACCTAATTTTAGTATTTTAGTGCATTTTTTGTCATTTCACGTATGGACGTATCGACGTTCATCGCTGTCTTTTTACCGGGGAAATGATACTCCAGGCCCGGTTCTGATGTCTAAAAAGCTCCAGTATTTGTATTTAATCAATAAATACTGTTTTCGGCTGGATTTTACCCCATTTTCGGGCAATGTTTGCCAGTACGCCATTGACGTTCATCGCTGTCTTTTCCCGGGAAAATCACCCCCTGGCCTGGTTTTGATGTCTGAAAAGCTCCAGTATTTGTATTTAATCATGAAATGCTGTTAGGAAGTGGATTTTACCCCATTTTTGTACATTAATTTATTGATTATTTTTTTATGTGTTGCAGCTGTAGCTGCAGTAGAGGTTTTATAGCCATAAAATAGTTTTTGAGGCTTGGATTGATACGTTGAAGGCGCTACCAGAAAATGCACCACCCGCCACTGGTAGAGAGTGACAATTGATATATTGCATGTCTGAAAGTTTGTGAGAGTCATATTTAAGGTGACAAAATGGATGGTGAGTTTGCTCATCATTTGGGTGCGATTGAGTGGACTGAAATGATGGAAAGTAAGGAAACAGTCAAAGTTCAGTTAGGCATGGCCTGTGGAGCTCGTAGAGGTAGGATAGGAAGCAAGAAAAGACAGAAAGACAGGAAAATTGGAAAAATAATTGACTTTGTGGTTAATTTACAAAAGAGAGTGATTTTGCCGCAAAATAAGCGTTGTGTAGATTTGATAATAGTCCGACTAATAGTTGTGTCAGTTGGATTGAAGCAGAGTAGAATCTTCTCACAGGCAAGGTGTCAGTTTGGAAGAGAGAAAAAACATTGGGAATTAGTGCGGCCTAATTGTCATTTGTTGGTCAGAATGCTTGTAGCTTCTAGGCAACACATTTCAAAAAACTAAACTCGAGTCAAAATGGCGAAGGAAATCACACGCCAACTTGTCCTCCACCCCACGGTGAGAGAGATTCCTTTATAACACCTCATTTTGCCATACAGGGGCGCTACCAATTGGAGGAGGAGGAGAGCAGCTATACGGGGGCTGACAGGCCCTCGGGTGATCCTAAATGCGCTCTGGGGCCTCGAGTGGCTACTGTCAGAATTTACCCTAAACTGCCATTAAGGCAAAGCCTAAACAAAAGTGGGAATTCCAAGGTGTTTCCATTTACTGCTGATGACATAAATATAATAAGATCCAAACAGGAAAAAATACCTAAAACTATAAATGAACAAAAACAAAGACAAATGGTGAAATTTGACTCAGAAACACCTCATCCAGCAGATGATTTGCCAGAGGGTTTACATCAGGGGTCTCAAACTCAATTTACCTGGGGGCCGCTAGAGGCCGAGTCTGGGTGAGACTGGGCCGCATCAGGATTTCCACAAGAAAAGCGCTGATAAAACATTCCAACGTTATCAAATATCTTTATTTTTTAACAACAAATAATGAATTAAATAAATTAACTTAAAGATGAATAAAAATAAATCAATCAGTAATACAAAAATAAAATAATAATAATGAGCATACAGTAGATATACACTGGCTGGCTAAGTAGAGAAAATGAATTATTTTTATTCCGTTTCAAATGTCTGTATTAACAGCTCTTTAACCTATAACTTTCTGAACTTGAATGGAACATGAACATGAAATATTCTGAACACGGCTTCTCTTGCCTACTCCTTGCTGCTAGAGACCTGGCAGCGCTTCTTCTCACATAGCTGAGTCACTTTTGGCTTGAGGGAGGAAGCAGTGGAGACCCTCAGTAGAGCTTGAAGATGCTCATCAGTAAGTCTGGACCTGTACTTGGACTTATTGAAGTTCAAGGTGGAGAAGAGCTTCTCACACAAGTATGTGCTCCCAAAAAGGCACATGGTCCGCTTGAACATTCGGGAAAGTTCAGGGAAGCTGGGGGTCAACTCTCTCAAAAATTGCCCAAGCTTGTCTGCTTCTCCACTCACCTCCCTGAACTTGGCTTTGAGTGCAGAGTTGCACTGCAGGTCAATGAGCTCCATTTGAAGCTCAGGAGGGGCATCTTGCACATCAAAGGAGAAGGGGTCCGCAAAAATTTGAAATGTGGCTTTGTGTATCTTGAAGTCTGCAAATCTGTGATCAAATTCCTCCTGTAGCTTAAAAATGGCCTCAACATACTTCTAACCACTGATTGGTGTGCCTGCATCCACGAGAGCTTTGCATGCTGGGGAATGGCAAAGGTTTGTCTGAGAGAGCTGGGCTTTCCATAACACAAGTTTAGTGCAGAATGCTGTCATGTTGTCATAGGCAGCACTGACAAGTTGCCCCTGGCCTTGTAGCTTCTTGTTCAGTACATTAAGCTCATGTGTGATATCAACAAGAAAAGCCAAGTCCATGAGCCATTTGGGATCACTTAGCACAGGAACAGCAACCCCGTCTATCTCCATGAAGTCTTTTACTTCTGCTCTCAACTCAAAAAATCTCTTCAACACGTTTCCCCTGCTGAGCCAATGTACCTCAGTGAAGTAGAGCACATCCCCATATTCGGACACAGCTGGTGAAATATTTCCTTAGCGTTGTCTGGCCATGCATTGGAATTACTGTGAGCAACTCCTCCATTACTTCAAAATTGTCATCAACACCACGGACATATATTGCGAGCTGGGTAGTGTCTGTGATGTCTGTGGTCTCATCAAGAGCCACTGAATATACACTGAAACATTGTGCTTTCTCACACAGTTGATCATAAATGTCACTTGACAGGTGAGAAATGCGCTCTGCCACGGTGTTGGCAGAAAGGCTGATGTGGTTGAACAGACTTTTCTTTTCTGGACAGACAATATGTGCAGCCTGTAATATGCACTTTTTGATAAATTCACCTTCTGTGAATGGCTTTCCTGCTTTAGCAATCAACTCACAAACGGCGTAGCTAGCTTCGACTGCAGCATCACTGTCTTTGGTAGCCTTCTTGAAGAAATCCTGTTCCCTCAGAAGACATGTTTTAAGACTGGCAACCTGGTTGGCTCTCTCATCTCCCTGGTATTTTTCGTACTCCTCAGCATGTCTCGTAGTATAATGACGTTTCAAATTTTATTCCTTGTGCACCGCAACTTTTTCAGTGCAAATGAGACACGTCGGGGTGCCCCTGTGTTCAACAAAGAAATATTCCACTCCCCACTTTTCTTGAAACTGTCTGTGCTCATCACCGACCTTTCTCTTCACGGCAGGCTTTGAAAGAGACATCTCTGGGGCTCTGTAATATGTTTTTCCACTTGGAATGAGTCTCGGGTTGATCTTTCACTTTCAGTCGCGCGGGTTTGTGGCGCATGCGCACTTCCGCTCTCCGTTTCTCCGTTTCACTCGCGGAGATGGCTACAGACACTGACACAGGCTGGATCACGGATCATAGCGCCTCATTCAGTTCTATGCTGAGAGCAGCGGAGGAGTGTGCGGGCCGAGCGGAGTGATCGGCCTCATGGCTTCTCCTCCGCCCAGCTGATTGGAGGAATGAATGGTTCATTCAGCTCCGAACACAACAAGTGTCATTCATATCAATCTTGCGGGCCGCAGGAACATTAATCTTTCATATTAAGACGGGGGCCGCAAATTATCGTCCCGAGGGCCGCAGTTGGCCCGCGGGCCGCGAGTTTGAGACCCCTGGTTTACATGAACAAATTATTAAATTAAAAGACGTAGCTAAAGATGTAGACCTGTCCGAAATTGATGACATCACAAAAGACGTGATTCAAATTACTAAACTCCAGGGCACATAAATTGCTGAATGAGATTGCTAATGTTACCCCTGACATTCAAATATGGGCATTACAATGGTCCAAGGCTTCCTCTCTGCTCGAGACCATCCATAAAAAATAAGAGATCTTTCTGATAAATGTTGTCAAGATCTACTCTTAGAGCTAATGCCACTGAGGGAATTGGGGGTAGAATAGGTTGTTTATAAACCCTACCCTATTGCCGATATTACAGCATTGGTTGGTTTGCTGCCACCCATTTCACAACGGGGAGCTATTTGGTATCGTAAACTTTTGGATATTTCAGGTGGACAATCATGGGCGACGGGAGATTATCAGAGCTGCCAACCTCTGTCGACCCTATTTAAGGAGTACCCCTGTCCTGTTTCCAGAGTATTTCCGGAGTGAATGCGATTCACGCAAAATCCATATAAAATGTAAAAAATAATAAGCGTGGGACCATTTAAATCAAACTTTTATCATCATATTTTTACATTTATTAAAATATTGTTTTTGCAAACTATTGAAAAAGTACAGAATAATGAAAATAAGTTTATCTTTGTGTTTGGGTCCTTCTAACGCCATCATCAAATTCGCTGACGACACCACTGTGGTCGGACTCATCTCAGGAGGGGATGAGTCGGCCTACAGAGACGAGGTCAACAAATTGTCTTCGTGGTGCTCGGTGAACAATCTCACACTGAACACAACGAAAACTAAAGAAATAATCCTGGACTTTCGCAAACATGGCACAGATCTGGCCCCACTCCTCATAAATGGAGTATGTGTAGACAGGGTCTAGTCCTTTAAATTCCTGGGGGTCCAAGTCACGGATAAGCTCTCATGGTCTACAAACATCACGGCAGTAGTGAAGAAGGCTCAGAAACGACTCCATTTCCTCAGGGTACTTAGGAAGAACAACTTGGGCACCAAGCTTCTGATAACCTTCTATAGAACCACAGTAGAGAGCATCCTGGCATACTGCATCACAGTGTGGTACGCTGGAAGCACGGCGGCAGACAAAAAGGCCATGCAGAAAGTGATTAACACTGCCCAGAGGATTGTCGGCTGCTCTCTGCCCTCACTGGAAGACATTGCCAGCCCTCGTTACCTCAGCAGAGCCAGGAACATCATAGGGGACCCTTACCACCCTGGTCACAATCTGTTCCAGCTGCTGCCCTCTGGCAGACGCTATAGGTCCAACAAAGCACGGACAAATAGGCTTAAGGACAGTTTTTTCCCCACATCCATCAGAACTCTAAATTTGCGGTAACACAACACACATTCCCTTCTGAGGTAATATGAAAAGATGTTTGGGTGGTGATCTGCCTCCTACTAGCTGACTGAAGGTAAGTGAAAGACAGTGAGAGGTAAGCGACCTGTATCCATAACAGCAGAATGCCAAATTACAAGTCCGTGACTATCACTTATTTAGGTCTTTTGCCGAGTAAACGCAGCTTATGGAGAAGCACCACCAATTTCGTCACACGCAGTTTCTGGGTGTGATGACAAGCAGGCTTTTTGTTGTTGATAATGACGACAGGGCCTATGTCCGATTATTATTATTGTTATGTGTCACGCTGAAGTTGCAATTGCATGTTCTGCAATGCGAAAATGTCTGTCCTTTTGGAGACGGCTTCAACATGGGATATTTCGTCGAATACAAATGTTGGAGTAATCATTATTATAAATGTGTTTGCAATGAATATAAAGCCTTATAATATACATGCTTACTATATTAATCAATATATTTGCTTATTAGGAATAGTAATGCTCATCCTAAATGTGTAACTATATTAAACAATATATATATATGTGTTGATCGCTTTCAACGAAGACAAACGCTTACGCCAAGGTCGCTCTCCAGGACAGCTGGGTCCAGCGAGAGATACAAGTTCGCAATGAAGATCTGTGAAGGACGCTTAAATTGTTGTTGGTTCAGCGAATGGCTATCAAGCATATTGTTTTAATTTGTGACGCTAGTTTGACGCTAGGTTTGCTTGATTATGGAATTGTTTTGTTTCTTGCTTACGCAATTGGATCGATTACTCGCATATTGTTTTAATTTGTGACGCTAGGTTGACGCTTGGTTTGCTTGATTATGGAATTGTTTTGTTTCTTGCTTACGCAAATGGAATCGATAACCTTGTAATTGTTTTGATTTGAAGCCTTAAATGGGCAGGACATAATGCCGCTCTTTAGAATAATCTTGGTCGGCCGAGCGGTCCGGATGTATTCTCTTCTTGCAAGAATTAAATGGTGAGATGTGACTACAGATGCCTTTTTTATTGAAAGCTGAATTGGAAAAACCTAAGGATAAACCTACAATTGGATGAACCTAACATTTGGTCCTTCGAGCCTGTGGTCAAGATACCGAAGCAGAATCCAGGTCGCTTCCGTTCGATATCTGGAAAGACCGTGCACGGCGCTTAAATACCCTTTTCCGGGCTGGATAACTCGAAGGAGCGCCTGGGTTCTCGACGGTTTCGACGACTAACCCTCTGAAAGAGACATCTGGGGTCATATCTGGTAAGTCCACGTGAATGTCTGCGTTTGTTGACGGGTTCCAAATGCGTGAAGGGGCATTGCACGTGAGGTCCATTTTTTTAAATGAGACTCGCGTCCAGGGGACTGCGACACGCGTCCAGGGGACTGCGTTAAAAACCCTGGGTATACTAGTCGCTGCCAGGTAAAAAGAGACAGAGCTGGAGTCTATAAAACTAGGGGCAGTTCGGGGTGTCCTGTGCCGTGGTCCGGAAAGGTACAAATATAACTCTGACAGTATATCAAGCTAGGGTATACATTTGTGTTGCGTGTGTTGCGTGTGTTACGTGTTGCGTGTGTTACGTGTGTCCTTCCGCGGAAAAGAAATTTGCTAACTGATAACTGAGTGCACGCAAGCTCCATCCAAAGATGGGCAACTCGAATAAAAAAGCGGCTAGCGACGACGATCCAAAACAGCGTCTGCCGTGTAGAGATTGGAAGTTTGTTGAAAATCAAAGCGCTACAAGGGTTAAACACCTAAATTAATGGATAAACAAATATGGGTTTGCTGGCCAGCTTAAATATGCATGAAATATTAAAACCTGCAGGATAAAATACGCACTAAGCATAGAAGTAATCTATATATAATATGTGAAGGGAGAACAAGCGACACGGCTTGTTCCACAGATACTAATTATTGTTTTTGATGACGAGGCGGGGAAAGGCAAAACGTGCTGTTTTGTATATGATAGCGGTCCTCGGCTGGTTGATAGGAGCGAGGCGATGGGCTGTTTTATTCTAAAAACAAGACAGGCCTGCTCAAAATGATTTGAATGAGGATGTTGAGCTAAATTTTAAACCAGAGATCACATTCTTTGTGAATGAATTCAATTGGAATTTTTTGTATGATGCTGAAAGTTGTAAAACGGCAATTAAAATGGTTATTTCCAAGTGCTAGGCATGCTTTGTTAATAGTAACTAAATGTACTGTCAATGTACTGGAATGAAATGGCTTATTGTGGCTTATCCTGGTTTCGTTCCCGTCTGCTAGCGGGAATATTTTGGTTAACAGAAATACAAAACGGCAAATTAAATGTTTAGCGGGCTTGCCAAAACTGCGTTTTTGTCATATTCTAAACTTGCCAAATAATGCGTTGATTGCGGGGGAAGCGCTCTGTTTTGGTGCGGCTGATTTGACGGTGTTGACATCATAATACAGTATAGTATGCGCGCGGACCGCACAAGCGACTAAAATTTTTGGGGGACCCCTTCCGTGGAGAATATTACAATAATTGGCCTTGGGGGTGCTGAAGCAAACTTGAGGGCAGAAATGGGTTTTGCTATGATATAGTTGTGCTTGCAGCATATTGTGATTATGGGGTCTTGGCAAACTATGGTGATATAGTTGGATATCGGGAGAGTAATTAATTTGGTGTAATTAATTTAGTCTTCTCTAAAAAGCGTTGTAATTGTACACAGGAGGTGAAACATTGTGCGCAGAAAGAAAAAGAGGTCGCTTAGGAATGTCAACATTGATAAGCTGCTTCTGCAGCGAGCGTGAAGGTCACAGTCAGCGGCTAAGGGCGCGCTTCCGTTTAAACATTTCAGAATAAGAACAATCATGGTCTGCAAGGGATGCAGGGTTCCGCAATTATCTTCGCATTTATTTTTGGGATTTAATCAGAAATGTCTTTCGAGGTGATAGAAAATCTGTTTGGCAAAGATTGATTTGGTAAAAGCTTTGGAATTGGGAATAATACTATTATTATCATTTTATTTTTTGTTTTGTGAAGTTCAAAGGGCTCTTGATTGAAGAGAGCTAGTTTTGGAGGATAAAACGATATTATTACAGTTTTTGAATGGTTGGTTTGTTCAAAATACTTCAATATAGGTGATTGGCTGGTTAAAGAAAAATGAATGGAATTTTTTTTTGTTTTTACAATATTATGGCGTATTGGTTACAATTTGTGGGTTCTTTATTAAGCATTGAAAATTGTAATTAGGAAATGCCTAGTAAAAGGTTGATTTATCTAATTTAATTATTGTAGATTTTCCTTGTGGTAACGGAGAGCTATAAGAAATAGCTCTTATCTTAAGTAAACATAGTATGGGGTGATTTACAAATTATTTTTTAGGTACTAAGAGTTATTTGGTTGTTAAAGAGATCAGACATGAATTTAACAATGCAGAAATGGCATGAGAAATTTCGTGGCATTCGTCCAAATTATTAGGTAAATTGAACCTGGCTGGGGTAGATAAGATAATTGGTTAAGGATAGGCATAGTTTCCCTAGAAGAAACATGGAGCGTCTTTCAGTGCACAAATACGTTCCCTGTTTGACCTAGAGGGGGATATGCTTTGGTATAGGTCATATTGATGACTATTGGGACGTTACTGCCTATTGCTTTAGGGGCATACAAATTAAGAATTTAGCCAAAACTTACTGCATTGCAATTATGGGGTTAATACACCTAAATGTTACGGTGATAACGATTGGCAATAACAAGCTTAGATAAAGGGGAATATCTACAACAAATTCTGGTAGGGCCTTCCATGGTGTGAAACAAGTGAAATAATGTCTATGTTTTAGAAATAACATCTCCAAATTATAAAATATCAACCTTGGAGAAATGCTTTAAGTAGAACCTGGGGGACTAAACAAAAACAAAAGACTTATCTGGGAGGGCTGCCATTTTGAGTCATGGTAGATTTCATGCCTCAAAAAAAGGGGGAGGTTATATATATTCAATCTATATGCAGATATATGGCAAAAACACGGGTGATTCCCCCTTATGTCAAGCTACAAAAGCTACATATCCATTTCAAAGGATACACATGGATTTTATAGAATATGTGTGGTACATAACAGTCCTAAAACAGATTGGGGAAACCTTGTTGCAGAAACTGGTCTAGATTGGCAAGCTTGGATGACACACCCGTGCGAAAAAACCATCAGGCCTTCGATAAAATTAAACCATACGGTGGGGGCATTACAAATCATTATTCAGACTGACAAATTAACTTGTGGATCCTTGTCTGACGTTTTTCCTAAGTCCATGGGCAGGTGGAGAAGACTCTTTTTACAAAAAATCTACAATTGTGTCTCAACAACAATGTCTATGGAGACGGTAAGAAAGTCGTCAGAGATGGAAACACCCGGATCCGCCATAGTAAAATTAAAACAGCCAACGGAGATATCCCTCTCTTCTTGGATTTGCCATAAAATAAATAACGAACATATAATAAAAAAGGGGGGAATGTTGGGTTCATTCTGGGATGTTACTATATGTTCATTTGGAATTTATGGAATAAAGCTGAAAGGAAGTTTTATTAAGGGGATCATGTGCAAATTTATAATATAGGGGGGAATGTTGGAGTAATCATTATTATAAATGTGTTTGCAATGAATATAAAGCCTTATAATATACATGCTTACTATATTAATCAATATATTTGCTTATTAGGAATAGTAATGCTCATCCTAAATGTGTAACTATATTAAACAATATATATATATGTGTTGATCGCTTTCAACGAAGACAAACGCTTACGCCAAGGTCGCTCTCCAGGACAGCTGGGTCCAGCGAGAGATACAAGTTCGCAATGAAGATCTGTGAAGGACGCTTAAATTGTTGTTGGTTCAGCGAATGGCTATCAAGCATATTGTTTTAATTTGTGACGCTAGTTTGACGCTAGGTTTGCTTGATTATGGAATTGTTTTGTTTCTTGCTTACGCAATTGGATCGATTACTCGCATATTGTTTTAATTTGTGACGCTAGGTTGACGCTTGGTTTGCTTGATTATGGAATTGTTTTGTTTCTTGCTTACGCAAATGGAATCGATAACCTTGTAATTGTTTTGATTTGAAGCCTTAAATGGGCAGGACATAATGCCGCTCTTTAGAATAATCTTGGTCGGCCGAGCGGTCCGGATGTATTCTCTTCTTGCAAGAATTAAATGGTGAGATGTGACTACAGATGCCTTTTTTATTGAAAGCTGAATTGGAAAAACCTAAGGATAAACCTACAATTGGATGAACCTAACAACAAACCAATAAACTTCTGCGAGTGTATTATCAACTAACTTTTAAATTGAAGCCTGAATATGGTCCGACAACTTATTTGAATAATTGTCTTGAGGCATGGGCTAATAAAGCGGGCCAGTACCCTACCTCTAATGCTGGCTCACAGGCCCTTTTTAGATAAGCTGTTTTACAGGGTTATGAAGAAGTTCGTAAAGCCATGATAAATTCATCCACTTTGCTAACAACAGAGGACCCAACTTGGCATCGTCATTTCTTGTTTTATGTTCAGCCGTCTTGTGATCAACGTAAGGATGAGCAGAACAAGATTGCTAAATTGTGGACAGAACTTACATACTACATATGCAAGTGCAAGAAGCAAAAGAACATCTTCCGCTGGCTATAAGAAAGATACATTTGATGAAGCCAACAATCAAATGTATGTTATGATTCCTTCAAAAGGTCAGCCATCACCTTCACTTCTGCCTCAGTTCCAGGCTCCAGACTATCAACCAGGTCCTTCTCAGTATAAGGACAAACGACTCCGATGAGGGACGGATGGGGTACTGTTTTGTGTGGAGATCCTAATCACCGGGTTCCGGACTGTCCACATCGCTTTCATCAGGATAAAATCCAAGGTGCACCTGCCCAGCAGTCATGCAGTCGTAGCAGTCTGATAGGTGGACAGCTCCCACAAGTACCTCCATTTCTAGGGGCTGGACAGTTTCGGCAAGCAGCACAAGTTTCACCAGGTAGTCAGTTCCCCAACATGTCTTTGGGGTCAGCACCAAGTCAATAGTGGTGCCCGGAAATGGATGGTGAGGGGCCCGCCTCACCAAAGTTCAAGTGCTGGGACAGGACTTTGATATGATCATTGGTACGCTGCTTCCCTAAGATCCCAAACAGTGAACTCGGACGGCTTTTCGGGAAGAACTCTGGCCTCACCTATGACAGTATGTTCCCGCTAGTTTTGCCTGGGTTTTCTCCGGGTATTTTGGTTTCTTCCCACATCCCAAAGACAAGTATGGTTGGCTAGTTGAACACTAAATTGCCTCTAGATATTGTTGTGAGCATAAATGGTTGTCCATCTCAATGTGCCCTGCGTTTGGCTGGCAACCAATTCAGGGAGTCCCCTGCCTGGTGCCCGCAGTTAGTTGCGATAGGCTCCAGCAAGTGACCCTTGTGGGGAAAAGCAGTATAGAAACTGAATGAATGAATGATTTTAGCAGATTTTTGTCCTGAGATTTTTTTGTTTCATACTCAGAACCTTTCTGAAACTAAATACTCAGACAAATATTATTTTTGAAGGAAGTAGTCATTCATTTGGGCATAAATCTTACTTAAAATATGCCTAAAACAACTTGTTTATAATTTATTTTTGTTTATTACTATTATTAAATATTGAGGGAAATTGCAAAAAAGTGCCAATTCATATGATTCATTGATTGATCGTTAAATAAATCATCCGATTAGTCCATAAGGTAAATAATTGTTCTTTGCAGCTCTACATGTATGTACTGGTGATGACACTTTCAATTTTGTATTCCAACTTGTCGCACGATGAACAATGAGAACACTAGACTATCGCCCTCTGCCGGATTCTGTATTCCCATCACGTCATCGTTTTTTAAGAATGCTATTCCTCAATGTTATATTTTTGGGGGGGGTACAATTTCAATACGTATACTCTGTGTGAATCTTGATAGTTTATTTTTGAATACTCATTGTCAAGATTCTTTCATTTCCTCCAGGTACTCCAGTTTCCTCCCACATTCCAAAAACATGCATGGTAGGCTGATTGGGCACTCTAAATTGCCTCTAGGTATGGGTGTGAGTGTGCATGGTTGTCCGTCTCCTTGGCTGGCCACCAGGGTATCCCCCGCCTCTGGTGCAGAGACAGCTGGGATTGGCTCCAGCACCCCCCGCGACCCTAATGAGGAGTGGTTCCGAAAATGAGATGCGAAGAAGAAGATTCTATCATTGTATTAGTGTGTAAATAT
This sequence comes from Stigmatopora argus, assembly GCF_051989625.1. NCBI lineage: Eukaryota > Metazoa > Chordata > Actinopteri > Syngnathiformes > Syngnathidae > Stigmatopora > Stigmatopora argus. The sequence continues at coordinate 15,327,684 of NC_135401.1, forward strand.
CCAAACTAGTGGCATTAAGGATAAGGAAGGGAAAGGCCATCTACATGAGGAAGCTGGAGAACCAACTCCAGAGAGGCAACACCAAAGAGGTCTGGAGGAGCTTGAGGACCATTTCGGGCCATGGAGGCAACAGTGAGAGAGACCCGGAGTCCGGCGGCAGGGAGTGGGCCAATGAACTGAATCAGTTCTTTAACAGATTCAGTCCTGTCCCCACTCCCCTGACCCCCCAGACCAGAAGCAACGCTCCCCCCTCATTCTCCTCTTCCTCCCCCTCTTCCACCAGTCTCTGCATTACTGTCGATCAGGTGATAAAACAGCTAAAGAAGATTGAGGCAAGGAAGGCTACCGGTCCAGACGGCCTCAGCTCCAGACTACTGAGAGTGTGCAGATCAGCTTGGTAAAGTGATTCTGCATATTTTCAACCTCAGCCTCAGTCTGCAGAAGGTCCCCAGGTCTTCCTGTGTGGTCCCAGTTCCTAAGACTGCATACCCCAGGGAGCCAAACCACTTCAGGCCGGTAGCATTAACCTCTCACCTGATTGACTCACCAGACATTGGAGAGAATCATCCTCATTCACCTCAGCCCCCTGATGAATGCAGAGCTGGACCCTCTGCAGTTCGCCTATCGTCCAGGCATTGGTGTGGAAGATGCTACCACCTACCTGATGCACAGGTCTCTTTCACACCTGGAGAACACGGGAAGCACGCTGAGAATGATGTTTTTTGACCTCCAGTGCGTTCAACACCATTCAGCCGGTCCTACTGAGAGGGAAACTGGAAGAGGCTGGAGTAAGGAACCACCTAGCCGCATGGATCATCGACTTCCTCACTGACAGACCACAATATGTGAGACTCCAGGACTGTACGTCTGATGTGGTAGCTTGCAGCACGGGGGCCCCACAAGGCACAGTGCTCTCCCCACTCCTCTTCTCCCTCTACACATCGGACTTCAAACATAATACAGACACCTGCCACCTCCAGAAGTTCTCTGACGACACCACTATTGCTGGACGAGTGACGGACGGGAACGACCTGGAGTACAGGGGAGTCATCACAGCCTTTGTTGACTGGTGTAGGCAAAACCACCTCTACATCAACACCAGTAAGACAAAGGAAATGGTCATCGATTTTCGGAGGAATCCTCAACAGACCACTCAGGTGAACATCCAGGGTACAGACATTGAAATCGAGGAGAATTTTAAGTACCTGGGTGTTCACCTCAACAACAAACTAGACTGGTCCACAAACACAGATGCCCTGTACAAAAGGGGCCAGAGCCGACTCTATCTACTGAGGAGTCTACGGTCCTTTGGAGTGTGCAGGACACTGCTGAGGACTTTCTACGACACTGTGGTGGCATCTACAGTGTTTTATGCAGTGCTCTGTTGGGGATGCGGGAGCACGAAGAGGGACAGGAACAGGCTGAATAAGCTGGTCAGGAGGGCCAGCTCTGTTCTGGGCTGTCCTCTGGACTCTGTGGAGGAAGTGGGAGAGCGGAGAATGCTGACCAGGATGATGTCCATCATGGACAGCACCTCCCACCCCCTGCATGAGTCTGTGGAGGCCCTCCGAAGCTCCTTTAGCAATAGACTGCGGCACCCTCATTGCAGGAAGGAGCGCTTCCGCAGATCCTTCCTCCCATCAGCCGTCAGGCTCTTTAACAAAAAAAGTGTTAAGACCTACCGTGTGCATGCATGTACATATATGTATGTATATATGTGCTAAGCAACACGCTTATTTATTTATATATTTATTCATGTATTTATTTATTAACTTACTTATTACCTATCTATTTATGTCTAAAATGGCTTTCCTATTCCTGCATCCTCACCCTCTTGCTACTGTGACAACGAAATTTCCCGAATATGGGATGAATAAAGTTATCCAATCCAATCCAATTACACCATGTTGAATTTGGCCTTTTATAATATTAGAAAATACATTAACCTGCTCCACTTGATAGGCAAGCATAACATAGACAGTGGGATCAGACTCTTCTATATCAAGTCTATAAAAGATTTATCATTGTCACTATGTTTCCATTGTATTTTTATCTCTAGTCAGATATTTCTCTCTTCTCTCTTCCATTGAGACGACCGTAAATAAAAATGGTAAAACTCCAATGTTATGAAAAATTTTATCATTTGGTAGAAATAATTCAATAATGCAATAGAAAATAAATGAGAATCACTGATGTGAGTGTAAGGCAATTTTAAACTATGGGTATGGGAAAGTGTCATAGTTTGTTCAATTCAATTCCAAAAAATCTTGTTAATTTCTTTTTGCATTTTAGGGTGATATGGTGGTGGTTAGCACAGCTGTTATCCCTGTGCCTTGCTGGATTTTCTTTGGGTACTCCCAGCTTCCACCACATCCCGAAAACATGCAAGTTGGGCTGATTAAATACTCCAAATAGTCTTTAGGCATAAATGGGTGCATGAATGGTTGACTCTTTTTTTCCTGTGATTGACTGGCAACCAACTCAGGGTGTATTTGAACTGAATTGAATGTCTTTATTGTCATTATACAAGTACAATGAGATTTAATGTGTCACCATAATGTGCACACAAATAAGTAGATAATAAGATTTATATACAATAAAAATGAAGTGAGGTTAAAAACGTGACTGAAGTGGTTAGCAGCACATGAGGTAGCTATGGAGTTTCAGTGTATTAAAGGATTAAAGCGCAAGATGAACATTTGCAGTGCTAAGACTGAAGAAAAAGACTGAGAACATTCCTTATTGATATGCATATGGCAGTGTTATGGCATTTTACATATGTAGTGAGAGTACTTAATTGAGTCTAGATTAGGTCTTCTCAGGTGCAAAACTCAAGATGAGTATGGTGACGGCTCTTGGGAAGAAACTGTCCCTGAGTCTGCTTGTTTTGGCTGATATGGTTCTGTAGTGACTGCCAAAGGGCAGCAGGTGGAAGAGGTGGAAGCCGGGATGTGCATTGTCCTTTATCGTGCTCTTTGCCCTTCCTGGGTACTGGGAGTTGAAGATGATGGACCGGGGAGGTAAGGGGCAGCTGATCATCTTTTGATCGGTGTTGATCACCCTCTGCAGTCTTTTCATGTCAGCTTCTGTGCAGTTTGAGTGCAAAACTGACACAGCATACTAGGTCAGTATGCTCTCTATGGCTGACCGTTAGAAGGTCACTAGCAGGTTGGTGTTGAGTTGCTTCTTGCTGAATACTCAGGAAATGTAGCCTCTGCTGCACCTTCTTGACGAGTGCTGTGGTGTTTGCTCCCCAAGTGAGATCAGCAACGATATGGAACGCCAGGAATGTGAAATTGCTTAATCCAGGAGCAGGTGGAAGGTGGGAGCCCCAGGTTGCCCAATTTGGGGATAAGAGTGTCTGGTATTATTGTGTTAAAGGCTGAGCTGTGGTCGATGAAGAGCATTCTGACAAAGCTCCCTCTTTTCTCAAGCTGGATCAGTGCAGTATAGAGGGCAGTGGTTATTGCATCTTCAGGGGATCTATTCGGTCGATTTGCAAAATGATGCAGATCGTGGATGAGGGGAAGACAGGCTTTGATGTGCTTCAGTGCCATTTTTTTGAAGCACTTTGTGATGATTGGTATGAGTGCTACTGGGCAGTAGTTGTCCAGATTGTTTGCGGGTGACTTCTTAGGCACTGGGATGATGGTGACTGATTTTAGGGATGCTGGGATGGTGGCTTTTTCTATTGACAAGCAATGTTCCCTCTAATTTTTCGTTGGTCTGAGCAGAAAGTCAACCTCCCTGAGCGCACTGAGTACCAGTGTGAGCGACATCATCGGTACTCGGATGATTCGCCTAAAGACGTTTCGCCGACGGACGTTTGACAGACGGGCAGGTCGCCGAATGAACGTTCGGCGGAACGTCCATTCGGCGACCTGTCCATTTTTCATGTAAAACATGCTGTAAAACACGAAAAACATAAGTGGACTGAGCTACTGCCACTTGCTGCCGCTTAAACGGCGCCATCATGGGGAAAGGGGTAAAAAAAAATAAAAAATAAAAAAAAGATTTTTTTTTTTTTTTTTTACTGCGCGCCATATGATTGCTGCTGCGCAGCGAGGACGAGAGTAGTGCGCAATTGCGCACGCGCGCAGCTTAGAGGGAACACTGGTGACAAGTTTAAAATGTCAGTGAAGACTGGTGCTAATTGGTCAATACATGCCTTAAATACTTTCCTTTCTAATCCATCCTGTCCTGTGGCCTTTCTTGGGTTAACAGCACAGGGCACACATCTCACGTCCACTACCTTCACGGCGAGTGGGGTGATTTCAGAGGTTGGTGTTTGATGTTTTGGAGGTTGAGGTGGTGTGACTGAGTGCTGGGCTTGAGACTCAACGTGGGCAAAAACGTTGTTTAGCTCCTCTACCAGTGCCGCACCTAAATCCGCAGTAATCGCAGCTCAGCCTGTGTAGTTGATGAGGGTCTATATCAGGGGTAGGGACCCTATAGCTCGGAAGCCGCATGTGGCTCTTTTGATGGGTGTATATGGCTCTCCGCTAACTTGTGAGGGAAGATATGTTATCTGCTGGTGAGAGAGCTGAGTCCTGAGCGCACCAATAAGAGCATTATGTTGACACTCTGGCGCCGACACTACCTCTAATGTCTCTAGTTCATTTTTTTTTTCATTATACTCTTCTGCATGAATCCTGTCATTGATACTCATTGATCAGCAAGTGTAACAATGTTGTCAAAATACTTTTTGTACTTTAAAAGTGGTGAAATTCCTAAAAAGGGAACACATTTTCATGTATTTTCACTTTTAATGCCGAGTGTGGCTCTCAATGAATAACATTTCAAAATATTAATTGTTTATGGCTCTCTGTCAAAAAAAGTCCCGACCCCTGATCTATATGATTTGCCACATCATTCGGGGGTTTGTTGAGTTGTCCTTCTATCTTCCCTATGTAGTCTGTTTTGGCAGACTTGATACCTCTACTCCGGTTGCGCGAGCTGCGCTGTAGAGTGCCCTGTCGCCAGATCTGAAGGCCTGGAGGACTAAATGTACCTGGCTGGTCATCCACGGTTTCTGGTTTGGATACACCTGGATTGTGTTTTCCATAGTGACCATAGCCATGCAGTACTCGATGCCTGTGAATGTGCCCAGGTCCTTACGGTGGAAAGTCACCCATTGTGTCTGTTCAAAGCAGTCTTGGAGTCAGGGGAGGGCGTAGTCAGGCCAGGTCATAGTGGTTCGTCTTTTGGGCTTTGTTTGTCGGCTGAATGGGGGAATATTGGGGCCATGAGCAAAGAGGAGTGGTCTGACTGACCAAAATGTAGGTGTGGTATGGCTCTGCATGCACACTTGATGTGAGAGTAAACATGATCCAGTTTTATCCCCTCTTGTTGGACATTTTTACTAACGGGTAAAATTTCGGCAAAACAGTTTTGAGATTTGCCTGATTAAAAACTCTTCCAATGATACGCTCATCCCTTGTATAGGCGTGCTGATGATTGTATATGGTGTGCATTAGTAGAGAGAAGGCGGTTCTTGCGTTAGCATCTGGTGGTATGTAAACAGCAGTGATGATAATGCCAGCTAGCTCCTTGAGCAGAAAGAAGGCTCCTTATCTCACCCACATGAATTTGAGGTCCGGAGAACAATGTCTATCCAGAACAGTGCTATTATTACTGTCAGGGTATACATTTAATTTTATTATATAACTGCCTAAAATGAAGTATAAGCTTGGACTTGCTATTAAAGAACACTTTGCTCATCCTTAGTTATGCGCACATTATTATTATCATACTGGCTTGCAATGAAGTATAATATTTGCTCCTTTGATTTGTTTTCCGCCAAGCAAGCAGTTAATCGTCGGACAGGGTTCATGCCTTTTGAACTTCTGACCAGTTGCCTGATAGCAGGTCCAGCCTCAGCTTTGCTCCAGCTGGAGGTGGAACCACCAAAGGGCTACAAGCCCAACTGGGAGTAGCTGTCATTTCTTGTGTCATCCTTTTGCATTTCAGTTTCTGCTGTCAAGGAGCTTCATCCCAACGACTCTTTTCTTCCGACCCATGTATGCCTGAATGTTCTACATAGGAAGTGGTCAGAGCAACAGTGCATGGGGCCTTTGGAGGTCTCTGCTGAGACGTCTCATGCTGTTTCACCTCTCAGGAAAGGGGGACAAGTGGTTTCACATTTCACAGACGTGGCCGGCACCAATTTCAGACCAGTTATCTACAAATAAGTGACTTATTTACTTCTTTTTAGGTGTCATTTTACCTCCTAAGACCCAAACTCTTGCAAGGCATGAATTTTTATTTTCTCTTTGATATTTAGGCTAATTGGGATCTGATAAGTGTAAAAACAAAGAATTATCTTTTTACATGATGTAGTTTCTGAGAAAAATGAGGTCCACATCATAAGTGGATGCAAGGCCCTTGTAGTCCAAAATTTAACATTGTAGTCTTGTCACAACCAAAAATGTTATGTCCACACGTGGATGCCAGGTCGGCAGAAGGTTAAGGTTATTGGTACAGTGGTACCTCGACATACGATCGTAATCCGTTCCGAGACTGAGATCGTATGTCGAGCTTTTCGTAACTCGAGCGAACGTTTCCCATTGAAATGAATTGAAAATAAATTAATTCGTTCTAACCCTCTGAAAAAACACAAAAAACAGGATATTGGATTAGAAAAAACATTTTCATTTGTTCTAATTCGCCATCTATTAACAAAGTAACAAATCACTAGTGGTTCAATAGTACTAAAATGTGTTTAATAGTACTAAAATTAGACATATTTTGCAGAGGGGAGAGAGAGAGGGACAGAGAGAGCGATGGGGGGACTTTTTGTCTCTCTTTAAAATTTAAATTTTGTCTCGTATCTCAAGATAAATATTTGCTCAAAATTTTGCCCACAATTTACACACAATATCAAAATATCACATTATATCCGCATACGTGTGTGTATATATATATATATATATATATATATATATATATATATATATATATATATATATATATATATATATATATATATATATATATATATATATATATATATATATATATATATATATATATATATATATATATATATATATATATACGCATACACACACACGTGTTAAACCCTTGATCTCCAAACTGTGAGGGGAATGTTCTTACCACTATCCTCCGTACCACCTTAAAAATATTTAACAACATATTAATTCATCTTATTTGTAATTCAAACAATACCGGGCTGTCTCTTCGTAATGGATCTTTCAAAACAAACTCATCTCATCTTTTTCCGCTTTATCCAAAGTCGGGTTGCGGGGCAGCAGCTTCAGCAGAGAAGGCCAAACTTCCGTCTCCCCTGCCACTTCATCCAGCTCTTCCGGTAGGAACCCAAGGCATTCCCAGGCTAGCCGGGAGACATAGTCTCCCCAGTGTGTCTAGGTCAGCCCCGAGGACTCCTCCCGGGGGAGGTGTCCAGAACACCTCCCGAAGGAGGCATCCAGGGGGCATCCTGATCAGATGCCCGAGCCAGCTCATCTGGCTTCTCTTGATCCAGAGCAGCAGTGGCTCAACTCCGAGCCCCTCCCAGATGACCAAGCTTCTCACCTTATCTCTAAGGGAGAGTCCGGACATCCTACGGAGGAAACTCATTTCAGCCACTTGTATCCGGGATCTTGTTCTTTCGGTCATGACCCACAGCTTGTAACCATAGATGAAGAAGTGAACGTAGATCGACCGGTAAATAGAGCATTGCCTTTTGGCTCAGGTACTTCTTCACCACGACGGACCGTTGCAGAGTCACTGCAGATGCCACACTGATCCGCCTGTCGATCTCTCCTCCACATGACCTGACCCCTGACTCGGAGAGGGCATGCCACCTTTTTCTGACTGAGGACCATGGTCTCAGATTTGGAGGTGCTGATTCTCATCGTGACCGCTAAACACTCGGTTGCGAATCGTTCCAGCGAGAGTTGGAGATGATGGCCTGATGAAGCCAACAGAACCACATCATCTGCAAAAAGCAGGGATGGAATACTGAGGCCACCAAACCGACCCTCACAATGCCACAGCTGTGCCTAGATTGTCTGTCCATAAAATGTATGAACAGAATCTGTGACATAGGGCAGGCCTGGCGGAGTCCAACCCCTACTGGAAATGGGTCTGACTTACTGCCGGCTACGCGGACCAGACTCTGCCACCGGTCATAAAGAGACCGGACCCCGCGTAACAAGGGTTATGGAACCCCATATTCCTGGAGTACCCTTCTCCAGGTCCACAAAGCAGATGTAGACTGGTTGGGCAAACTCAAATGCCCCCCCCCCCGATAACCCTGCTGAGGGTGTAGACCTGATCCACTGTTCCATGGTCAGGACGAAAACCACACTGCTCCTATTGAATGGTCTGCCAATCCAGAGGCACTGTACCCGATTTCCACGCAATGTTGCAGAGGCGTGTCAACCAAGACAGACCCACAACATCCAGAGCCTTTAGAAACTGTCGAAAGGGTTTGTTGGCTGGTGAGGATATACTGTAAGTATATAAAAAACCCAAGTGTGAAAGTGTGGTACCACTTCTCCAGCGCTTTTAACCACCTCGGTGACTTCAACCCCAGAGATAAATAAGTGAGTCCGCCCCAGAGTCCCTGCTTCCTCATGGGAAGGTGTGTTGGTGGAATTGAGGTCTTCTTCAAAATATTCGGCCCACCGATTCACAACATCCCGGGTCAAGGTCATCAGCGCCCCATCCCCACTATACTCTGTGTTGACGGTGCACTGCTTGCCCCTCCTGAGACGTCGGATGGTGGACCAAAATTTCCTTGAAGCCACCCGGAAGTCGTTCTCCATGGCCTCATCGAACTCCTCCCATGCCTTGGTTTTTACTTTGGAGACGACCAAAACCGCATGCCGCTTGGCCACCTGGTACCCATCAGCTGCCTCCGGAGTCCCATGGGCCAAAAGGACCCTGTAAGACTCCTTTTTCAGCCTGACGGCATCCCTTATCGCCGGTGTCCACCAGCGGGTTTTGGGGTTGCCTCCACGACAGGCACCAACCACTTTGCGGCCGCAGCTCTGGTCTTCTGCTTCATCAATAGAAGCGTGGAACATGGTCCACTCGGACTCAACGTCCCCTGCCTCTTCCGGACATGACAGAAGCTCTGTCAGAGGTGGGCATTGAAACTCTTTCTGACAGGGGACTCCGCCAGGCATTCCCAGCAGTCAAGTTAATTTGGAAAACATTTAAGTGATTAGAATAGGTTTTTCCTGCTTTGCACGATCAATTTTAAAAAGCTAAAATAAATAATATTTTAAAAAGAGTTTAGAGTTCCAAAAGTACCTGCTGAACTGCTGGTGTGTGAGAACGAGGCCCTCCAATCTGATGGGGAAGCAAACATCACAGCTAGCCACCATGTTCTGAATCTTGAATTCCAGGAAGCGTGCAGGGAAGCCCAGCTTCTGCACCACACGGGCAAATTTCCTGGCTGCCAGTCGTGACTGCTCCTCGCTAGCGCAGAAACCAGTGCCAAATCAGCACTGGAACCTCCCTCCTCCCCTCCATCTCAATTGTACAAACCTCTTGGCGCCAGTGCACACCATCTTTCCAGTGCTGAAGATCAATGCCGTGGTTCTGGGCTCACGAATCCGCATGATGACGGCAGCGAAGCGCTGGAAAAGAGATAGCACACTTTCACACTTGGGTTTGTTATATACTTAAAGTATATCCTCACCAGCCAACAAAACCTTTCGACATTACTACCAAACATGTATTCTGTTTATATTATCCCTCAAGTCTTCTATGTGTTGCATGATTCCTCACTTATCTTGAGAGTTCAGACCCATAATTCCTTCTTTGTTAAGGTCTGGCTGTCCAAGAAGCTTGAAAGATACCACTAGAATTCTCAATGCCTAAGTGCTACATCAAGTTAATTAAAAGACTAGCAAGCCTTGTATGGAAATTGCTTTGTAACTGAAACCCACTCACGAATATTCAAATTAACGCCCACTTTGGGCTGCGGGAGACAGACAGCTTTTAAGAGGGTGGTCTAAAGTCCTCTCTTTTCTTGCCAATAAAGAGAATTGATCTTGGAGCTTCAATAATGTCCTGTCTATGTTTTGTCAATTATATCACAAAATCCTTGAGAGCAAATTCCAATACACTGTACTTCTACTTATGAATGTCTCTAGGTACAACATTTTCAGGTTACAAAAGCTTTTTATATGCAAATGAGTGCCTCACGATCAAAAACAAGATCCAAGTTGCGAAATCCCCTCAAATGTCAATACATTACCCATATCCGTTAATTTATTTTGAAATTGTCGCAGATTAATTTATTCTTAATTTACAATCTCGCTACATTAACTGGGCTCTCATTGGCTGTCTCACAAGAACCACTATCCATGTTTCAAGATTCTCTTATGTACTTTAGACCGCCATTTGTCGTCACGGAGTTCTGACGGTGTTTTTTTGTTGTCTGAAGAAGGAAATGACAGTACAGGTCAAATTAGAAGGAACTCCTCTGGAGATGCAACTCGACACAGGAGCTGCTGTAACACTTGTTTCTGAAATAGTGTATAAGAAGCATCTCTCTCATCTGCCATTGAAAGTAAGTAAAGTGCAGCTGTCAACCTTTTCCGGAGAGAACATTCCCTTGATGGGACAAGTGACTGTCAAGGTAAAATATGGAAACCAGAGTGGTGATCTACCACTAGTGATCGTAAAAGGTGACAGACCAGCCCTACTTGGCCGTAACTGGCTCAAAAACTTCAAACTGGACTGGGCAAGCATCTTCTCAGTTATACCAGCAAGGGGCTGTAACAACGCAGATGTGGAGGCAGTGTTGCAGAGACACAAAGCAGTGTTTTCTGGGGAACTAGGCACTATTCGTGATTTTAAGGCCAACATTACAGTAAAGCCAAATACCAAACCGGTCTTCGGGAAGGCCAGACCAGTGCGTTATGCATTAAAGAATGCAGTTGAGAACGGGTTAAATAGCCTAGAAAAAGCTGGCATTATCTCAAAGAAAGAACATAGTCAGTGGGCCGTGCCAATAGTAGTGGAACCCAAAGCAGACAAGTCAAATCGTATCTGCGGAGACTATAAGGTCACAGTAAATCAGTGTGGAAGAGGAGACCTATCCATTACCGAACGTTGAAGACCTTTTTGCCACCCTAGTTGGAGGCACTCTTTTCAGCAAGTTAGACTTGTCACATGCTTACCAACAGCTGGAGTTAGAAAAAGACTCAGAAAAGTATTTGACAATAAATACTCACAAAGGACTGTATGTGTACCATAGACTTTCATACGGAGTGTCCAGTGCTCCTTCTATGTTTCAGAATGTGATGGAACAGACCTCCAAGGCTTGGAGCACGTGACCTGTTTTTTGGATGACATATTGGTCACAAGGAAAACAAGAGCTGAGCACCTGAGGAATCTGGAGGAGGTACTGAGCCGCCTGGAGAGCTACGGGGTGAGAGTGAAAAGAGCAAAATGTGACTTCATGCAGGAGAAAGTAGAATACCTGGGGCATCTGATAGATAAGGAGGGACTGCATCCCACTGAGACAAAAGTTGCAGCCATCGTTAATGCACCCCGGCCTACAAACGTCACAGAGCTACGGTCTTTTCTAGGACTATTAAACTATTATGGTCGGTTCATGAAAGACCTGTTGACGGTGCTGCAGCCGCTACATTAACTGCTAAAGAAGGGAGTTGAGTGGAAATGGACTCCTAAATGTGCAGCAGCATTCAAAGATGCAAAAGAACAGTTGGTAAAAAACTCAGTAGTAGTTCACTATGACACCAAGAAACCCCTGAGATTAGCTTCAGATGCATCACATTATGGAATCGGGCGGTCATGTCTCCATACCTGTCAACCTCTGCCGATAACTGCCCTTATAAATGATTATGATTCCCCTTACAAACCCCCCAAAAACCTTACAAACACCGTACGATTCGTACGGTGTTTGTAAGGTTTTTGGGGGTTTGTAAGGGGAATCATAATCATTTATAAGGGCAGTTATCGGCAGAGGTTGACAGGTATGTGTCTCACATAATGGAAAATGGGGATGAGAAACCGATCGCATTTGCGTCGCGTACATTGACAGAGGCAGAAAGCAAATACAGTCAGATAGAGAAAGAGCCTTTGGCCATAATGTTTGGTGTGACCAAATTTCATAAATATTTATATGGCCGGAAGTTCAGTTTTAATAACTGACCACAAGCCCCTTCTTGCCATTTTAGGACCCAAGTCTGAAATTCCCACTTTAGCTGCTCTGCGAATGCAGCGCTGAGCGCTGAGACTGATGGCTTATGACTACAGTATAGAGTACAGAACGTCAGCAGAAAATGCCAACGCAGATGCGTTATCTAGACTCCCGGGGAAGGAAAATGATAATACAGCGGAGGAAAACAGCATCTTCTATTTCTCAGTAGTGGCTTTCCATGCAGGCTACAGAGATCGCACAGAGCACTCAAGGACCCAGTCCTATGCAAAGTACTGGAGCTGAGTCGGTCCGATGTGTAGAGGGTGAAGAGGAGTGAGGAGAGCACCGTGCCCTATCGTGTGCGGTCGATTGGTCGCCGGTCTTTTGGTCACGGTCTTTTCGTCGCCCCGACCGCAACAACGGGCGACCAAAAGACCGGCGACCAAAAGACCGACGACCAAAAGACCGGCGACAAAACAAGGTAAAACAACACGGTCTACGCATCAATAAAAGCCAACAATGGCCATGAGCAGTTTCACTGAGCCGACGTGTGAGTGTATAAGAGTTTGTATGTACATGCGTTGTCCCTTTAAGAAGCTACGTCAGTCAGGGTCTTAACAAGTTCTCCAAAAAAAACCAATAAAAGTCTGGGAAATTTGGAGTTTTTCTTTAGCCTAATAATTACTAGGGCATTAAGTATGACTAAATAGTAATTCGCAGTTTGTATTTAGGGAATTTGAGCAACGATTTAAATGGTAATTATCACTTACCTTCCGGGCGACCAAAAGACCGGCGACCAAAAGATCGGCGACCAAAAGACCGGCAACCAATCAACCGTGTACCTTTATCTTGCATGGCTATTTTGCTATCACAATCACACATTACACCAGAAAGGTGTAATGTTTTAATCCAGCCACACTGCTCCCACTTCCTGAGGATGGTGAAAGGCATGATTGTCAAGAATTAGCTGAGAAAACAACAAAGTGTAGAATAGATTTAAAAAATCAAGGCCTTCTCTACTGGCCTAAGAAATATCTGAATCATATATTATATTTTGTCCATCAATACTTATTATTCCAAATGGTCTGTTAGCTTCCTTTCATTGCTTTCCCCCCTGGTTGCACTGCTTCTAGATGTGTTTTCATATTGAAGCATTTAACCAATCACATTTCAGCCATTATTTGTTGCCAGGATCAGAAATCTGCCTGAAGCTTTCAAAATCAGTTCTGTGGGCTCTGCTGCATTAAACAAGACTGTTGCTTTTAACCAATCAGATTTCGAGTTGGCAACCCCACAATGCTTTTTCGCAGGCATCGCCATTTTGCTGGCTTGGGGATATGTCATTGCTTTCACCAACTATTATTGGCTAGCTATAGAGTAGGTGGGCCAAAGCCAGAGTGAGGCAGCCAGACTAGCAAACTCCACCCACAATGGCCGACGCAGGAAAACAAATGGATTTGGTTGCAGATTTGCTCAAAAAGCTATTTTCCAGACGGACTTTTCCAGAAAAAAATGGACAGCATTAAGAAAGGGCGGTCAACTCCGAAGCTAGCAAGCCTGTTACAGCCGGGAAAAGGGTGTGTGCGCCACTTTCAGTGCGCTAACTACAAAGAACTACCAAACTGTATTTGGAGCTAACTGTACAAACAAATATATTGTTGTGTTGATTTAAAGCTATTTTCAAGACTGACTATGCTGTAAATATGACAGGACAGGCTTGACTTTCATCATTAGCTTCGATGGTGATAGAAAAGAAGGAAGAAAGAAAGGAGGATGGATATTGTGTAGAGTTAAAAAAGATTTTTGGTGAGTAAAATATGGCTATATTCCTAAATAATATTTCAATTGTGGGCCCGGTTCTGATATCTGAAAAGCTCCAGTGTTTGTATTTAAGCTCCAGTGTTTGTATTTAATCACTAAATGCTGCCAGGAAGTGGATTTTACCCCATTTTACCCCAGTTTAATTTTTGCCGTTTCGCCATTGACGTTCATCGCTGTCTTTTCCCAAGAAAATCACCCCCCTGGCCTGGTTTTAATGTCTGAAAAGCTCCAGTATTTGTATTTAATCATGAAATGCTGCTAGGAAGTGGATTTTACCCCATTTTTGTGCATTGATTTATTGATTATTTTTATGTGTCGCAGCTGTAGCTGCAGTTGAGGTTTTATAGCCATAAAATAGTTTTTGAGGGTTGAATTAATACGTTGAAGGCGCTACGAGAAAATTTACGGACCGCCACTGGGTTCATTGGTACGGTTTTCATTGATCTCAAAAAGGCATTTGACACCATCAACCACTAGATACTGCTGACTAAACTGTCTAATTTTAATTTCTCACCAAGCACGCTAAATTGAATTGAATCATACTTATCTATAAGATCACCGTGCGTCAGGATACAAAATATAAAATCAACTTCGCAAAATATAAGTCTCGGGGTACCGCGGGGGTCAATGCCTACTAAGCGTCCAGCATCGTCTAAACCACAGCGAGCCGAGGACGGGGTGGGCACGGCGCCTCTGAGCAAAGCCAGAGTGAGCTGAGGACAGAGCGGGCACGTCGTATCCTTGTTGCTGAGCGGGACCACAGCGAGCCGAGGACAGCACGGGCACGTCATCTCCCCGTTGCAGAGCAACGGCATGGCTGAAAAGAGGAGCTACGGCGATCCAGCGGTGTTTGCACACCGCCTATAATGGTCGGCCGGCAATCCAGCGGTGAGCGAGGTCTGCCTCACGGTTTGTCGATTCGCGGCCATGTCTGGTCTACAATATCCGCGATATTCGAGGGAATATTGTTTTGGCAAACTGAACGTGTTCATCACATATTTGACTGTTCGGATGGAAGCCAGCTGCATGCATGTAATACACAACGTTCTGCATCATCTAATGCAGGGGTAGGGAACCTATGGCTCGGGAGCAACATGTGGCTCTTTTGATGGGTGCATATGAGCAATGAGGGTGAAGAACGTGGTCTTAATACTAGAAATCGGCAAGAGATTTTCAATATGGCACGCAGTTTGCAACAAAGTGTCTTGGAGATTGATGACAACATGGTCATAGCCATTGAATTTGGCAATCGTCTTATGGTGTCATGTCCTTGTACAAAACCATGTTTGTACAAAAACAAAACAGCAGTCACAACTCCCCATCACCCTGTTCCTTGTTTGCCAAAAACCTCGTGCAGAAGCTTCTCCTGCTGCCAAGACAACACTTCTCAAATCTGACAAAAAGCATTTACCTGACTTGGGATAATGCTCTCAATTACCTGCGCACGAAATCAGCATCTTTACTTCACCTTTATCGTATTGCACAGGTCTCTCATCATCATTTTTGTGCATTAAGAATGAGCAGAGAAGAGCTATTATCAGAGAGGAGTACAGTAATCCCCCAAATATTGCGGTTAATGTAGACCAGACATTGATTAGCAACAGCGTAAGAATGTTATAAAAAAATCTGACTTTTTGTACTTTAAAAGCAGTCAAATGTACACATTTTTAAGTGTTTTCTTTTAAATTCTGAGTATGGCTCTCAATGAATAACATTTGAAAATATGAATTGTTTAAGGCTCTCTCTGTCAAAAAGGTTCCTGATCTAATGCATCATAAATGAATCTACCATACCTAGCCGCATGGATCATCGACTTCCTCACTGACAGACCACAATATGTGAGACTCCAGGACTGTACGTCTGATGTGGTAGCTTGCAGCACGGGGGCCCCACAAGGCACAGTGCTCTCTCCACTCCTCTTCTCCCTCTACACATCGGACTTTAAACATAATACAGACACCTGCCACCTCCAGAAGTTCTCTGACGACACCGCTATTGTTGGACGAGTGACGGACGGGAACGACCTGGAGTACAGGGGAGTCATCACAGCCTTTGTTGACTGGTGTAGGCAAAACCACCTCTACATCAACACCAGTAAGACAAAGGAAATGGTCATCGATTTTCGGAGGAATCCTCAACAGACCACTCAGGTGAACATCCAGGGTACAGACATTGAAATCGAGGAGAATTTTAAGTACCTGGGTGTTCACCTCAACAACAAACTAGACTGGTCCACAAACACAGATGCCCTGTACAAAAGGGGCCAGAGCCGCCTCTACCGACTGAGGAGTCTACGGTCCTTTGGAGTGTGCAGGACACTGCTGAGGACTTTCTACGACACTGTGGTGGCATCTACAGTGTTTTATGCAGTGCTTTGTTGGGGATGCGGGAGCACGGAGAGGGACAGGAACAGGCTGAATAAGCTGGTCAGGAGGGCCAGCTCTGTTCTGGGCTGTCCTTTGGACCCTGTGGAGGAAGTGGGAGAGCGGAGGATGCTGACCAGGATGATGTCCATCATGGACAGCACCTCCCACCCCCTGCATGAGTCTGTGGAGTCCCTCCGAAGCTCCTTTAGCAATAGACTGCGGCACCCTCATTGCAGGAAGGAGCGCTTCCGCAGACTGTTCCTCCCATCAGCTGTCAGGCTCTTTAACAAAAAATGGCTGTGTTAAGACCTACCGTATGCATGCATGTACATTTATGTGTATGTATGAATGTATATATGTGCTAAGCAACACGGTTATTTAATTATATATTTATTCATGTATTTATTTCTTGACCTACTTATTACCTATCTATTTATGTCTAAAATGCCTTTCCTATTCCTGCATCCTCACCCTCTTGCCACTGGAACAACAAAATTTCCCGAATACGGGATGAATAAAGTTATCCAATCCAATCCAATGCGTTACATCAAGAAGGGAGAAGCGAACATTCGGTAACCGCAAAGAATTAAATCATCATTAAGATGGAGAATGCCCTATCGGTATGGATCTCAGACTGTAGGGAGAAGATGATTCCTCTGAATAGCAACATGATTAAAACCAAAGCCAAGACCTTTTATGATAGCTTTGCTCCTAATGAAGACAATGAAGATGAATCTCAGCCTCCTTCCAGTGCCGTGAGTGAGCCTCCTAAACCATGACCGGCCGTTTGGTCGCCGGACTTTTGGTTGCCGGACGTTTGGTCGCCCGGACCCAAACAACGGGCGACCAAAAGTCCGGCGACAAAACAAGGTAAAACAACACGGTCTACGCATCAATAAAAGCCAACAATAGCCCTGAGCAGTTTCACTGAGCGGACGTGTGAGTGTATAACAGTTTGTATGTACATGAGTTGTCCCATTAGGAAGGGACATCAGTCAGGGTCTTAACAAGTTCTCCAACAAAACACAATAAAAGTACGGGAAATTTTGAACTTTTCTTTAGCTTAATAATTAATAGGGCATCAAGTATGACTAAATAATAATTCACTGTTTGTATTTAGGGAATTTGAGCAACAATTTTAAATGGTAATTATCAATAACTTCTGGGCGACCAAACGTCCGGCGACCAAAAGTCCGGCGACCAAAAGTCTGGCAACCAAACGGCCAAGTACCCTCCTAAACAGACCAAGAGGCAGCAAAACACTGTCGAGGAAGAGTTCCCTCACGTAATTCAAGAGAATGATTGGTTGGTTATCTTCCGGAGCAAGTTTTTAACATGGATGAGACAGGCCTTTTTTGGAGGAGGATAAGTTCACAGACATTCTTATTCAAAGATAAACTGAACGTGTGGATCATCATCATGTGTGGGAATGCTGTTGGCTTCATTGTAAAGCCAGTTCAACCATCCTCATGCTTTAAAAAAATAAGACCAAAGCCTTGCTGCCTGTCTACTGGATGAGCAACCAGAAAGCCTAGATCATTAAAGCCTTCACAAAGAACTTTTTTCTTAAAATGTTTCATCCCGAATGCGAAGCTATACTTCGCTGAAAGGGGGCTGCCCTTTAAGATCTCGACTGTGCAGGAGGACTTTGACTAAAACTCCCATTAACCTGCTTTTTTTGGATTTATATAAAGCGGAGAGGAACTATTTTTGCTGTGAGTACAGTATTTAAAGTATTTATACAATATTTTTATATAGAGAGTATATTTAGATATTAATACGTTACCATATTTTATATCCTTATAACTGCAATTTTTAATAAATAAACCTCCTGATATTTGTACTTGTGTACTTGTATTTTTGTATGGATGTGAAAACCTGTAGTATGGTAGTAATAATGGGTGTAATGATACTTCGTTTTTTTATTATCATGGCCATGTCTGGTGTACATTATCCGTGATATTAGAGGGATTATTGTAATGGCTTTCTGAGGGGGAAAAAATACCATGATGTGGCCAGTAACAAAGATGAATTTGACACCCCTGCACCAAAACATCGGATCGCGGGAATTTTCGAAACACCCCCCCAAAATCAGCAAAAGACGCAGGCCTACCTTGGGGTTGTATTCAGCGTTTCTGGCTTGACGAGCAATGAATTTGAGGTCCAATGGACAACCCAGAGTGACCGTGGAGACGATGTTCCTGTACAAATATGATCAACAACTTTAGCAGAATCGTACTAATCCAACAAGATGGTGGTAGACCTACTGCAGCTGGGGGATGATCCCTGACTTCTCCGTCATGGGGGTCATTGGGGTCATAGGGGTCATGGCGGCCATGGGGGGCATTGGAAGCAAGGGGGTCATGGGGCAGATACTAGAGGCATTTTTAGCCAACTGTGATGATGATGAGAAGGCTTGCTTGCAGCTCACGCAGGTATCTCCTAACATCAAACACTCACAAAATTCCTTACCAAAGATAACTCTGGTCTTAATAATCATCTGCATTTATGTTGGACTACAGAATCAGAATATTTATTGGGTATTTTCTTTTTTTTCTTTTAGTCACTCTGAATAGATTTAAAAATATTTGCAAAGAAAATGTAGCGTTCTTTTTTCTAAACTATTTTTAATTACAAAGTATATCAAACTCAAGAATATCAGACGCATTAACTCAAAAACATTTTCTATTTATGCAGGTGCATAAGTGTAAGGAGGAAGCTAATGTTAGGCAACAGACAAAGGATATGAACACATGGACATAGACACACATCAAAACAACTTTATAGCAAATTATGAGTGCAAAACCATATAGCATTCAATAGCCTCTTTTTCAGAAATAATTGACTCCGTCACTGTATGTCCTGGAATGTCTTCCACCTCAATCCAAAGGAGTAACAGTCTTTCCATCTCGTCACTTCGGCCATGCCATGGAGTTGTCGCTTTTATAATGTTTCCTTCTGCTTCGATATGGAAGCGATGGTCAGTGGATTACGGCCATGTTATCAGTCATGGATGGATAACAGGGCCTGCTTCTTTTTATTCACAGCAGTAATCTATAATCCTTATAAAGCGTGATTTATCGATGGGTGTGTGTGTATGTTAAGATTCTCTCGCTACATATGTCCAAACCGTGCAACGTAGAGAGTTGAAAAGCGCTGACCCAATTTAGTTGTAATGTAGGACGCCTTTCCATGTCATTTACAAACGTAATTTTCGGAAGAATTTCCGCCAGTGAGTTTCTAGGTGAACACACACACACACACATCCATCCGTGAATCACGCTTTATAAGGATTACAGAATAGATAAAGCGTAATTTATGGATGGGTGGATGTTTTATGTTAACATTCCCATGCTATGTTTGTCCAAACCGTGCACTGTAGAGTTAGCCGGATCCTAATAGACGAATGATTGAACTTCTTTGTATAAACTAAAGCTTTGAGCATTTGCAAGGATTATCGATGAGTAATGAGTATGCCTGACCAGAAATATGTTAATTTGCTGCTCTCTTGTGGTAGTTTTAAGCATTACACTCTGCAGATTCCAAAAACCCATACCTTCTTCAGTGCACACTGCAGTGCTTCCGCTTAGTAATTTCTGCTTGAAGTTAGTTGCATGAACTACGCAACAGCACCGCTATTTTGTGAGTTTTTCTTTTCTTCATATTTTCACTTTGATTTACAATGTTTTAACAAATATAACACCCAAACATTGCTTAAATAGGTATAATTCGTCATCCTTTCTATTGAAATTGACCGTCAGTTTTCCTTACTTTTTCCTAAAACGCATACTCCTGCTTCTGTATAACTGTACATAATTGTATACACGTTTGCAATGCGTGTAACTGAAATTTTCCTTTCTCATCTAACCCATTTTTCAAAAGAGAATTTTTATAGCGCAACAACTGTTTTTTGGTTCTAAACAAGCAAGGGGGCTCGGTGAAGTATTAACGTATTTGGGGGGATTTCGGACTTGGATCTTGTTTCCATTAATTGGAACAGTAATTTGCATATGAAAGGGTTTTGTCATCTGAAAATTTCATATGTAGAGGTACCGCTGTACTAAAATAAAATAGATATTTTGTAATCTATTACATTGGTACATTTGCCTAGGAAATTAATTGGTTCCAGAAGTGGTTTCGTAACTTTTAACTTTAAATTTCTTGTAAGTACAGACATAATTTATATTGAATTAGCATAATTCGATCTATAATCCTTGTTAGGTTTATCATTATTATTATTGTGTATCAATATTTCTATATTATATATGTGCTTGCAACGAAGAGTTATTGACATTAATACAAAGGGCATTTTGATACATCTCTTGCAAAAGTAAGGACTGTGGTCTGCATCAAGAGGACTGAATTGCTTTGGGCATCAAGATGGTTCACATCGAAATGTGGATTGTTTTGGAAAGCATGAAGAGGGTACACTTCAAGCGCTCTTGGGAACTGTGGATTGTTTTGGGAAGCATCAAGATGGTTCACATCGAATGGTAGATTGCTTTGGGAAGCATCGGCTTCTCAGGATGGCTCACAACAAGAACTGTGGATTATTTTGGGAAGCATCATCTTTTCAGGATGGTTCACATCAAAACTCTCTTGGGAAGATTCGACAGACCTACAATTGTTTTGAGAACTGAGATAAATTTTATGAGACAAAATGTTGAGACTTCTGTGGGGCATGGCGTTAAAGTCTTATGAATAAATTAGCGAGAGAGACTTCGAGTTGTTAGAATGATCTTGACCGGAAAGGCGGGTGGATGTATTCTCTTCTTGCAAGAATTAAACAAAGATATGACTTCAGATGCCTCTTTTATTGAAAGGTGAATTTGGAAATACCTAAGGATAAACCTATCATCCTTAATATTCATCTTCCTTCCAGTGCATCCTCGTAAGGGATGCAGGGGTTGCTGGAGCAGCTGACTTTGGCCGAAATGTTGGACTTGTCGCCAGCCAGCCGTAGGGCACAGAGAGAGACAGACAGCCATTCGCACTCACAAACATACCGCCAGCAGCGGGAATCAAGCCCACTCCTGCCTCCACCGAAGTCAGGTGAGTGAACACTTACACCATCAGGACGCCTTTAGAAATGATAGAAGTATACCCCTCACTCATTCATCTTCTTCCGCTTATCCGAGGATGGTTCGCAGGGGAAGTAGCTTCAGCAAGGAAGCACAGACTTCCCTCACACCAGCCACTTTATCCAGCTCTTTTGGGAGGATCCCACAAAGTTCCCGGGCCAGCTCGGAAACAGTGTGTCCTGGGTCGGCCCCATGGCCTCATCCATCCCAACACCTTAACAGCGAGGCTTCCGGGCGGCATACTAAGACAACCCCACAACAGCCTTTTAACCACCCTAGTGACTTCAAGCCCAGCGATATGAGAATCCGCTTCAGAGTGCCCAGGTACTACTCCCTCATGAAATAGGCATGGTGGTGGAGTTGAGGAAGATTTCAAAGTAGTCGGGCCACCTGCTCACAACATCCCAAAGTCAAAGTCAGCAGCACTCCATCCCCACTATGAACACTGTTAATGTTACCCCACTTTCCACTCTTGAGATGTCAGATGGTGGACCAAAATTTACTTGAAGCCATCCGGATGTTGTCCTCCTCCTAATTTGTCTCAGAGACCACCAGGGCCGCACGCCGCATGGCTAGCCTGTACCCATCCGGTACCTCCAGAGTCCTGCAGGCCAAAAAGGCCCAATAGGACTCCTTCAGCCTGACTCATCCATTACACCAGCGGGTTTTGGGATTACTGCCACGACAGGCACCAACCACCTTGCAGCTGAAGATGTTCCCTGCCTCTCCCCAGACATGCGAGAATCTCTGCCAGAGGTGCGAGTCGAAACTCATTCTGACAGGAGACTCTGGAAGGCATTCCCAGTGGACCCTACCAAAACCTTTAGGTCTGCCGACCCAGACCGGCATCTTCCCTCACTATCAGAGCCAACTCCACTAATGGTGATTGATTGACAACTCCACCCCTCTATTAGCCCGATTGTCCAAGACATTCAACCCCTAGTCCGATGACACGACTACAAAGTCAATCATTGAACTGCAGCCTTCGGTGTCCTGGTGCCAAGTGCACGCATGGAGACCCATGGACTTGAACATGGTGTTCATTTTTGACAATCAATGGCGAGTGCAGAATTCCTACAGTAGAGCACTGCTTGGTGCTACAAGATCTGCCTGAAGCAACAGCTGTCAGTATTTGGGTCCAACTTCAACCTGAGAACATGGAGTGCGGCGACATCTACTCAGTCTTTGTGCGGTGGAAGCCCTGGATCAACTCATTTGCCTCATACAGCCCTCTGATCATTTCCCTGTTACTCCCCCTTTATTATGACAAGGACAGCGATTTTGGTCTACACATCTCTGTTATGGAAAGGATGCTGGTAGACACCCAGAGGGCTGTATTTGACTTCTCTGCTTTTTTGAAAACGAACAAGCATGGGATCTTGAGAATTGCAGGGTCAATGGGTGAATTAAAACACAGGTTATTTTACTAGTGAGAAGAAAACATGAATTATATACAAATTTAGAATAGGTTGGATTACCGTATTTCCGTATTTTCTCGCATATAAGCCGCCTCCGCGTATAAAACGAACACTTATAATTGCATTAAAATCACGGAATTTTACAATTTCTCTCATAAAAAACGCTTCCTGATTCACAATTTTTCGGCCTTCGTCCTTTCCTAATCAGAGGCTCAAGGTCATTAACTGTCAGATTTTGATTTAGGTGGACGACTTACTAAAGAATTGGAAATGATACACTAAACACACAAGGACTTCAACTCAGTCAGATTGTTTTCCACTATTTCGGAAAGCAATCAAGTATAGAGATGTTAAGTAAAATAATTAAAGATTTTTATTTAAAAATAAAAAGTTTGAAAAACACAATTTTAAATTATGAGTAAAACATTTGACAGAAGCACATGGAGGCAACACCAAGGAAATTCACATGTTATGTGAACAATTGGGAATTCTGAATGCAATACTTGACTGCAGCAGGTGTTGCAAGTAGTTGCAATAGTAGAGATGGAAATCAATAATTTGAGACATCAAATTTGAGTTAGAAGAAAGCTAATTGTCAGTAAAGCTTCATAGTTATTTGCATGTTGATAATCGAAGAATATTCACTTATTTTTTTCTTTAAAAAAATATATATACACAATATCTAAAAAAAGATAATTATTAATAAATGTATATATTTTCTCATTATCTTACAATAATTGTAATAAAGACAGTTATTTTGTCAGATGTTTATTTTGTTTCTATATTATTTTCAGGAGTCTAAATTTTATTATATTTTATTCGTATTCATATATTTTTTTCACTTAATTTTTCTAAAATTCAAAATATGTAATAAAAATGAATGATCATAGTCCTGCTCATCATTATTGGTACCCATGAAGATGAAATAAATCATTTTCGATATCTTCCAAAAGAAAGCAAAATCTTTTTCATTTATTTATGAAAATATTGGAGCAGCAGTGCAAAAAAATGAGTACCAATAAAGGTGACTAGAACTGTAAGAAAATATTTAAAATTAAGAAATTGGAAAAACTGAATTTGGACAACTTCAGGTCATTGTCTCAAAATGATCAACCCACTATAAAAAATGTTCATAATGGATCAACACCATTTGCTGTCAATTGAAGTCTAGAACTTAGTTGTACCTTCTGTATCTTGTGTGTTGGAACTCAACTCATCTGGCAGAAAGCTGAGATCCAGCTCATCCCCCAGCTCACCGCTCGCCTTTAGGGAACGCAGCAGGAGTGGGCCTGGTGTGTTCGGGAGGTCTGCATCCTCCCCTGTTAAAAAGCCTGAGTCCTGGTTAAACAGTTTTGAGCCATCATCACTCATTGAATTTTTATACTTAAAATCTTCATTGAACAAGGGAGATTGCACAATCTTCTATCATCTGTTACAATGACAAAAGCTATTTTGATCCTGTGCTCTAATGCGTGAGGGATAAGGATGAACTGAACAATCATTGGTCAACATAAATCTTGTCTTCTCTCTGACAACAAACTTGATTTTTATCTTCATTTTCCATCCCAGTATGGATTCATAAAGATAAACACTAGTACATGGCAGTGGTTGATTTACATGGCAAAATCCCTGATCTTATTAACAAATGCGAATGTGGTGATGGTATTTTTTACACTGAAACTCGCTAGTGGAAGACAGGGGACAACCACTCAACTCAGTGCCAAAGAAGAAAAATTCTGCCATAGAAAAAGAATACTATTGATGATATGAAGGGCAAATGCCAGGGGGACGCCATCAGTCTTATCCGAAAATAGAGCTCTGTGGGTGGATAATCACTTGGTTGGGCTTTTGTCTGGGAAAAGCGCACTTTGTGGGGAAGCACTATCAATTTCATCATACGCAGCTGGGTATGATGACAATTAGGTTTTTGTCTAGTCAATGATGATGACAAGCCTAAGTCTGATTTTATTTTTTTATTTTATTAATACGGCTGCCCGCCGCGGAAGACCAGAGTGGAAGTTGGATTTCCCTCCTAAGTAGGGGAACCGGGCGGATACTGTCATTCTTATCTGAAAATAGAGCTTTCTGGGAGGACAAGACGGCTGGACACTGCGGAGGAGCGGATTGGAAATTGGATTTCCCCCTAAAACAATGACAGCAATGAGGGTGAAGAACGTGGTCTTAGTACTAGAAATCGGCAAGAGATTTTCAATATGGCACGCAGTTTGCAACAAAGTGTCTTGGAGATTGATGACAACATGGTCATAGCCATTAAATTTGGCAATCGTCTTATGGTGTCATGTCCTTGTACAAAACCATGTTTGTACAAAAACAAAACAGCAGTCACAGCTCCCCATCACCCTGTTCCTCGTTTGCCAAAAACCTCCTGCAGAAGCTTCTCCTGCTGCCAAGACGACACTTCTCAAACCTGACAAAAAGCATTTACCTGACTTGGGATAAAGCTCTCAATTACCTGCGCACGAAATCAGCATCTTTACTTCACCTTTATCGTATTGCACAGGTCTCTCATCATCATTTTTGTGCATTAAGAATGAGCAGATAAGAGCTATTATCAGAGAGGAGTACAGTAATCCCTCAAATATTGCGATTAATGTAGACCAGACATGGCCGCGCTAAATGAAAAACAGCAAAGTAGGAACAACTCCATTATTACTACCACAATACATGTATATTATTAAATATTACAGCTATAAGCATATCCGAAGACCGTAATGTATTAATATCTGAATATAATTTATATATATTTATATACAGTGGTACCTCGTCATACAAAATGCTCGTCTTACGGGGGAAATTTCGATCGAATAATTCGCCCGTGATGCAGTCAAAATTTCGTGATGCGACCAAGCCAGGTGGCCATGGCATTTTTTTTTTGCATATCTTTCGTGTATAACAATATTTACGAGCACCGGATGAGTTATTCAGACCAGGAAACGCACAACGCGCATGTGCGGGGAAAAGAGGGCTTTCTGGGTAATGAAGTATACTTGTGCACACAACGCCGACAGGCAATGGCACTCAGAATAAAACTTTACCCACAATCAATACGTGGGTAAGCTCAGCTGCTGCATTTCCTGTTATTTGTTATCTAATACGAGGAGTATTATATTACTTCTCATTGGCTGCTCATAAGAACATCAGGGGCACTGGCTCGCAACAGCATCCCCGGTAGCAACTCTATCATAGGCGCCGTTCGAGGGGATGCGAACACAGATGCTACAAGCTAAAAGGAGCCGCTAGCCAGCGCCCCCGAAGCTCCCATGAGCAGCGGGGTGATCGCTGATAAAAGACTGCTGCTCGTTGGCTGCTCATAAGAACATCAGGGGCACTGGCTCGCAACAGCATCCCCGGTAGCAACTCTATCATAGGCGCCGTTCGAGGGGATGCGACCACAGATGCTACAAGCTAAAAGGAGCCGCTAGCCAGCGCCCCCGAAGCTCCCATGAGCAGCGACGCGATCGCTGATAAAAGACTGCTGCTCGTTGGCAAGTGGTCGTGCGTTATCCGATTGTGGGGACATTTGTGTGCATCATTTTCGTAATATTTTGAAGGGAATAGTACGACAGCAAACAGCCCATCGATAGCAAACGTGAGGGTGGAGTGTTTGTTCCGTTTACGAGTGCGTTGTGTGGGAAAAAAACCCGAAGCCCCCCGCCCCTTTTGTGCCCCTCTCCCCTCGGCGAAATCCGCCCAATTTTAGTTAGATTAAACACTTTATTTCTATTAAACCACTAGTTATGTGTTACTTTGTTAATAGATGGGGAATTAGAAGAAATAAAACATTTTTCCAATCCAATATCCTGTTTTTGGTGTTTTTTCAGAGGGCTGGAACGAATTAATTTTTTTTCCATTCATTTCAATGGGAAACGTCCGCTCGAGTTACGAGAATCTTGTCATACGAGCTCAGTCCCGGAACGGATTAAGCTCGTATCTCGAGGTACCACTGTATGTATACATGTGTGTGTGTGTATGTGTATATGTATATATATATATATATATATATATATATATATATATATATATATATATATATATATATATATATATATATATATATATATATATATATATATATATATATATATGAAAATACTTTAAATACTGTACTCACAATGAAAGTTCCTCTCCGCTTGATATAAATCCAAAAAAATAGGTTAATGGGAGTTTTAGCCCACATCCTTGAAGGGGAGCCCTCTTTCAGCGAGGTACAGCTTCCCATTCCGGATGAAACAGTTTGTGAAGGCTTTTGTGAGCCAGGGTTTCCGGTTGCGCATTCAGTATACAGGCAGCAAGGTTTTGTTCTTGTTTTTGATGATGATGATGATCCACACATTCAGTTACTAATCTTTGAATAAAAATGCCCGGGAAGGCATTCGCTTCCAAAAAAACTTGTTGCTGCCTGTTACAGCCGGGGCTGACCTCGCTCGCCGCCAGCATGTACCACCGGATCACCGGCCCACGTTGCAGGCATGTGCCGCTGGATGGCCGGCCGACGTGGCCGGCATGCACAGATGGACTGCCGGCCGAGCGACCGGGAAATTAAACTTCCACTTCGCTCCTCCGCGCCGCCCAGGGAGCTCTATTTTCAGACCAAACCTGCAACTAAGGAGAATTCGCACAAAGAGTAGACCTCCAAATTCCACCCCGGGTGTGATTATGTTTGTCATAAAAATGAATTAATAAAATTAAGACGGAAGTTTTACTAAGGAAATGAGAATAGGTATGTACAAATATATAATAAACAGCGGCACGGCGACTCGAGTGGTTAGCGCGTCGGCCTCACAGCTCTGAGGTCATGGGTTCAAATCTAGGTTGGTCCACCTGTGTTCTCCCTGGGCCTGTGTGGGTTTTCTGTGGGTACTCCGGTTTCCTTTACTTTTTGTTTACTTTACGCAACTAATCAAAAAGCCTACTAGACACTGCCTCTTCCAAAACATGCATAGATCTGCTCTTTACCAATAAGTATGAGAGGATCCAAAATACGTTCAATATGATTACAGGTTTGTTGGACCACAACCTCGTGCTATTCTCAAGAAAACCTCCTAAAAATAGATAAACATACACCCAAAAAACCCATCAGATCTTCATTGATCTCAAAAAGGCATTTGACACATCAACCACCAGATGCTGCTGACTAAACTATCTAATTTTAATTTCTCACCAAGCACTCTAAATTGGATTGAATCATACTTATCTGTAAGATCACAGTGCGTCAGGATACAAAACACAAAATCTACTTTGCAGAATAACAATCTTGGGGTACCGCAGGGATCATTGTTAGGCCCACTGCTCCTCAGTCTCTACCTAAATGATCTGCCAGGTTGCTGTCCTTCACCTGTCACCTGCCAAACGTATGCCGATGATGTCGTCCTATATGTCCACACTAAAGACAAAAAAACATGCTAGACAGGAACTCACAAATGCAATGATGAGCGTCAATAACAGGCTTGAAAAATCTCAACTTCATTTAAACATATCTAACACTGTCTGTATGTACTTCTCAAAAAGAGCGACAAATAACAGCAACCTCAACATTTTTGTCCAAGGAAAAACAATCAATGTAGTCTAAGAATTTAAATACCTAGGAATCATTCTTGACTCTCAACTAGCCTTCAAACTACAGATAAAACACACAAAATAAAATTAAATTCTATTTCTCCAATTTTAGCTTCACTAGAAACAATCTAACACCTGAGTCAGCAAAATTATATTTTGACACAATGATCATATCACACAGGACTTACTGCCTAACAAGATGGTCATCGGCCTGCAAAACAACACTAAAACCAATTGAAACCATTTATGAGCAGGCTTTGAAAGTATTGGACAGAAAGCCAAAAACACACCACCACTGTCAGATATTAAAGAAACACAAACGCCTGAACTGGAATAATACTGTTAAATATGCAGATGCAACCTTAGTCTACAAAATCATCCAACACAAGGCTCTCCTCCACTGCAAGATTTTGTACAAAAAAATTCCAACGCATCAACAAGGGCTGGCTCTCGAGGTGACTGTCAAGTTCCCTTCAAAAAGAGTGCTTTCAGCCAAAGCACCTTCTCTGTTCACACCGCACATTCCTGCAACTCTATACCAATGAACATACGTGAAGTCCCGTCTCTGAACCTCTTCGCCAATCATCTTAAAGCCTGCCTGTTAGATGAACAAAATTGCGATCACAACGCGGTCTAAAATTGTGCTACATGTGTGTGTATATGCCTAATGTGTGTTATTGTTTATCTTGTACCTACACAAGGGACTAAATATGGAAATTAGATGGCGGCTACAATCTTACATATTTACATATATATGTTCATTAACATGAATACAAATATGTGCTGTCCCTTATCAAATCAATCCATCCACCCATCCACCAATCAATCAATCAATCCTCCAACATTCCAAAAACATGCATGATAGGCTGATTGGACACTCTAAATTGCCCCAAGGTATGAGTGTGAGCGTGAATGGTTGTCTGTCTCTTCGTTCCCTGCGACCGGCTGTCCACTGATTCAGTGTGTCCCCTGCCTCTGGCCCAGACTCAGCTGGGATAGGCTCTCAGCCCTCCACCCCTCCCTTTATCATAGTGGTTGCAATTATATGCATGTATCAACAGCACAGTATATAGTCTTTCCAGTAAGATTTTTGTTTGGTTTCGAGCGTCCCTAGCATACTGAACAATGTTCTATTGAATCGTATGACCTGATTACCGCGGGGTTGATATGGGGTACTCCATATTTTCTTCATGCCGGAGATTTGATATGTCTTTGATACGTTTCGCTTCCAAATCAGGACCCTGATTATTACGCAGGTATTTGGGAAAGCCATAGTGAACAATAAACTGGTGCCACAGGCACTTTGCAATCATCTTTGCCATTGGCATTGCAAGAGCAAACTTAGTAAAATTATCAGCCATTACTAAGATTTTACTTCTTTTACTGCTGCCGGGCTCTATACTGAGGAAGGCTATACAAACCAGCTTTCAAAAGTGCATGGTAGTCAGGAGAAGTCTTCCTAAAGATACGGCGATCATAGGTTTGATCTTTTCCTCAACTTCTGTTGCCATCCGAGACCAATCAAATTAGCTTCTACTCAGATCAAGGGTTCTGTCAATACCTAGGTGTCCCATATCATTGTGCAAACTTTGAATTAAAGGCGCTTTGAGTTTCTCAGAGACGAAAAGTTGATAGGTTACTTGACCTCCATCATTCCTTTTTCTGTACATCAACTAGTGTATTTCTAGTCGATTTAATTCCCTGAGTAAGAGAGGACGTTCCAATATAATTATTTTCTGGTTGTTGGAGGTGTTTGACTAAATTGAATCTGAGTTATCACTTGATTGCGATGTCACTTCTCTGTTTGTCTTTCAGTTTAGAGTTGGAGAAAAACAACAACTATTGGCACACCATGCTATCAAAGAAATGTTTTCAATTCGGGCGCCCCGGTGCCGCGAGTGGTTAGCGCGTTGGCCTCGCAGCTCTGGTATGAATGTAAGCGTAAATGGTTGTTTGTCTCCTTGCGCACGGCGATTGGCTGTCCACCAATTCAGGGTGTCCCCTGCTTCTGGCCCGAAGTCAGCTGGGATAGGCTCCAGCACCCCCCGCGACTCTAGTGAGGATAAAGCGATTCAGAAAATGAGATGAGATAATAATATCTACATCCGCATCACATCATTTGTTGGAAAAATATCAACCAAATAATTTTATAAATCTGGCTGGCCACCGATTCAGGATGTCCCCTGCCTGGTGCCTGTACTTAGCTGGGATAGGCTCCCGTACCCTCCGCGACCCTTGTGAGGAAAAGCGGTTCAGAAAATGAATGAAAAAAAAGTTTAAACTTTTTTTTCATTCTACGCTCATTATCCAAGTAAGATCTAAATGGCATACATTTGCTGACACCTAGTGGAGGGAATATAATAACAAATGTGTTTCACTTTTAACTTTCAAAAAAACTTCGACAAACACTGTAAAGCAGGGATCGCGAACCTTTTTGACAGAGAGAACTATAAACAATTCTTTTTCCCCCCAAATATTATTCCTTGGGAGGCATATTAAAAAAAATGAAAGTAAAAATCACTGAAAATGTGTGCATTTTTTAGTCATTTCACCACTTTACCAAAAAATACTTTTGACAACAAACCATCCTGCTCATATCATCCTTGGTCTGGGTTCTCAAGGGCGGAACAACATCTGGGCTGTTAAAAAAAAAAACACTATGGCTTCAAAAGTTTGAGTGTAACACACTGCGTCCAGATGTAAAACATGGGTTGCATTTTAGATGCAAGAAATATTTGGTAGCCGGTAATTACGTTTAGACCTTTAAATTAAGATGTTAACCTTCGTTTTTCAGTCCAAAATGTACATTTGCATGTGGATGATAGGCCGGGGAAAACGTTTCCCCCCCCAATATATAGCCTCTCTCATTAAAAGGTGGTGATAAGCAACAGGTTGGTAGAAAGCTTTCTGGGTCCTGTAACTGACGTGTTTGTCTGTGAGTTTTCTCATTAAAAAGAATTATATTCACCTTCTGCCTAGTTTTTACTAGATGTTAGGTGTATTAACTAAATAACCCTGACAAACCTTATTTACAATATTGCAATATCATATGGTGGAACACGTGTCCAATTTATTTATTTATAAAAGATTGAGATACCCCCTAAAAAAGAATTCATTCCATAACATGGTCTGAATTTAATGCTCACTCAAACTTACTAAAGGTTAAAAATAGCTCATTCTATTTTCATCTTTCTAATATAAAATTCATATATTCCTATATAATTCATGTTTCTAATATATAATTCCTATTGAAGAAAACATACTGCTGTGATCTTTTGTTTGTTGTGTGTTTACTTGTCTGTAAGCTTATCCAGCCAATATCTATAGAAATATGGGCCAACGAATTATATCTTTAAGCAAGTCCTTCGGAGAGACTAAACAGTATTGCGTAATTTTGTTCTTGTTGTACATATCATGCATTGTATTGATTACTTGAATGATGTGAGGGGGGAAAAAAAGCTTACATTTGCAATGGATTCATCAAAGTAACGCTCTAACGCCAACTCCTCCATGTCTCTGAAATCTTGAGTGTGTTTTTGAGGTTTACAGGAATTTTCAATAATGTAAAGGGAGCACTGTCACAGCTGCACCCGATTAAAAAAAAGAAGAAGCTGCATCCAATTTGATCTTGATTACTTGACATACAAATCTGTAGTTTTACTTTATTTACAGGACTCTTTTCAATCCTAGTACAACATTAACTTAAGCATAGTATAATACTGCCTAATTTTTAAGTGCTGGTCTGGTCGAGTTTGAAATTCAATTTTTACCACCATTTCTACATATTTCTAAAATATTAAAGTGCAATTTTAACATGAGGTGGCCGGGTGGGTGAGTGGTTTGCGTGTCAGCGTCACAGCTCTGGAGTCCTGGGTTCAAATCCAGGTCAGTCCACCTGTGTGGAGTTGGCAGTTCTCCCAGACCTGCGTGGGTTTCCTCCGGGTACTCTGGTAGGCTGATTGGACATTCTAAATTGCCCCTAGGTATGAGTGTTAGCGTGAATGGTTGTTTGTCTCCTTGTGCCCTGTGATTGGCTGGCCACCAATTCAGGGTGTCCCCTGCCTCTGGCCCGGAGTCAGCTGGGTCCAGCACCCCCCACAACCCTAATGAAGATAAAGCGGTTCAGAAAATGAATGAGTGAATTTTAACATGGGGAAGAGTGGTAATATTATTATTAAATCTTCAGTTTTCAACAATATCTTTGTTCTCATCTCATTTTCTGAACCGCTTTGTCCTCATTAGAGTCGCGGGGGGTGCTGAAGCCAATCCCAGCTGTCTCTGGGCCAGAGGCAGGGGACACCCTGAATTGGTGGCCAGCCAATCTTTGTTAACTTTCTCAAATTTAAAAAACATAAGACCAAAATGCTATCAGATGGGCAGTGTTTTTTCCATCTGACGTCGGCGCGGGCAAGCCTGGGTTCGATTTCCACTTAGTGATGATATGATTGTAAGCGTGAGTGATTCTGTTTCATTGTGCCCTGCGTTTGGCTGGCAACCAATTCGGGGGGTCTCCCGTCTGCTGCCTGCGATATCCCGAGTTTGGCACATCCTTGTGTGGATAAGCGGTGACTGAATGATCGGTGGGAACAAGGAGGCACCTGTGTGTCACTCCTGTGAGGAGTTTGCATATTCTCCACGGACTTTCTCCGGTTTCCCCCCACGCCCCCCCAAAAAAAAAAAAAACACGGGTAGGCTGTTGAGCACTCTAAAATGCCCCAAGGTATGGGTGTGTGCGTGAATGGTTGTCCGTCTCCTTGTGGCCTGCGATTGGCTGGCCACCGATTCGGGGCTCCGTTTGGAAAATGAATGAACGAATAATTGTAATCTAAAAACGGACCGAGACCGCAGCAGAGATGTTTTTCTTCATTTTCTGATCCGCTTATCCTCACAAGGTTCGCAGGGGATGCTGGAGCCTGTCCCAGCTTACTTCGGGCAGGAGGCGGGGGAGACCTTGAATTGGTGCCCAGCCAATTGCAGGGCACAAGGAGACAAACAACCATTCACAGTCATACGTTTAGAGTGTGCAATCCACCTACCATGCATGATTTTTGGAATGTGGGAGGAAACCAGAGTACCTGGAGAAAACCCACACAGGCCCAGTGAAAACATGCCAATTCCACACAGAAGGACCGAACTGGATATGAATCCAGGACCCCAGAACTGTGAGGCCGACGCGCTAACCACTCCGCCGCCGGGCCGCCCGCAGAAATCTTTAAGAGAGGAAACATGGCGACAGGTGGCGACATAGGATTTTTAGTGTAGAAGAAGAGTGAATTAACTTCCGGTTTAGCATACTGATGACGAGGGGAAAGCATTAGCACCTGTGACGAAGCGACGTACAAACTCAGCGAGTGAAAACGTTACAGGTGAACTTTGTCAGCATTCATTTGTCCATTTGGCTGTTTGTTTGTTGTCCGGCTATTATCCAATAAGACTGGCGAAACCACGATACCCAAGCTCAGTACTAACGTTGGCATCTTCTTTGCTAATGTCTCGGCAGACGTGCAGTCTGTTGTCAACCAGTCACTCAAGTGAAAATGGGATGCAATTACTACTATTATATTATATTACTAACCAAAAAATTAATCGGCTCTTGCCGAACTACTTTAAATTTAACCTAAAAGTGTATTGATCTATATTTATTTGCACCGTTTAGCGGGGAAAGGGAGTGTTAACGTCTCATAGATTTATTGCTAAAGTTAAGTCGACAAATTGCACTCGGCGATGATAACATGACCGTGAATTTTCCATCTTTCTGAATCCTGTGATTTGCTGGTGCCATGGCGATATGCAGATGTTGAGTAGAACTTTTTGTTTTTAAATCAGGGGTAGGCGATATGGCAAAAAGATCATATCACATTAAAAATAAAAAATAAAAAATCACGATCTCGATTTTTATCACGATTCCAACCATGGCTGCGTCACAATGGTGAAAATTTGGTGAAATTAGCTGCCTAGAAGTCGGACATTGCATTATTCCAAGAAATATGTTGTAATACGACAATATAGCAGTGGCGGTCTGCATTTTCTCGTAGCGCCTTCAACGAATCAAGCCAACCCTCAAAAACTATTTTATGGCTATAAAACCTCGCGTGTGTGGTCAATTGGTCGCCGGTCGATTGGTCGCCCGTTGTCGCGGTCCGGGCGACCAAAAGACCGGCAACAAAACAAGCTAAAACAACACGGTCTACGCATCAATAAAAGCCAACAATGGCCATGAGCAGTTTCACTGAGCCGACGTGTGAGGGTATAAGAGTTTGTATGTGTTGACATGTGTTGTCCCTTTAAGAAGGTACGTCAGTCAGGGTCTTAACAAGTTCTCCAACAAAAAACAAAAGTCCAGGAAATTTGGAGCTTTTCTTTAGCCTAATAATTACTAGGGCATTAAGTATGACTAAATAGTAATTAGGCAGTTTGTATTTAGGGAATTTGAGCAACGATTTAAATGGTAATTATCAATAACCTTCCGGGCGACCAAAAGACCGGCGACCAAAAGACCGGCGACCAATCGACCGTGTACCAAAACCTCGACTGCAGCTACAGCTGCGACACAAAAAATAATCAATAAATCAATGCACAAAAATGGGGTAAAATCCACTTCCTGGCAGCATTTAATGATTAAATACGAATACTGGAGCTTTTCAGACATTACAACCGGGCCATGGGGTGATTTTCCCGGGAAAAGACAGCGATGAACGTCAATGGCGTACCGGCAAACATTGCCCAAAAATGGGGTAAAATCCACTTCCTAGCAGCATTTAGTGATTAAATACAAACACTGGAGCTTTTCAGATATCCGAACTTGGCCCACAATTGAAATATTATTTAGGAATATAGCCATATTTTACTCACCAAAAATCCTTTTTAACTACACAATATCCATCCTCCCTTCTTTCTTCCTTTTATATCGCCATCGAAGCTAATGCTGATAGTCGAGCCTGTCCTGTCGTATTTCTGGCATAGTCCGTCTTGAAAATGGCTTTAAATCAACACAACAATATATTTGCTTGTGCAGCTAGCTCCAAATACAGTTTGGTAGCTCTTTGTAGTTAGCGCACTGAAAGTGGGACACACACCCTTTTCCCGGCTGTAACAGGCTTGCTAGCTTCGGAGTTGACCGCCCTTTCTTATTGATGTCCATTTTTTTCTGGAAAAGTCAGTCTGGAAAATAGCTTTTTGAGCAAATCTGCAACCAAATCCATTTGTTTTCCTGCGTCGGCCATTGTGGAATGGAGTTTGCTAGTCTGGCTGCCTCACTCTGGCTTTGGCCCGCCTACTCCATAGCTAGCCAATAATAGTTGGTGAAAGCAATGACGTATCCCCAAGCCAGCAAAATGGCAATGCCTGCGAAAAAGCATTGTGGGGTTGCCAACTCGAAATCTGATTGGTTAAAAGCAACAGTCTTGTTTAATGCAGCAGAGCCCGCAGAACTGATTGTGAAGGCTTTGAAGCAGATTTCTGATCATGGCAACAAATAATGGCTGAAATGTGATTGGTTAAATGCTTCAATATGAAAACACACATCTGGAAGCAGTGCAACCAGGGGGAAAAGCAATGAAAGGAAGCTAACAGACCATTTGGAATAATAAGTATTGATGGACAAAATATACCTTGCTCGAAATTTTGCCCGTATATCAAATTCCTCGTATGTCGGGGCACTCGTATGTCGAGGTATTACTGTAATAAAAATGAAAAGTTGGATGAATTTAACCCATTCAAACCCAAGATACAAATTTTTTGCAAAGTTTTCAGAATATTTACATAAAATGGGGAAACACATTGATATCAAGTAAGAAACATATTACAGGCTGTCCACAAATGAGGACAGTGGGTTAAGGACATTTTCAATAAGGCTGCCCTTTGCACAGGTACGAGCCATTTGGATTGGATTGGGATAACTTTATTCATCCCGTATTCGGGAAATTTCGTTGTCACAGTAGCAAGAGGGTGAGGATGCAGGAATAGGAAAGGCATTTTAGACATAAATAGATAGGTAATAAGTAAGTTAATGAATAAATATATAAATAAATAAGCGTGTTGCTTAGCACATATATACATACATACATACATACACATAAATGTACATGCATGCATACGGTAGGTCTTAACACTCAGCCATTTTTTTGTTAAAGAGCCTGACAGCTGATGGGAGGAAGGATCTGCGGAAGCGCTCCTTCCTGCAATGAGGGTGCCGCAGTCTATTGCTAAAGGAGCTTCGGAGGGACTCCACAGACTCATGCAGGGGGTGGGAGGTGCTGTCCATGATGGACATTATCCTGGTCAGCATTCTCCGCTCTACCACTTCCTCCACAGAGTCCAGAGGACAGCCCAGAACAGAGCTGGCCCTCCTGACCAACTTATTCAGCCTGTTCCTGTCCCTCTCCGTGCTCCCGCATCCCCAACAGAGCACTGCATAAAACACTGTAGATGCCACCACAGTGTCGTAGAAAGTCCTCAGCAGTGTCCTGCACACTCCAAAGGACCGTAGACTCCTCAGTAGGTAGAGGCGGCTCTGGCCCCTTTTGTACAGGGCATCTATGTTTGTGGACGTCTAGTTTGTTGTTGAGGTGAACACCGAGGTACTTAAAATTCTCCACGATTTAAATGTCTGTACCCTGGATGTTCACCTGAGTGGTCTGTTGAGGATTCCTCCGAAAATCGATGACCATTTCCTTTGTCTTACTGGTGTTGATGTAGAGGTGGTTTTTGCCTACACCAGTCAACAAAGGCTGTGATGACTCCCCTGTACTACAGGTCGTTC
Source organism: Stigmatopora argus (assembly GCF_051989625.1). Taxonomy (NCBI): domain Eukaryota; kingdom Metazoa; phylum Chordata; class Actinopteri; order Syngnathiformes; family Syngnathidae; genus Stigmatopora; species Stigmatopora argus. Next base: position 15,364,856 of record NC_135401.1, read on the forward strand.
CCGTCCGTCACTCGTCCAACAATAGCGGTGTCGTCAGAGAACTTCTGGAGGTGGCAGGTGTCTGTATTATGTTTGAAATCCGATGTGTAGAGGGAGAAGAGGAGTGGGGAGAGCAATGTGCCTTGTGGGGCCCCCGTGCTGCAAGCTACCACATCAGACGTACAGTCCTGGAGTCTCACATATTGTGGTCTTTATTAAAATAAAAAAGAAAGGAAACGCCAGGTAGAATTCATTTGGATCTTTTAGTGGGCTAGCTCGGTGTTGTCGGTGTTCTGATAATCGCTTATTTTGGCTGTGTTGTGTTCGTTTTGCCTCTTGCAAACATGCTAAAAACACGTTTCCCCATCATCCTCTTATTCTCCTGTGCCTTGGTCTGGAACTAGCCTTCATCTCACAATAGAGCCCCTGTTTTCTGTGGTGGTTGCGTGGTATAATTGCGGTTTAAAATTTTCTTATTTTTATCAAAAGTTTTTAATATTATCGTTGACAAAAATTATTTCGCAATAATTATTGTTATCGTTTTATCGCCCAGCTCTACCAATACCTATCGGAGCCCCATATTTTTAGACCTGTAAAAATAATGCAAAATTGTAACGAGCTCTGATTTTCCTGTGTGCAGTTTGCTTGTTCTCCTGTGACTGTGTAGGGTTTTCTCCCACATTGCCCCTAGGTATGAGTGTGAGCATGAATGGTTTTCTGTGTCCTTGTGCCCTGCAATTAGCTGGCAACCACTTCCGGTTGTCCCCCTGCCTACTGCCTATAGTTGGCTAGGATAGGCTCCAGCACCCCCATAAACCTTGTGAGGACAATATGAAAAATTAATGTACCGTATTTCCTTTTGCAGCTGAAATAGCGTGTATAACTAAGTGCACACCCACACAACATCAGGCGTCATTATGGTACTGGCCGATCTGGGCCGCAAGATCACATCGGCGCTGAGGTCGCTCAGCAATGCCACCATCATCAATGAAGAGGTAGTGTGGAACAGCCAATACACTCACTCTAAGGTTGTGTTACAAATGTATTTGGGTAACTAACCTGTTCAACAAGCACAAAGGCAACCTTAGTATTTATCAAAACACTGAGACCAATAGTATTTTTTTAATATAAAAAAATTGTAAAAAGTTGTAATATTAACCCGTTCGCTGCCTTTGACATTAAGTTAAAGGATAAGTCCAATGAAAAAAAGTAAATAGTGTAAACTAAGATTGTTACGATAATAACGTTTCAACTCAATATTGGTACTCATAAAAAAATACTTGATACCATTTTTGATACTACATAAATTAAAAAAAATGATCCATATAATTTTGGTAATCTGTGGTAGTGCAAAACATATAGGTAAATTACCCCCCCCCCCCCAAAAAATCAATTTAAAACAAGATTAAGGGATAACAATCTGCCACGCAGTCAATTATTAGCTAAATACGAAATAATAAAATTGTGATTCCTCAACATTTGTTTTTCTGCTGAAACCAAACTAAATGATTTTCTTTTTAAAATTACTTGGAAAAAAACATCCACATGAAATAAAATTTGTGATACATAAGAAATAAAAAAAAAAACCTCAGATCTCAGGGAATATAAAAAAAATATTTTAAAATAAAATTATTTACCTGCAAAAAAAATTTAGTTCGTGAATAGTAGGTTCAAGCTTAGACTGTTTGACTTTAAAATTAAACAGGAAGAGAAAATTAAAAAAAAACAGCAAAAAACAATAAAATGTTAATGTAATGTAAAACACCACAAATTTGACAGAAACAAAGCAAATCATTTTAATTAATGTATATAAAGTCGTGATACCTGAAATAGAACAAATTAATTTTATTACATTATTTTACATGCTGAATATTTCAAAATTATGAATTGGTAGTTTTAAATAATACAAGTGAAAATAAGCATGAATAATAACTAAATTTAAAAAATAAACATTTGACAATCATGAGAACAAAGTTAAAAGAAGTCTCAAGCCTCAGAAGAAATACCCCGAAAAATATTTTGAAAATACAAATTTTCTTATAAAACAATTGTAATTCCTAAGAAATCAAAAAATATTACTAAAGATGAAATTAAATAGCAAAAAAATTGAGCAAGATAAAAAATGAATAATTACAATAAAATGTGCATTGTACACAAAACAATTTTACGAGTAAAAAAAAAACCTAAGGAATTTCGAGGAAATGTAACTTAATAATTTGTTTTAAATGATTTATAAATAATTGTTTTTAAAAGTTTTCTAAATAGCTGTTACTGCAGATAAAATACAAACTCTGCCTTGTTGTCATCTCATCAATTGACATGTACCAATCCACCAATTGGATTGAACATTTGTGGAGCTTAATCATGGCCCCCTATGCATTTAAAGTGAGCATCTTTTGTCAGGTCCTCAACTCCATGCTCAAGGAGGTGTGCGCCGCCCTCCTGGAAGCTGATGTCAACATCAAACTGGTCAAGCAGCTGCGAGAGAATGTCAAGTATGTACCGTATTTACTCTCATATAAGCCGCTTTTGTCGAACAAAAATATATGACTGAATCGAGGGTATGGCTTATATGCGCATAAAAACCCGACTTGCAAAAAAACCCGACTTGCAAAAAAACCTGCAATTTGATGGCGCCGCGACACGGTGACGCTTCAAAATGGCGGCCATGAGTGCGCCGTGATGTCACGGCGCAAGCGAATGCCGATACGGTCATTTATTTCAAAATAGAGAAAAGATAAACAGATAAAACGCTAAACAAAATTTATTTTGATGTCTATGAATGAAATTCATGAAAAAAAACGTATCTTGCATAAAACGCAAAACGTTCCCGTCACTGCTCGCTCGGGGCACGGCCAACTTAGTGAGGTCAGGGCACGGCCATCTTAGGGAGGTCGAGGCACGGCCATCTTAGGGAGGTCGAGGCACGGCCATCTTAGGGAGGTCGAGGCACGGCCATCTTAGTGAGGTCAGGGTACGGCCATCTTAGGGAGGTCGGGGCACTGCCACCTTAGGGAGATTTTGACTTTAGAAGTAATATGGGTGCCACAACATCTTAAACTTCTGATAAGAAAATTGTAATTTCTGTAATTTAGAAAGCATCAGGTTCTCATCAAGATAGACTTATTTCTTTTTTTTAAATTGAATAATTTGATATTTTGCATTTACAATGACAGACATATTAACTTCCTTATGATATTGAACCTAATAATGTGCTTTTGATTCATACGGTATCTCAGAAATACCACTTGTGATGATTTTTCTTAAGATTTCCCCTTCAAAGTAACACATTTGTACTCCCTATTAAAACCATGAATATGGAGGTGAAAATTGGGAATCAGGGGGGCGGCTTATACGCGAGAAATTGCCAAATTAAAAATTTCAAGGCAACTTTCGGGGTGCAGCTTATATGCGAGTAAATAGGTTATTTTTTTCTCTTCAAATAGCCCCTTTCATAAATTGGATTGGATTGAATAACTTTATTCATCCCGTATTCGGGAAATTTCATTGTGACAGTAGCAAGAAAAGACATAGTTCTAAGTTAGACAGTACAGTCAAAGGCTGCAGAACAACAAAGCAAAAGCAAAAAGCACAAAGTACAAAGCAAGTCAAAGTCAATGGGATCATTAAGAATCACCAAATCATTAAGACAGAAAAGCAGCAAAAACACAAAACGAGCTACGAGTTTCGGTAGCAAAAACGGATAGACTCAAAAAGACGTAAAGTTGGACAAAAACTGGAACCACACACAGGAAGTCTTCCACGAGATGGGGAACTTCGCAGACTGTGATCGAGGTAGAGAATATGCAGAGTCACTCTTCCAAGCTTATCCGCACAGTTCCTCAGTAGTCTGGAGCTGAAGAAAACAGCAAAAGGGCAGAACTCCTCAACTGCGTTGCTGGTAAGCGCCGACAGCTCTTCCATCTTATCCCACGATGGAATGGTTGGTCAGAAGCGCTGCCTCTCCTCCCGGCACTTTTGTCCAGCTCCGAAACTCCGGCGGCACCGAGGTGTTGCTCCTTCTGCTGCGTATTGTAACAGCTAGTCCCGTGTGTGTGACAGCATAGGCATGGCTGAATGGTTACAAAAAAAGAAGTAGCCGAAAGAAGCCAGGCTAACAGAACAAGGAAAGTTGTAAAAACATTAAAGTAAAAAGTATAAAGTAGAAAGTCAAGTAAAAAGGGTATTAAGAAATATTAAAATGTAATTTAAAAAAAGATAGAAGGGCTGTAAAACACGAAAAACATAAGAGTGTACAAAGCTACTCCTACTGGCTCCCGCGTGAACGGCGCCATCTTGGAAAATCAGAGGCACATTGGGACTGAGATCTTTTATCCTTGCAGGGCCGCTATTGACCTGGAGGAAATGGCATCCGGTCTGAACAAGAGGAGGATGATCCAGCATGCCGTCTTCAAAGAGCTGGTCAAGGTCAGCGTGACAAGAAAAGACAGAAGAGGAGATTTGGAGGTTGGAGAAAAACTGACAAGGTTTTTCTATGGTGTTGTCACAGTTGGTGGACCCAGGCGTAAAGGCATGGACACCGGTCAAAGGGAAGAATAACGTCATCATGTTTGTCGGCCTGCAGGGAAGTGGCAAGACCACAACTTGTTCTAAGGTCACCAAACTCACTGCTTAACTTAAAAGAATGTGATTAATCGAATCATCTAACTCATTGGCTGCCATTGCTGGTGCCAGTTGTCCAACATTTTGTCTGAAAGGGGATAATGAATATATATATATATATATATATATATATATATATATATATATATATATATATATATATATATATATATATATATATATATATATATATATATATATATACACATATACACATACATATACATACACACACATACATACCACCTTAGTTTCATTGTACATATGTTTTGCAGCTAGCATATTACTACCAACGAAAAGGCTGGAAGACATGTCTCATCTGTGCTGACACCTTCAGAGCTGGTAAAGCTTTTGACGTCACTTGACGCGTCACATGCCCCTGACTGCTGCTCTCTGCTTTCTACAGGTGCTTTTGATCAGCTCAAACAAAATGCCACAAAAGCCAGAATACCCTTTTACGGCAGGTGGGTTTGTCATTATCTTTGCTATTAGGGAGTTCATTTCTAATTCCAGACAGTGCTTCTTTGTAGGCGTGTTGTTGGATAAAGAAATGTTGTCGTGTTCAGTTACACAGAGATGGACCCGGTGGTGATCGCAGCAGAAGGTGTGGAGAAGTTCATGGGCGAGAATTTTGAGATCATCATTGTAGACACGAGTGGACGCCACAAACAGGAAGACTCGCTGTTTGAGGAGATGCTGCAAGTCTCCAATGCTGTAGTGAGTATGGCTGCGTCGGTTAATCAACAACCAATGGACGAGCCAATGAATCAACAACTATTATAGTTTAAATTATGTTTCTTGAACCATTTAATAACCCTTTAGATCAGGGGTGGGCCGCAGTGGGTGGGTGTTTTCATTCCAAACCATGAAGAGGACACCTTTTCACCAATCTGGTGGCCTACAAGTGCAATCAGTGGATTGCAGTCTGGTGCCTCTTGTTTTCTGTAGAAATCTCATTGGTCAGTGTCTGTGCTGGATCGGCTTGAACAAAAAGCTTTGCCCACCCCTGCTTTAGATGTACTACATGGCGGTTCTAGGATTTTCTGGAAACAGTGGCCATACAGGGGCCACATGCAGCCCTCAGGGGCCAAGTATCGCTGCCATTCTTGTTCACTGTTCAGGTCAACAAGGCAATACGCAGATTTTCCTGCAAGTGGTGGTAAAAACATCTTTGCTTGACCGTGCGAAAAACATGAAGCACCCGAGCTGAAAGTGCTCTATATCTATGGCTACATTGTGATAGCCAGTGTTCTATATATACAGTGAGGCAAATAAGTATTTAGTCAACCACCAATTGTGCAAGTTCTCCTATTTGAAAAGATTAGAGAGGCCTGTAATTGTCAACATGGGTAAACCTCAACCATGAGAGACAGAATATGGGAAAAAAACAGAAAATCACATTGTTTGATTTTTAAAGAATTTATTTCTAAATCAGAGTGGAAAATAAGTATTTGGTCAACTAGCAAGATTTCTGGTTGTCAAAGAGGTCTAACTTCTTCTAACGAGGTCTAACGAAGTCTCCACTGTATTAATGGCATCTGTTTTAACTCATTATTGGTATAAAAGACACCTGTCCACAACACTCCAAACTCCACTATGGCCAAGACCAAAGAGCGGTCGAAGGACACTAGAGTCAAAATTGTAGACCTGGACCAGGCTGGAAAGACTGAATCTGCAATAGGTAAAATGCTTGGTGTAAAGAAATCAACTGTGGGAGCAATTATTAGAAAATGGACGACATACAAGACCACTGATAATCTCCCCCGATCTGGGGCTCCATGCAATATCTGACCCCTTGGCGTCAAAATCATAACAAGAACAATGAGCAAAAATCCCAGAACCACACGGGGGGAACAGGAAGACTGATCTGTGTAAAGGAAAGAATGAATGGGGCCATGTTTCAAGATATTTTGAGTGAAAATCTCCTTCCATCAGCAAGGACATTGAAGATGAGATGTGGCTGGGTCTTTCAGCATGACAATGATCCCAAACACACAGCCAGGGCAACGAAGGAGTGGCTTCGTAAGAAGCATTTCAAGGTCCTGGAGTGGCCTAGCCAGTCTCCAGATCTCAACCCCATAGAAAATCTGTGGAGGGAGTTGAAAGTCCGTGTTGCCCAACGACAGCCCCAAAACATCACTGCTCTAGAGGAGATCTGCATGGAGGAATGGGCCAAAATTCCAGCAAGTGTGTGAAAAGCTCGTGAAGTTACATAAAACGTTTGGCCTCCGTTATTGCCAACAAAAGGTACATAAAGTATTGAGATGAACTTTTGGTATTGACCAAATACTTATTTTCCACCATGATTTGCAAATAAATTATTTATAAATCAAACAATGTGATTTTCTGGTTTTTTTTTCTCCATAATCTGCCTCTCATGGTTGAGGTTTACCCATGTTGACAATTACAGGCCTCTCTTATCTTTTCAGGTCGGATAACTTGCACAATTGGTGGTTGACTAAATACTTATTTGCCCCACTGTATGTCTATACTCCTAGTTGTGTGTCACACAAGTTCACTTCCCTGAATACCTGGACTCCTGCCAATGAGCAGTTCATGTACTGTGCAATAGAACTCTAGGTCTCTGGAACTTGGCTATGATACTTGTCTGGACTCTATGCCACACAGCTATGTTATGCAACTGCTGGCAGTTTTGCTACTAAAGCGTGATTTATGGGTGTGAATCTCTGTGTGTATGTTAAGATTCTCTCGCTACGTTTGTCCAAACCGTCCAACATAGCGAGTTGAAATTGAAATTTGAAATTGTCGGCCTGCAGGGAAGTGGCAAGACCACAACTTGTTCTAAGGTCACCAAACTCACTGCTTAACTTAAAAGAATGTGATTAATCGAATCATCTAACTCATTGAATTTTTTTTACGGTGGCCAGAAAACGTCTGTCGGATCCTAATAGACGAGTGATTGAATTTCTTCATCTTCTCTGTGTGTAAACTCAACTTTTATTTGTTAAAGCTGAAAGCAGAGTTGATGTATGAATCGTTGTGTTTACATGTGCCCTAAATGCACCCCATGGCTGATTGGTCGTAACGTAGGACGCCTTTCCACGTCGTTTACAAACGTAATTTTTGGAAGAATTTCCGCCAGCGCGTTTCCCGGTGCTCCACGAAACACTTTTTTTCCCCTGTCGTTACGGGAAGCCTCGGCGAGACACGATGCTGCTAGCTGCGCTGACCCAATTTAGTTGTAAGGTAGGACGCCTTTCCACATAATTTACAAACGTCATTTTCGGAAACATTTCTGCCAGCGAGTTTCTAGGTGCTCCCTGAAACACTTTTTTCCCTATCGTGACGGGAGTTATAAAACATCCACCCATCCATAAATCACGCTTTATCTATTCTATAATTCTTGTAAAGCGTGATATATGGATGGAAATGTGTGTGTGTGCACCTGGAGACTCACTGGCGGCAATTCTTCCAAAAATGACATTTGTAAATGACGTGGAAAGGCGTCCTACCTTACAACTACATTGGGTCAGCGGGTCCAGCACCATCGTGTCTCGCCAAGTCTTTCCGTCACGACAGGGGGAAAAGTGTTTCGTGAGCCTAGAATAGATGAAGTGCGATTTATGGATGGGTGGATGTTTTATTTTAACATTGTCATGCTACTTTTGTCCAAACTGTACATCGTAGAGAGTTGACATTATGGTGGCCAGAAACGGCTGTTGGATCCTTATAGACGACAGATTGAATTTCTTTACCTTCTGTGGCAAGTGCGTAAACTCAAGATTTGAGCATTTGCAAGGATTATCGATGAGTATGCCTGACCAGAAATATGTTAAGTTGCTGCTCTCTTGTGGTAGTTTTAAGCATTACAGTCTGCAGATTCCAAAAACCCATACCTAATTCAGTGCACACTGGAGTGCTTCCGCTTAGTCATTTCCGCTTGAAGTTAGTTGCTGCGCAACAGCACCGCTATTGTGAGTTTTTATTTTTGTCATATTTTCACTTTGGTTTACAATGTTTTACCAAAAATAACACCCAAGCATTGCTGAAATAGGTAAAATTTGTCAGCCTTTCTTTTGAAATTGACAGTCAGTTTTCCTTACTTTTTGTCAAAAGGCATACTCCTGCTTCTGTATATATTATACAGACGCTCCCCTACTTACGAACGAGTTACGTTCCGAGCGATTGTTCGTAAGGTTACCGTAATTACTCGAATATAACGCGCACTCGAAAATAACACGCAGGTAATTTTGGGCCAAAAAAATCTGGAAAAACGCAGTACTCGAATATAGTGCGCACCTAAAATTTCCCGCTGACAAAAATCAGAAATCTTACCTTTTTTTCTTCGTTTCACGATTGTTTTGTTCAAAACCGGATAGAGAAATCTTCAGGTACGAGCGTTTGAATTTTAGGGCAATAGATGATACACAGAGTGGACAAACATATCATGTAGACATGTTATGTTGCAATACCTTTTAGACTTCCTTGAACATTGACTACATTTCAATTGACAATACCATGTTTTAATTCAAATATCTATTGTCATTCTCAAACAAGAAAAGGAACATACAAATTGAATAAATAAATGATTTGAAGATATGCACAATGGAAAAGACTATCACATGTAACAAGGGAATGTACTGCCCCCCGCTGGACATATTTCTAAATACAAGTACGTACTACACTACAATGTAGTATTCTACTTTCCAGCTTATTAATGCAGGATTGTGATGTTTGTGAGGCTTGACGATCTTTAATATGCGTGTATTTTGAATTCAAAGTTGGAAATTGCACAATGTCCGTGCGTCAAAGTGAGTTTGACGATGCTTTTTTCGATCGAAAATTTGTAATTTATTTTAGTTATTGATTATAACACGCACCCCCAACTATTGGAATTAATTATATAGCAAAAATATGCGTGTTATATTCGAGTAATTACGGTAATTTGTTCGTAAGTTGCTTCAGTGCTATATTTTGTATCATAATTTATGTTTAAGGCCTATATAAGTATATTGAAGTTTCATATAAGTATGTTTAAGACTTGTATAAGTAACACACAGTACAATATAAGTACATTACATGTACGTAATAAGATAAATAAAATGAAGTTTAACTTACTTTTGGAAGATGTACTCGATGCTTAAGGAGATGATGGAGGAGGAGGAGGAGGAAGAGGAGGATTTTATATCATGAGAGGGTCTTCGTCGTCGCTGGAATGGGTTTTAAAAGTTACTTCCTCCTCCGTAACTTCAATGTAGGAAGAAGTTGAGGGTCGAGGAGGAGAAGAAGATGAGGGTTGATGAGTATCTTCCTTGGAGGATTTACTAGAAACTGGCCGAAAGAAGCGATCTAATGACGATTGCACAGTTTTCTTCTTTTTTTCATCATAAATGATGAGGTAGCACTGTATGGCATCATTCAATTGATTTGCAACCTTTGTGCAACGATCAATATTTGGGTCTTGCTGCTCGAAGAGTGCGATGGCTTTATCTATGAGCGAATTTCTTCATGGGGACAGGCGTTTCTTCCTCCTCGTCCTCGACACGTTGCGGAGCCTCCTCCCTCTCACAGCGCCAAGCGTCGGTATTAGCGGCGGAAAGAAGCACTACTCGGAAAAAGGCGCGCAATACAAAATCTAACTTACGAACTTACAGCATCTCTTTCCGAACATTTTTCGACATATGCCATATTCGCAGACATGTTCGTATGTACCGTTGTTCGCAACTCGAATGTTCGTAAGTAGGGGAGTGTCTGTACATTCCTTTTTTGCATACTTTACATACGTTTGCACCATCACTTTTCACAAATTATGCCAAAAAAAGAGTTCTCATTTCGTATCGAGTTGGGAAAGGCGTAAACTGAAAAAATTGAACTAAATTGAAGCGCACCAAGATTGCAGCACAATCTCCTGCATTCCAAAGTGGTGGCGAGGCTTCCACCTCGGCGGGAGCTCATGATTCTGCATCTATGTCATGGTTACATGCTCAGATGCCTATTACTGATAGTGTGGACTTAGCAGGGGCAATATCAGCTGTGGGGCCTGCATGTGTGTAACTGAAATTTTCCTTTCTCATCGAAGCCATTTTTCAAAAGAGATTTTTTAAAAATAATGCAACAATTGTCTTTTGGTTCTAAACAAGAAGGTGGGACCGGCAAAGCCGGGCCCCCTGCTATTTATCAATAAAAGGCACCAAATTGAAGCAGCAAACCTTAAATATTGTGTTTGTTATCATATTTTTTTAGATTTATCATTTATTTAATTCAATTCAAGATTAAAAAATATTTTAAAAACAAAAGCCAAAACAGACATTTTTTAAATATTTTTATTACAAAATTAATGTTCTCTGTCTGTTTTACAGCACATTATTACTTTTTTAATTAATCAAAATTATTATTCAATAATTAATGAACAATTATTACTAAATCTACGCTGTGTAAACAATGATAGTTAGTTGCATATAATATGTAACCTTTCTCAATCCATAGTTTTTTGTTCTCATGCACATTACCAACTAACCAACGAAACGCAGAGTAACACATTATGTTTGATCAATGACTTGACTCATCGAAAAAATCGGTCATTAGAGTAATTGAAAAAATAATAATTCTTTATCCCAGTGAGTACCCTGTATGGCGCGTCTGAACCGTCAGTCATCCTCCTGGTCTTCTGTTCCCATAGCAACCTGACAACATTGTCTACGTGATGGACGCATCCATAGGTCAGGCCTGTGAGTCTCAGGCCAAAGCCTTCAAGGACAAAGTGGATGTGGCATCGGTCATCGTTACCAAGCTAGACGGACATGCCAAAGGAGGCGGAGCTCTTAGCGCGTTAGTTGACGGGACGTCACCATCATTTAGAAGTGTTTGCTTTGACTGGCGACTATTTCTCTCTTAGGGTGGCAGCCACACGGAGTCCAATAATCTTCATCGGCACTGGCGAGCACATCGATGACTTTGAACCCTTTAAGACGCAGCCGTTTGTCAGCAAACTGCTCGGCATGGGTGACATTGAAGGGCTGATTGACAGAGTCAACGAACTCAAGTTGGATGACAACGAGGAGCTGATTGACAAACTCAAACATGGTGAGACCTGAGACGAGGGCGACGGTTGGCTTCGAACTCCTAACAAATTTTTGCCACCCCTGCTGTGTAGTCACCAGGTCCACCACAATGAATTGACCAATCAACCACTACCGTATTTTCCACACTATAAGGCACAACTAAAAGAGTTCATTTTTTTTCAAAAGTGCCTAGTAATCTGATGCGCCTTGTATATGGATCAATATTGGTTATTCATTCCATGAAATTCCCTTCCAACAGCTCCATCTAGTACAAGTATAACAACCCCTAACCACTACTTCTATTACTACTCCTAGAGATCCATCTCCTTCATCTAGTGCAGGGGTCCCCAAACTTTTTCCTGTGAGGGCCACATAACTTTTCCCTTCTCTGATGGGGGGCCGGTGTCAGTTTGTAACAGAAAAAGTTTGACGATCGTAGGGGAGCTTAAATTTTTTTATTGTTTTCCAGAAAGCCACACAACCAAATAACCCTTTCCAGGTTCTTTACAGAAAAAAAGTCAGGAAACAAATAATAACACTATTAATGAAATAAATAATAACTAAATAACCCTCTCTGGGTTCTTCATAGAAAAAAAAAGCCATGGAACATTAACTTTCTGTTGTGCCATGCACAATCTTCTCCCTTTGCTCTGAAGTTTATGCACGACACCACAACCGTCATTACAGAATCCCACGTCAACATTTTGCAGCACAGTGCTTGCTGGTGAATTCGGCAGTGGACTCGTAGCGGGGCGGTGAGACCCCTTTTTTCCAACTCCCGGTTCATGCGTCCCATTATTAGACCGCGAGTTTCGGCCACCATGCTAGCTAGCTTTGACCAGTCCAGGTCCAACTTCTCCATGGTTTGGCACACTTTGTCAAAAATATTCTCTCCCGTTGTAGTCCCTTTGAGACTTTGGAGGGCTGCCAGATCTTCGCAAATCTCAAAGTTTGCGCTAATTCCACGAATAAAAATGAGCAGTCTTGCACGTCCGTGCTTTCATCCAGTGCTAATGAAAAAAAGTTAAATTCTTTCGTCTTCTGCTGCAGCTGGGCATATACATTACTCCCGATTTCTTCAACGCGTCTTGTCATTGTACTCACCGACAGACTTACGGCATTAAATGCATCTTTCTTCTCGGGACACACCTCCTCCGCGACAGTATCCATACATTTCTTAACAAACTCTCCGTCAGTGAAAGGCTTACCGCTGCTTGCTATCAATTTAGCAACCCGAAAGCTGGCCCGAACGGATGCCTGGTTCTGCTGAGATAGTAGTCCACTTTTTCGCTTTGAGAGTTTGTCTGCTTGTATTTGGCCTTGCAAGCTATCGTACTTGTCTTTGTGACGGGATTCATAGTGTCGGCAAAGATTGTATTCTTTGAATACCGCCACCGTCTCTTGATAAATTAGACAAACAGCCTTTTCTTTGCATTGAACAAAAAAATAATCGTTTGTCCACTCCAGGTTAAATACCCTGCATTTTGAATCAATTTTATATGCTTGAATAGCCCGCGATGGTCCCAGGGCTCCGCCCTCACCTGCGATCGTCCAGATGTCTCGGTAACACTGCTCGTGCATGCAATGGTGGACGTGCCCGCGCCCGCATGCATCAAAGGGAAACACACACCGCGCGTGTCACCAAAGAAGCAATGCGAAGCCCCGCTTCACTGTGATGATTTGTGGGCTCAGCAGGGGTGCAATGAACCAAACAAGATTAAAACGTCCCAGTCTTAAAGGCCAAATTGGGAAAAAATCCGATAGCGTCTCTGGTATTGTTCAGAGGGCCGGTCCAAATGTGCCGGCGGGCCGTATCCGGCCCGCGGGCCGTAGTTTGGTGACCCCTGATCTAGTGTAACATTCCCTACTACTACTACACCTCCATCTAGTGGATGAATAACACAATTCCCTACTACTACAACCACCACAGTACCACTACTACTACTCCCTTTTATAATAGTGGTACCTTGAGATACGAGCTTAATGCATTCCGGGGCTGAGCTCGAATGTTGATTTACTTGTAGCTCAAATCAACGTTTCCCATAGAAATGAACTAAAAACAAATTAATTAGTTCCAACCCTCTGTGGGGAAAAAAACAGGATATTCGAATGGAAAAACATTTTTATTTGTTCTATTTTGCCATCTATTAACAGAGTAACAAATAACTAGTGGTTACGATGTTTAATAGTACTGAAATTATAGACGGATTTTGCGGAGGGGAGAGAGAGGGACAGAGAGAGAGAGACTTGGCGTAGTATATAGTGGTACCTCGACATACGATCGTAATCCGTTCCGAGACTGAGATCGTATGTCGAGCTTTTCGTAACTCGAGCGAACGTTTCCCATTGAAATGAATTGAAAACAAATTAATTCGTTCCAACCCTCTGAAAAAACACCAAAAACAGGATATTGGATTGGAAAAAATGTTTTATTTCTTCTAATTTGCCATATATTGACAAATTAATAAATAACGAGTGGTTTAATAGTAATAAAATGTGTTTAATAGATGTAAAATTAGATGCATTTCGCGGAGGGGAGAGACAACGACACACGCGGAGGTGGGGGCTGTTCGGGGGGACTTTATCCACGGCAACAACGCACTCGTAAACGAACAAACAAATTTAAATTAACTTGGATAAATATATACAGACACTCAAACATACGTTTAATGTAACTTTACACAAAACTGAATTCTAGTTTTGTCTTTTGTCACCTTCGTTTTCCGGGTTAGCGGTTTGCCACGCCTCCACCCTCACGTTCGCTATTGATGGATTGTTTGCTGTTGTATTGCCTTGAAAATATTCCGAAAATGATGCACACAAATGTCCTCACAATAGGATAACGCACGACCACTTGCCAACGAGATATAGTCTTTAAAAAACGATCGCGGGACCTTCTTTCGTTAGAAAGAATAACAGGAAATGCAATAGCTGAGCTTCCCACGTATTGATTGTGGGTAATGAAGTTTTATTCTGAGAAAGGGTGCCATTGGCTATTGGTGTTGTGTGCACGAGTATACTTCATTACCCAGAAAGCCCTCTTTTTGCCCGCGCATCCGCATTGTGTGTTTCCTGGTTGAAACTAGTCTGAATAAATTGTTCAGTCCTCGTAGATATAGTAGTTATACACGAAGGAGATGCAACAAAAAAAGACAGTGCGCTACAATGATAAACAGCCTCTCATGTCATGGCCACCTGGCTTCGTCGCATCTCGAAATTTTAATTGTATCGCGAGCGAATTATTCGATCGAAATTTTCGTCGTAACACGAGCATGTTGTATGACGAGCCGTTGTATCACGAGGTACCACTGTACTCCTCTCATATTGGCTAGCAAGCTCCGCCATGCGTACACCATTCTGCACTGACTAACGGGGGAAAAACACTGAAAAAATGCAATGCTCCGCCCAGTGCTCGTAGAGACATTTACACGAGGGAGTTGCGGCGAGATGAAGTTCTCATAAGCAGCCTCTAGCGTAGTGTTGTGCTCATATTTGACTAAAATATACATTTAAAATAAAAGTAAAAATGTAAAAACAAGTAAATATTTGAATTCTACATTCCTTGATGAAAGCATTATATAGCCTTTGTCAAAAGCATCTAGGTGTGTTTTTCAATTAGAAAATACAAATTGGTCATTAAACAGCAAATGTTATTTCTTTTAATTTAAATACATTCGATTAGAAAGATACATTTCAGATAAAACTAATTGAAAACACTAAATTATATTATTTTTAATTTTTAAACATTTCTATTCTTTTGAAATGTAAAAGACAAGTACGAGATGCTTAAAAAATGATTTAAATATTGTCTGATGACTGTATTCCTAGATGAAAGCAGATAATTATCCTTATAAATATTCAAAATGTATGGAGCCCCCTGGGTGCCAAGGTAGAAAATATTTTATGTTATCTGTAATCACAGATTACTTAACTGAACCCACAGATGACTAAATTGACCTCACAGATTACTTAACTGAACCCACAGATGACTAAATTGACCTCACAGATTACTAAACTGAACCCACAGATGACAAAACTGACCCCATAGATTACTAAACTGTGCCCACTATTTAGTAATCTGTACCCACCGTTTGGTAGACTGTCCCAACGATTTAATAAACTACCACAGTTGTTGTAGTTGTTTCAAGTAGGCTTTTTGTTGTTGATGATGACGACAGGGCCTATGTCCGATTATTATTATTATTAAAGGTAATTACTGCATCTTTTCTTTGCTAACAATCGGCATGATTTTTTTTCTCTTCCCGACGTTGGCACCTAGGGCGGCTCCGTAGAAATGAGATATTTTCAAACCTGGGCTTTTGACAATCATGCACTTACAAACATCCAACTTTTCTCAGCGCACATTTTTAACTATCACTGCACATTTGTCACTAAAATACTAATCCCAGAATCCTAACTACTTGCTTAATTGACTCGTGGTAAGCATAATCGTTTCTTAATTGACTATTACTCTTTTTTTGTGCGCAGAGTTGTTGTCAGGTTGTCCTGCTCCATTTTCAATGTGATGCGCTTTGTCACCCTCAGGCCAGTTCACCCTCAGAGACATGTATGAACAGTTCCAGAACATCATGAAGATGGGACCCTTCGGGCAGATCATGGTTTTCCACCGTCACTGGGCCCTGTGGCACCATTTTGCATGGCAACTGAATGTGTCTGTGTGTGTGTGTAGGGCATGATTCCAGGCTTTGGAACTGACTTTATGAGTAAAGGAAATGAGCAAGAATCCATGGCCAGACTGAAAAAACTCATGACCATCATGGACAGCATGAACGACCAAGGTAGGGTTTTGCAGCACACTGAAAGAGGTGGCCAAACCGGTACTCGGCCGTTTGGTCGCCGGACTTTTGGTCGCCGGACTTTTGGTCGCCGGACTTTTGGTCGCCGGACTTTTGGTCGCCGGACTTTTGGTCGCCGGACTTTTGGTCGCCGGACTTTTGGTCGCCGGACGTTTGGTCGCCCGGAAGGTTATTGATAATTACCATTTAAAATTGTTGCTCAAATTCCCTAAATACAAACTGCGAATTATTATTTAGTCATACTTGATGCCCTATTAATTATTAGGCTAAAGAAAAGCTCCAAATTTCCCGTACTTTTATTGTGTTTTGTTGGAGAACTTGTTAAGACCCTGACTGACGTCCCTTCCTAAGGGGACAACTCGTGTACATACAAACTCTTATACACTCACACATCCGCTCAGTGAAACTGCTTAGGGCAATTGTTGGCTTTGATTGATGCGTAGACCGTGTTTTTTTACCTTGTTTTGTCGCCGGACTTTTGGTCGTCGGACTTTTGGTCGCCGGACTTTTGGTCGCCGGACTCTTGGTCGCCGAACTCTTGGTCGCCGGACGTTTGGTCCTCGGTTGTTTGGGTCCGGGCGACCAAACGTCCGCGACCAAACGTCCGCGACCAAACGTCCGCGACCAAACGTCCGCGACCAAACGTCCGCGACCAAACGTCCGCGACCAAACGTCCGCGACCAAACGTCCGCGACCAAACGTCCGCGACCAAACGTCCGCGACCAAACGTCCGCGACCAAACGTCCGCGACCAAACGTCCGCGACCAAACGTCCGCGACCAAACGTCCGCGACCAAACGTCCGACGACCAAACGTCCGACGACCAAAAGTCCGGCGACCAAACGGCCGGTCACGGGCCAAACCTGATAACAATTCAGGTCAATGTGTGTTTATGTAGAGTTGGACAGTAAGGACGGTGCCAAGCTGTTCAGCAAACAGGCCAACCGCATCCAGCGGGTGGCTCGCGGAGCAGGCGTGGCCACCCGCGATGTCCAAGAACTTCTGACCCAGTACACAAAGTTTGCTCAAATGGTTAAGAAGATGGGCGGTATTAAAGGCCTCTTTAAAGGTGACGTGGTGTACAACGGCCGCCACATTAATCGCACGCGCCATCTTACCCGCCTTTTTTTATGGGTTTTCAGGGGGAGACATGTCCAAGAACGTCAACCCGTCTCAAATGGCTAAACTCAACCAGCAGATGGCAAAAATGATGGACCCTCGGGTTCTTCACCACATGGGTACTGTCTCACTATTCACAGTTCTGTTTAAATGGAGTTATTTCACATTGTACCAGCCCAATCCATTAGAACCAGATGGGAACTTTATTTCATTCATTTTGCGACCATTTGGAAGGATACTCATAAGGGTCCTTCTTGTTGCAAACATTACTCAGGTTGCTTCATATGCTTCTGCTATGACTAAAAGTAATTACTATACCCTAAAGTAATACATTTCAAATGGTAAAAACTACTGATGACATGACATAGATATATACATACTTCACAATGTTTTAACTGTAGGATTATGACATAATTGAACATTCAGGCCATTTATATTAAAACTCCAATATTCAATTAAAATTTATAACTGTTAATGATATGTACAGTAATCCCTTGAATATCGTGTATAATATATACCAGACATGGCCGCGATAACCGAAAAACTGCGAAGTAGGGTCACCCTTATTATTACTACAGTTAAATCTCGTTACTATGCCATTCTCACTATTATGCCACTTTTACTCGGTCCCGACAAAATTCAATACAAAATAAATTTACTATGCCACCCCCTAATCTCGCTACTACATCACTATTTTGTGTGTTGTACTTTCGAATTCATTTATTTTTCAAATTTAGCCCACAATGTCAGCTAAGAAACGCAAGAGAACCGACTTTACACTGCAGGAGAAGGAGATAATCGATGCTTCGAAGGAGTCAAATCAGTCCAAACTAGCCAGGGAGATAAGCAAGAAATGGGGCGTCGAAGTTAAGAGAACCAATCAATCAATCAAAGCTCATGTGGGGGTTAAAATATGATTTAAAAAAATTGCTAACTAGAAATTTTGATATCATATAACGATGCAAGGCAACGGTGGTGACACGCAAGTGAATTCACCGCCGGGTAGACAGTCCTATTTGGTTACTGGGGAGCTGTGTGATCCATGGTCCTCATCTTTTGGCAGCATGGTGCATTGTCCTTCCTCTATGGCAGGGGTCTGCAAATCATTCTTCGATTCCTCCCAGTTACTGCCTTCACATTTATCATCTCACATATGGACAGTGGTTTAGTCCATTGCCATGCATTTACAGGCCAAAAGCTTATTCACATTTTTAGCAACTTCTAAAAAGCCATTCAATCTTATCTTACAAATATTTGAACTTGAATCTGTACTAAAGTTTGTATTTCTGAAAACATCACACAGCATGTTTTCCCACAATATCTCAATGCACTGTCCAGGAAAATAGATGTATCAAGGCAAGTTTACAAGTAAGGCCAGTGTCTTCAATGTGACTTGATCTTTCGACATAAAACAAAAAAATCATAAGCCATTACGGGGCTGCTACCGGGAACATGTAATTGACGCGTCGTCTGTGGCGTTTTCAATGAAACCAATGTCCATTCATCTTAAAAGACGTATTTATTTTTAAGGTCACCAATTCTGATAATGGTTCACGAAATGAATCTACACAAGGTTATCTTTTATAACTTGAATTCGAATCAACACAAAAGGCTAAAAATCAGTCCACTAACGGTGGTCAAAAACTGTGTGCCTCTTCCAGTCTAACAGCACGCCTGTCAAGTAATTAACTGTTCTTCTCATAGCTTTAACTGGCTGAGCAGATAGCTGATATGAGTTAAGCCTCTGTCCCGTCGCAACCAAAGGGCCCGAATTGAAGAATATAATTGCGGCACACGTTTGAAGCGTGCAAGATCAATGTATCACTTAACGCGTAGCTTTCACCGCTCATTTGTTCGGTGAGGCAACCATAATATGTTGCTGCGCTTATCAAAACAGCCAGATATGTCTCGCCAACAATGCATTCCCTACCCATACTAAGACAATTGAACAATTTTGGGGCTTTATAAGATCGTCAACATGTTATCAAAAGCCAATCTCCACTCTGATCCCCTTAAATTGTAAGGAAATAAGCATTTGTTTTTGACAATTGAGTGGAGCACATTTCACAAAATCCCTTTTTAAACGCTATAATGAGAAAATGCAAAATTCGAAGATCAACACTTTCATGGAACATTTTACACTTAATCTCAGAATCTCTTGGTGTGTTTTGATTCATTTTGCTATGCTAGGTAACAACTCTATTGCGATCAGTTAACTCATTAGCTACCCTTGACTGCGATAGTCCAATTCACTTGGAATGCAGGTAGCAATGATTCCTAGTCCAAAGGATTGGATGTCTATTGCTGCCAATGGCATTCACTCATTTTCTGTACCGCTTATTCTCACAAGGGTCGGAGGGGGTGCTGGTGCCTATTCCAGCTAAGAACGGGCAGTAGCCAGGGAACAACCTGAAATTGTTGCCAGCCTATTGCTGGGCACAAGGAGATGGACAGCCATTCACGCTCACACATACCTAGGGGCAATGTAATGTGTCCAAACAGCCTACCAAGCATGTTTTCAGGATGAGGGAAGAAACCGGGATACCCAGACAAAACCCACGCAGGCCCGGGCAGAACATGCAAACCCCATACAGGAAGTTTGGAACCCACCAGAAATTGAACCCTTGATCTCAGAACTGTGAGGTGGACGTACTAACCACTCATGAACTGAGCCGCATGTCTCTTGCTGCCAAAGGCAATGAAATATAATTCTTCCATTTGTACGTTCACAGGCGGTATGCAAGGCCTGCAGTCGATGATGCGTCAGTTCCAGCAGGGAGCAGCGGGAAACATGAAAGGCATGATGGGATTCAACAACATGTGAGCAGCACAGGATTACAAGATGACAGTGGAGCTCACTTATTTTGCATCCTGAGTGGAAGGGACTGGATGAGGAGTGTGTCTGGCAATGCAATGTTTTCTCTCTGTCTATTTTTATCGCGTTTTTATCTATCGCAGGTGAAGTTATCGATTATGAAACATTTCCAAAAGGAAATCTAAAGTTCACATGCTGAAGTCCACTTCTTTTGTTTCTATATGTATAAATAAACTATCTACCCAAACAAAAAAAATCTAACAAATGTGACTTGAACAAATTTACACACAGATTGTTGGCATTAAGGAACTGTTAAACTAAAGACCTTCATGTAGATCTAATTAGTGTTTGATCACCACGTTAGGTGCTTCCGTAAACAAAATTAAACCTTTTGGAGGAGGGAGCTGTTTACTTTTTGATTTTGGATTTATTTTACATTAAACCTAAACATTTGGAGATTTTTTTGTCCTTTTTTATTGTTGGGTTAGCCACTAAAATCTCATCTAGTTCAAATATTTATGTACACTGTAATCCCTCGACTATCACGGTTAATATAGACCAGACATGGCCACGATAAACGAAAAACCGTGAAGTAGGATCACCCCCATTATAACTACCACAATACATGTTTTCGCGCCAATACAGAAATGCAAGTACACAAGTACAATGTATATATTTCTTAAATATTACAGCTATAAGCATGTCAAAAGACCATAATGTGTTAATATCTAAATATAATGTATATTTTTAAAAATGTAACTACTTTAAATACTGCACTCACAGTGAAAATAGTTCCTCTCCGCTTGATATAAATAAATAAAAAATGGGAAATAGGAGCTTTCGTCCAAGTTTTCTATCTTCTTGTGGCCATGTCCACGATATTCGAGGGATTACTGTACTTGCCTGGCTAAACATGTCAGGTAACAAAACGGATTAAAAAAACACCATTCTTTGTTATAAACAAATCTGTCAAAATAGGCTTTGTTCTTGTATTTTAAAGCATGAGGATGGTCGAACTTGTTCATTAAGGCTGGCTTTTCCATGAAGGCAGCCAACAGCATCTCCACACATGCAATCCATGTGAAGCCTGGCATTTTCAGTTCGTTTTTGGATAACAATGTCCGGCGTTCTCTTCCAAAAATTTGCCTCTGCCTCTTCCGTGGCGGGGCAGACCTCGCTCGCCGCTGGATCACCGGCCAACGCCGAAGCCCCGGCAAGAGGCCGCCAAATCCCCAGCCGACGCCGTGGGCAGGAGCTGCCGGATCACCAGCCAACGCCGAGGGCACGAGCTACCGAAGCAGATAAAAATGATGGCCTCCGCTCGCCGCTATTCCCGGTACACGGTCGATTGGTCGTCGGTCGATTGGTCGCCGGTCTTTTGGTCACGGTTTGGTCGCCCAAATGATCGGCTGCTGCCATCTACTGTCAATTTATTAAAAAGAAGACAGCAAATTCACAGATGGTGTTTTTATTGAAGCAGTAAAGCAGTTTTATAAACTTTTTTTCCCCAGAAAAAAATCTGTGATGTAGTGAAGCCGCAAAGTGAAGGATCACAGTAGATGCCTCATTTTATCTTAAGCCTCGCATGACAAAATTTGCAACAAATGACACTTGTTTTAATAACAACTTAAAACTAATTTAAATCTTTAGCCATTTAAAACTCTTTAACTGGCCCATACAAGTACAAACCTTTTCATCTACATTATTGCCAGTTTGGTAATTGCACTGCAGTTTAGTGAATACCGTATCGGCCCAAATACAAGACGACCCCCTCTTTTTCAAGACTTTGAATAAAGCCTTTTTGAACACCAAATTCAATTTCTCATCCCATCTCATTTTCTGATCCGCATTATCCTCACTAGGATCGTGGGAGGTGCTGGAGCCTATCCCAGCTGAATTCAGGCCAGAGGCGGGGGACGCCCTGAATTGGTGGCCAGCCAATCGCAGGGCACAAGGAGACAAACAACCATTCACACTCATACCTAGGGGCAATTTAGTGTCAAATCAGCCTACCATGCATGTCTTTGGAATATGGGAGGAAACACACACGCACATGCACACACACACACGTAGCACAGTTTTAGACAGCGTCGTGATCGCAATTTTTCTCGACTAACAGTCAGACTAAGTTGATTGGCGAAGAGGTTCAGAAATGGGAGTTCACATATGGTAATTGATTTTGAGATGCAGGTATATATGCAGTCAGCTCTTGTTGATGTGTTGGATTTTTTTTGTACAAAATCTTGCAGGAGGAGTTTTGTGATGTAAGATTATGTAAACTAAAGTGGCATCGGCATATTTAACAGTATTGTCCCAGTTCAGGTGTTTGTGTTTTTTCAATATCTGACAGTGATGGTGCGTTTTTAGTTTTCTGTCCAATACTTTTAGAGTTTGCCTATAAATGATTTCAATTGGTTTTAGTGTTGTTTTGCAGCCCAATGAGCAACTTGTTAGGCAGTAGGTCATGTATGATATGATCATTGTGCCAAAATACAATTTTGCCAACTCAGGCATTAAATTGTTTCTAATGAACCTAAAATTGGACAAAATAAATTTAAGTTTATTCAGAGTGTTTTTGTTAACCTGTCGTTTAAAGACAAGTTGAAAATCAAGAGTGATTCCGAGGTATTTAAATTCTTGGTCTATATTGATTGTTTTTCCTAGGACAAAAATGTTGGGGGCACTGTTATTTGTTGCTTTTTTTATTAAGTATTTAGTCAACCACCAATTGTGCAAGTTATGCTACTAAAAAATATTAGAGAGGCCTGTAATTGTCAACATGGCTCAACCTCAACCATGAGAGACAGAATGTGGGAAAAAAAAAATAACATTGTTTGATTTTTAAATAATTTATTTGCAAATCATGGTGGAAAATAAGTATTTGGTCAATACCAAAAGTTCATCTCAATACTTTGTTATGTACCCTTTGTTGGCAATAACGGAGGCCAAACGATTTCTGTAACTCTTCACAACCTTTTCACACACTGCTGCTATTTTAGCTCATTTCTCCATGCAGATCTCCTCTAGAGCAGTGATGTTTTGGGTCTGTCGTTAAGGAAACACAGACTTTCAACTCCCTCCACAGATTTTCTATGGGGTTGAGATCTGGAGACTGGCTAGGCCACTCCAGGACCTTGAAATGCTTCTTACAAAGCCACTCCTTTGTTGCCCTGGCTGTGTGTTTGAGATCATTGTCATGCTGGAAGACCCAGCCACATCTCATCTTCAATGTCCTTGCTGATGGAAGGAGATTTTCACTCAAAATCTCTCAATACATGGCCCCAATCATTCTTTCCTTTACACATATCAGTCTTCCTGGTCCCTTTGCAGAAAAACAGCCCCAAAGCATGCTGTTTCCACCCCCATGCTTCACAGTGTGTATGGTGTTCTTCGGATGCAATTCAGTATTCTTTCTCCTCCAAACACGAGAACCTGTGTTTCTACCAAAAAGTTATATTTTGGTTTCATCTGACCGTAAGACATTCTCCCAGTCCTCTTCTGGATCATCCAAATGCTTTCTAGCGAACCACAGATGGGCCTGGATGTGTACTGGCTTCAGCAGGGGGACACGTCTGGCAGTGCAAGATTTGAGTCCCTGGCGGCGTATTGCGTTATTGATAGTAGCCTTTGTTAATGTGGTCCCAGCTCTCTGTAAGTCATTCACTGGGTCCCCATGTGTGATTCTAGGATTTTTTCTCACCGTTCTTGTTATCATTTTGACGCCACGGGGTGAGATCTTGCATGGAGCCCCAGATCGAGGACCTCGTTAGAAGAAGTTAGACCTCTTTGACAGCCAGAAATCTTGCTAGGTAACCAAAGAGTTATTTTCCACTCTAATTTGGAAAAAAATATTTAAAAAATCAAACAATGTGATTTTCTGTTTTTTTTTCCCACATTCTGTTCATGTTGACAATTACAGGCCTCTCTAATCTTTTCAAGTAGGAGAACTTGCACAATTGGTGGTCGACTAAATACTTATTTGCCCCACTGTATTCACGCTCATCATTGCATGTGTGAGTTCCTGTGCAGTATGTTTTTTTGTTTTTTTGCATGGAAATGTACAACGGCATCATCGGCATACATTTGGCAGGTGTCGATTGAGGCGAAGGGCAAATGTGCATGCACACATAGATAAAAATGAATAACAAGAACCAACCAAACCTAACATATCTACTCAATTACTTACTATGTATGATCCTCCCATTCAGTGATCTTCTACTGGCTCTCCTTCACATGGCCATTTTGATGCTATTCTTATGGAAGATTATGAAATAATGTCTGTGACCCATGGTTAATTTGCTTTAATGTTGATGTTAGGGTTATTAGTCTTACATTATTATAAATTTGCTTGCAATGAAGAAGAATGTTTTGAGAACTATCGACCTCTCACACTGTCGGTCACTGTCGGTTGGGAAGATCCAGAGGACTCTCAATTGTTTTGACTTCTCACCAGGTGGTTCATACCGCTCCCTTGGAAAGATCCGGAGGACTCTCAATTGTTTTGACTTCTTTGATGCCTGTTGTAAAATCTTATGTAATAAATAAGCAAGAGAGGCGTCGATCGCGAGAATAATTCTTGGACGAAGGCGCGTCAGGATCGATTCTTTCTTGCAAGACACCAGTTATGAGTCAGATGTCTGTTTTATTTATGCGTGCATTTGGGAATGCCTATTGGTGAACCTATCGGTGGACTTGTATTGCTGATGGACCTTTGCATGGAAGGCTGAGACCGCGGACAGGTGGAGTAAGGACTATCTAGTTTAGGAGGACTTAATTTTTATATTTTCTTTCTAGTTTTTTGTTACCATAATCAAGTAGTATGTACGGTATGTTTTTTCTTGTGTATGTCAAAATTGATTTGATTGATAGTTTTGTGACACAGCTTCACTGTGTAAACATATTCCAAAGACATGCATAGTAGGCTGATTGGACACTGTAAAGCGTGAATGGTCATTTGTCTCCTTGTGCTCTGCGATTGGCTAGCCACCAATTCAGGTGTCCCCCGCCTCTGGCCCAAAGTCAGCTGGGATGGGCTCCCCCGCGGCCCTAGTGAGGATAAAGTGGTTCAGAAAATGAGATGAAATGAGATTTTACATCAAAGGCCTTGGAAAAATATTTGTTTGGAATTTAAACCCCGAATATTGCTCGAAGTGAGCCCTCTTCTTCAAATAATCTCTTTACGTTCTATGTCTTGACGTGGCGCTTCCGCCATGTTGTATTGCTTCGTTTTCAATCTGTTCCACATTCACGCCCACCATAGTGAACGCCGCACAATTCGGGCGTTCAAAGTGAGAACGTGGAGACTGACCACGTGAACAGAAGCAATTGGTAAGTGAGTGAGTTTTTCTTATTGCGTTTTCGTTGGTATGCTCCATTGAACAGCAGGCACTAGTTAGTTATCCGGTTGTTAGTATGCCTTTGGTACCAGTTAATGTTAGAAGAGTTGATGTCATAAATGATCAGTTATATGATAACGATATAAATATTCTAAGCGCTTAGAGTTTTCTGACGTCACTATTGTCCAAATGTTTTTTTAGCCGCTGAACTTTGTCACCCAACGTCCCCTTCTTTCAACCGCCACAGAATATTCTGTTATATGGCAACATTAAAATCGAATTTAGATAAAGAAAATTTAGATTCCCGTCTTTTCTCATATCCTCTTTCTTTAGTTATGAACAGTTGAACACCATAATCGTTGTTTATATATATAATTAGTTAATTGTAAAATATTGGTTAAAAAATTAATGAGTAAATATTTTCCCTTTTTTTGGTGCATTTTTACATGAGAAAAGAGGGGGAACCCGACACACATTGTGTTTGTATCTAAAAATATTTAAATTTCAATGTACCTATCTATATGTGTAATATATATGTATATACAGTCATACCCCTACTTACATATGTTTCTAGGTACGAAATTTTAAGGTTATGAACCCTTTTAAAATGCAAATGAGTGCCTTGAAATACAAAAAAAAGATCCAAGTTGCGAAAACGTCAATCTCTCATCTCATTTACTGAACCGCTTTATCCTCATTAGGTTCGCGGTCAGCTGACTCCGGGCCAGAGGGGGGGGACACCCTGAATCAATGGCCAGTCCTATATCCGTTATTTTATTTTGAAATTTTTGCGGATGCACTGCTTCTTGCTTGACCATTTCCCTACACTCTCTTGCGCTCTCATTGGCTGTCTCACAACAACCCTCCATGTTTCTTTTATGGCCGTTGTCTGCTGAAACTTATGCTTGGAAGAAGTTGTGGCCAAGTGCTTTCAACAAACGGACTGGCAGTCGACAACAACTCCACGTTTCAAAATTCTCTTATGGTTTTTTCACTGCCGTTGATCGTTGTAGGCTTGAAGTTTTGCATGGAGAAAGCTGTGGCTGCCGAATGCCTTCAACCTGAACCGCAGCCTGCGGTGGGCAAAATTGTGTCGCGGGGGCAAGCGATGGGGTTTGTGGTCAGTAAGGAGGACGTTGACGAGTTGGTCGAGGGGCACCAAAACGAACACTCAATGGAGCAGGAGTAATGCAATGCTCGGCAAGACACGAGGAATTAAACGAGAAGGCTGCTGAGGAGGAAGCAGCCAACATTCCAAAAGCACAAATCAGAAAAAAAAATGGGGACAAAATTTTAACTTTCCGAATTCATGGAAAAAACGTGCGTTTGCTCACCTTGACAACGTTTGTTTAGTGCATTTATAAACATTATTAAAAGTCGTCAAAGGCAATTGTCTTTGGATTGTTTGTTCTCAAAACGTCTGTCAACAAACGCCCAAAGGGGAACTTAAATCCAAACAGGTAAGAAGCAGTGACGATAAATAAAATGGGCGAAAAATTAGATGCCAATGAAATCATAAAACCTAATGAAAAAGATTAAAAGTTCAGTGTAATATTGTTTTGAATACTTAATTTAATGTTTATTAGATGTGTGTTCATGTGCTCTCTTCCTCTGTTGCCTAACGTTAGCTTCCTAACACTTGTGCACGTGTGCATCAACATGAATACAGAGATTTTGCATGTTTATTCATTTTATTGGCTTATTACATAATTTTATGATCCTTTTTTCATTTTAGTGTCTTCACACTTTTCCTACAAAATTGGGGCACTTTGATGAATTTTTAAGGGTTTAGTTGGTAGTTTTGTGGAGACCGTGGAATGAAGTGTTTACATATAAAGTACTGCTCTAGTTATGAAAATTTCAATTTACTAAAAAAGTTCTAGAACCAATTAATTTTGTAAGTATAGGTATGTATATGTTTTATATAAAAATTCATTCATTTTCTTAAAAGCTTATCGCCACGAGGGTTGAGGGGAGCTGGAGCCTATCACAGCTAACGATACAGTAATACAGTAGATAAAGTGCGTCGATGAGTCAACTCGTAATTTGTGACATGTTGACTCACATTTATCGCCCTATTGAAATGTATGTCTCTTGTGACCTTAGCGCCAGCAAGGGATCCCTAATAAATTGACTTTTGGTCTTCTCTTGGCAGTGTGACAGTGCAGCCGCATTGCCATGGCGACTTTTCCTGAGTACATTGCGCAGAATGAGGAGCGTGACGGAGTGCGCTTCAGCTGGAATGTGTGGCCGTCCAGCCGTTTGGAGGCTACCCGTATGGTTGTACCCGTGGCTGCACTCTTTACACCCCTCAAAGAGCGACCCGACCTGCCACCCATCCAGTACGAACCAGTGCTGTGTAGCCGCGCCTCCTGCCGTGCTGTATTAAACCCACTCTGGTACCCTGACACGCATACACCTGACACATCAACATTATTTGACGATCAATAGGGCTGCCAAAAACAATTATTTTGCTATTCAATTAATCAGACATTTTTTAGACAATGTATTTTTATTTATTCACAGCATTGAGATCGCCACAACAGGCCTGCATCTCCATAGCAGAACAGCGTTTACATCCCGTGTCTTCCTATTAACCGCACGGCGGAACCCATTAACATTAACATGGTTCCTACTAGCTGAATTATGTACAAAAGAACGCCACAGTGTAGATTTAGATTTTTTTATGTCGCAACAAAACAAGAAATGACAAGGCGCAAGGCAGCCCGGGGGTCCTGGGTTCAAATCTAGGTCATGTCCATCTGTGTGGAGTTTGCATGTTCTCCCCGGGCCTGCGTGGGTTTCCTCTGGGTACTGCGGTTTCCTCCCACATTCCAAAAACATGCATGTTAGGTCTGATTGGACGCTCTAAATTGCCCCTAGGTATGGGTGTGCGTGTGCATGGGTGTCCTTCTCCTTGTGCCCTGCGATTGGCTGGGCACCGATTCAGGGTGTCCTCCACCTCTAGCCCGGAGTCAGCTGGGATAGGCTCCAGCACCCCCCGCGACCCTAATGAGGATAAAGCGGTTCAGAATATGGTATTCGGCACGCCCATTCTCCTATTGTATTAACCTTCTTCGGCGCTGAGAGAAGAAGCGGTGCCCTGACTTCCGCCATTTTTAATTTCTCTTCTGGTTTGTAGTTTCAGCGTAGATTTAGACATTTAAAAAAAAAATATATATATACTGATTGGAGGGAGGGGGAGGAGAAGAGGGAGAGAGGACCGGTCATGGGGAGAGAAGACAGGAGAGAGACAGGTGGCAATGTGCTTGTAAATATAACATAAACTTTAAATTTAACTTAAATGAACTTAGATTACGATACACACACACTTAAGTGGGTGTACCATATTTACTTGCATATAATCCGCTTTTGTTGGATAAAAATGATGACTGAATCGAGGGTACGGCTTATATGTGCATAAAAAGTCGACATGCATGAAACTGCAAGTTGACAACGCCATAACGTTATGACGCCATGAGGCAAGACAATGCGGCCGATCCGGTCATTTATTTAAAAATAGAGAAATGATAAACAGATAAAACGCTAAACAAAATTTATTTTGACGTCTATGAATGAAATTCAAGAAAAAAACTCACTTGTGCTCATCACTGTTCTCTCGGGGCGCAGCCATCTTCACAAGGACGGGGCGCCGCCATCTTACCTTGGGCGCTGCCATCTTACCAAGTTTAACGTGCTCTGAAGGGCCAGACGCGAGTAGCCTTGATTTTGAAATAAAACAAAATTCCACTTTTTTCCGTTTTATTTCTTGTTCAAAAGTGACTATTGTAAATAAACCATCGAAAGAATTGAGATATGTTGACATTAGAAGCGGTATGGTTGCCACAACATGTTAAATTTCTGTCGTTAGAAAGCATCAGGTTATCAAAAAGATAGACTTCTTTCTTTTTTCAAATTGAATAATTTGATATTTTGCATTTAGAAACACAGGCATATTAACTTCCTTATGATATTGACCCTAATAATGTCCTTTTGATTCATACGGTATCTCAGAAATACCACGTGTGATTTTTCTTTAGATTTTCCCTTCAAAGTAACACATTTGTACTCCCTATTAAAACCATGAATGTGGAGGTGAAAATTGGGAATCGGGGGCAGCTTACATGTGATAAATTGTAAGATTCAACAATTTTAAGGCAATTTTAAGGGTGCGGCTTATGTGCGAGTAAATGCGGAAACTTTGAAGTGCTAGAACCGAGGCAAAGGTTATAGCACATCAAAGTTTAAGGGTTCAGCTGTTGTCTTTTTCAGATGGTTGCTTTGCTTTCAAGCCCATGTGGATTCCGGTGCCTTTTCCGCAGATTATCGAGTCGGTCACACTATCTCCCGCTAGCTGTTTATCTTTTATCCATAATAAACAAAGGCTCTCTATCTCGTTATGAATGTCACTGAGCAGCTTGGAAATGATGGTTAGCCTTTTTTTGCACTGGCTTGTTTTGGACACATTGTTCTCCACTTACTTTTGCACTGATTAATGTAAATAAATGCAATTTTTACGGCCGGTGCTTGGAGATATCTTTACGCTAGTGAGATGTAGCGAGAAAGACCGAGCGATGCTGTTCTTATAAGCAGCCTCTCGGATACTTACCACTTGGCCGCATCGGGAACCGCCCTGTATGCTTGTATCTCAAATTTGTCTCGTATTTCAAGGCAAAAATTTGCTCAGAATTTTTTTCGTATCTCAAATTTGTCAAATGTTGGGACACTCGCACGCCAAGGTATTTCCGTACATACATTTCGCATCGCACACAGAAGGACTACTCCAAGCCTTTTCCAGCATTGTGTTGAAAATGCCTCTTAAACGTCCTGCGTTATCTAACACATCATAAATTAATTGCTTGGGCGAGGTTGTTATTACGCGTGTTTTAGTAATCCATTTGCATAAGGAACCCATGAATGGGTGACAAAGGAATAAATAATGCAGCAGACCTGAACTAGTATGGTCTTCTCACAATATTACTATACAGTGGTGCCTCGACATACAAGTGCCCCAACATACGAGCAATTTGAGATACGAGTAAAATTTTGAGCAGATATTTATCTTGAGATACGAGACAAATTTTGATATACGAGCAGACAGTTGATGCAAGAGGCTGCTCATAAGAACATCATGGACACTGTCTCTCTCCCCGCAACTCCCTCGTGTAATGTCTCTGTGGTCGCAACTCCCTCTTTGTAATGTCTCTGCGAGCACTGGGCGGAGCGTTGCATATTTTCAGTGTTTTTTTTTCGTTAGTCAGTGCGAATGGCGTATCTACTACTCGTTGGCAAGTAGTCGTGCGTTATCCTATTGTGAGGACATTTGTGTGCATCATTTTGGGAATATTTTGAAGGGAATACAAATTCAAACAACCCTCGATATTGACTGAAAGTCAGTGTGGAGGCGGGGCAAATAGAGCCAACCCGTGAGAAGAAAGGTATCAAAATGTCAAACAAAATTAGAATTAAGTTTAGTGTGAGGTTAGGTTAAACTTATCTTTGAGTGTGTCTGCATTGTAATCCAAGTTCATTTAAATTTGTTTGTTATGTTACGAGCGCGTTGTCGTGCAAAAAGCCCCCCCCCCTCTGTCCGCCTCTCTCTCCTTCGAAATCCGTATAATTTTAGTACTATTAAACACATTTTAGTCATATTAAACCACTAGTTATGTGTTACTTTGTTAATAGATGACGAATTAGAACAAATAATGTTTTTCTAATCCAATATCCTGTTTTGGGTGTTATTTCAGAGGGTTGGAACAAATTAATTTGTTTTTAGTTCATTTCTATGGGAAACGTTCATTTGAGTTACGAGAAAAACAACATATGAGCTCAGTCTCGGAAAGCATTAAGCTCGTATCTCGAGGTACCACTGTATTGCCAGGTACGAAGCCATGTTTGCACAATCGCCCCCAGGCCCTAAAGCCCGCCAACAATCCTTATCAGAAGTGGAAAAAGCTTCTTTTTTAAAAAACTGGGCCCAAAATTAAAACATCGGGCATGGTAACATCGTAGAGCCTTACATTTGCAAATGTTTGTTCAAAACCACATTAAAATCAGATGTACATGTGGTCTCCATTTTGTCCGATGTTAACGAAGAAACACTAACGCACACACACATTCTCAGAAATCGTAATATGTATAGATTTTTGGAGCAGAAAATTGACCTTAACCTACATACACAGGTGAAGCCAATAATGAGAAAAGGTATTTAAGGTGGGCAGTTGCAAGTTGTTCTCCTCTTTGTATATTCTCCTAAGAGTGGCAACATGATAGCCGGGAGACAACAGTTGGAACCTTGACGAGGTGTCTCCCGAGAGGCCGCCCGTCGCGGCCTGCGAATCCAACAAAACCACCCAGAGCTGCCACCCAGGAACGTGGCGCCCTACGTTTTTCATCCAGCCGGAGATATTCGCACTGCCCCACACCTCCGGCTACCCCCTGGATGAACTAATCCACGTTCCAGTGACAGCTCTAGCGCTGCTGAGGGTAATCCTCAGGCGCCTGGGTGACCTAACAACAACAACAACATGAGAGCCTCAAAACAACTGTCAACTGACCTGAAAACAAAGATTGTTCAAAATCATGGTGCAGGGGAAGGATACAAAAAGCTAGCTCAGAGATTTCACCTGTCAGTTTCCACTGTGAAAAACAGTGAGGAATGAGAAGACCACGGGTACAGTTCTAGTTAAGGCCCGTAAAATCCATCCAAAGTTACAAGAGAGTGGGGTGAGATCATAAATCTATGACTTGGTGAACAATAACAGGCTCCCACTGCAGCTGGGTCAGCACTGCCAGCTCCTCCATCTTATTAGGCAGAGACCGTACATTTCTCCCGATAACAGATGGGACGGATGGGTTGTAGCGTCTCCTGTCGTCCCGGTGCTTCACTCAAAAAGTAAAAAAAACGGGGGTAAGGAACAAAGGTATAGCAGATTAAAAAAACACGTAGACAGGAGCTGCTGTGACTAGTCATTGCGCTCACATAAAATAATAATAGTGTCCCTTTTTGTATAAAAATAAATGTAAAATAATACATTAAAATGTGATAAAATACAACAAATACCATATTTTCACACCTATAAAGCGCACCGTCTGATAGGGCGCAGTTTCAGTTGCGGGTGTATTTTCATTTTTTGTCAATTTATAGGGCGCTTCCTCGGAAAAGGCGCAGGCATGACACTAGGCTAGCGTATGTTATGCGTTTGTTATGCTAGCCGCTAGCGTACCTATGTTATGCTAGCCGCTAGTGTACCTATGTTATGCTATTCGCTAGCGTATGTTAGGCTAGCCGCTGGCGTGTTTTTTTAAAGAAAGCAGGAGCAAAACTAAGTTTGATAGTGCTTTATTGAGGTAAAAGGTACACAAGTTGTGTCTGTATCTGATATAATTAGTTCGGCGTTCAACATGCAATGCTCCACTGTCAGTCAGAGTTGTGTATTCCGGGAACTTGATTCCAGCTTTGGCGAAAGCTCGAACAACAGTGCTGACCGACACTTGAGCCCAGTCATCCACAATCTATTATAACTCGCGACATGCATCACTCCCAAAACTTTGATTCTCCTCGCTATTATATCGGCATCGACAATTCATTCCAAATCGTCACTCACGTAACTCGTGTGACGCTTCCTGCCCACTACTATGTTGGCCATCCGGCATTCATCACTCCCAAGCCATTAGCAAAGCTGTTAAATTGTGTTCGATTTTAACAGTCCATTTAGTCCATTTTCCAAGCGTTCACACCCGCATTCTGTTGTCATTCACGTCAGACATTTCCTCTGTATACCTCTACTATGCTGTTTCTTTTAGTATTGAGTGTTTTTGAGGGTTAAAAGCACTGCGAGCACACGGAAGTCAAATGCCTTGCCACTTTGAATGGATTTACCGTAACGCTTGGAATTGGATTGGATAACTTTATTCATCCCGTATTCGGGAAATTTCGTTGTCACAGTAGCAAGTGGGTGAGGATGCAGAAATAGGAAAGGCATTTTAGACATAAATAAATAGGTAATAAGTTTTCCACAAGGTGGGACCTTCTGCAGACTGAGGCTGAGGTTGAAAATATGCAGAATCACTTTGGCAAGCTGATCCGCACACTCTCTCAGTAGTCTGGAGCTGAGGCCGTCTGGACCGGTAGCCTTCCTTGCCTCGATCTTCTTTAGCTGTTTTATCACCTGATCGACAGTAATGCAGAGACCGGTAGAAGAGGGGGAGGAAGAGGAGGAGGAGAACGAGGGGGAGAGTTGCTTCTGGTCTGGGGGGTCAGGGGAGTGGGGGAAGGACTGAATCTGTTAAAGAACTGATTCAGTTCATTGGCCCACTCCCTGTCTCCGGACGCCGGGTCTCTCACTGTTGCCTCCATGGCCCGAAATGGTCCTCAAGCTCCTCCAGACCTCTTTGGTGTTGCCTCTCTGGAGTTGGTTCTCCAGCTTCCTCCTGTAGATGGTCTTTCCCTTCCTTATCTCTCTTCAGCTCTTTCTGGACCATTTTCAGACTCTCTTTCTCCCCAGACCTAAAAGCCCTCTTCTTCTTGTTCAGGAGGGCCCTTAGATCCCTGGTGACCCATGGCTTATTGTTGGAGAAACAACGGACCTTCTTGGAGGGTACAATGTTCTCAACACAGAAGTTAATATAATCTGTGATGCAGTGGGTCAAGCTGTCAATGTCTTTCCCATGTGAATTGCACAGCACCTCCCAGTCAGTGGTCTCAAAACAGTCCCTCAGTATCATGCTGGTCTCCTCGGTCCATCTTTGTATGATCCTCGTGGTAGGTTTTATTTTTCTCACCATAGGGATGTAGGTGGGGATCAGATGGACCAGGTTGTGGTCTGAGCGGCCCAGTGGGGGGAGGGGGACTGAGATGTATGCCTCCTTTGTCTTGGCATACAGCAGGTCCAGAGTCTTTTGTTCCCTGGTGTGGCACTTCACATACTGAGTGAAGGTGAGGAGAGTAGAAGCCAAGGAGCATGGGTAAAATCACCAGAGATAAGAAGGAGAGACTGGGGGTGTGACGTCTGCAGCCGGGACACAGCAGCGTGGAGCAGCTCGCGAGCGACTGCCGCATCGGCCGAGGGAGGTATATACGCAGTTATTACGATAAGGTGCACGAACTCCCGGGGGATGTAAAACGGCCTGATGCTAACAGCTACTAGCTCGATATCTCGAGTGCAAAGTTGCTCCTTCACAGTAATATGCCCGGGGCTGCACCATCTACTATTAATAAAAACAGCTAGTCCCCCACCTTTCTTTCTACCGCTCTCCTCAGCATCTCTGTCCGCCCTCACCAGCTGAAAGCCATCCAAGGAGACGAGAGAGTCCGTAATTAGTTTATTCAGCCAGGTCTCCGTGAAGCACATAATGCAGATTCTCCGATATTGTCGTTGTTGTTTGGTAAGCGCCGGTAGCTCTTCCATCTTATTAGGGAGAGATCTTACGTTCCCCATAATAATAGATGGAATGCTGGGTCTGAAGCGTCTCTTTCTCTCCTGACATATTCGTCCAGCTCTGCATCCTCTTCTCTTCAACTCAGCAGGGAGGTCCAGGTCCAGGGGAATCCAGGTGTTGCGTAGCGCTAACAGCTGAACAGCTTTGTGTAAAACAGCGTCGGCATGGCTGAGTGGGTCAAAAATGTAATGTCCAGAATTTGCAAAGATAAACTAAACTTAATAGATCAAAGACTGCCTCTCGCACAACTTGAGTCTTGGAGTAGAGTCTTGAAAGTAAAGTTTTAAAACAAAGTAGGGAATATAATGTAACAAGTAAAGCCTTAAGAGGCAATAAAACGTAAAAATAAAGGATAAAAAAGCTGTAAAAATACAGAATACGAGTGAGGGTTTAGGGAGCCACTGCAACAAGCAGCCGCTTTGAACGGTGCCTATGATGTAGTCACGTGCGGGGATTTTAAGGGTGAATGTCCGCTGGGTTGATCGCAATAAATAGCGTGCTGGCAAGAAATAAAACCAGTGACTCAAGCGGTCAGGGCCATACAAAAATTGAATTTAGTGCACAAACAAGGCGCACTGACCGATTGGGCGCATCGACCATTTTAGAGAAAATTTTAGACTTAAGTGCCTCCTATAGGTGTAAAAATACGGTAAATGATATTTACTATTAAATAGCTTTGAAAGACGGGCAGCCCGGTGGTGCAAGTGGTTAGCGCGTCGTTCTCACAGCTATGGGCTCCTGGGTTCAAATCCAGGTCACGTCCACCTGTGTGGAGTTTGCATGTTCTGCGTGGGTTTCCTCCGGGTACTCCGGTTTCCTCCCACATTCCAAAAACATGCATGGTAGGCTGATTGGACACTCCAAATTGCCCCAAGGTATGGGTGTGAGTGTGCATGGTTGTCCATCTCCTTGTGCCCTGCGATCGGCTGGCCACCGATTCAGGGTGTCCCCCGCCTCTGGCCTGGAGTCAGCTGGGATAGGCTCCAGCCTCCGCCCCTTTGTGACACTAATGAGGATAAAGCGGTTCAGAAAATGAGATGAGATGAGCTTTGAAAGACAATTTAGACAATTGATGTCAACCATGTCTAAAAATGATCAAAAATCAATATATTTGTCGATTCATTTGAGAATATGATTACTTGATTAATTAAGCAATTTTTTTGCATCACATGATCTTGTCCCGTAGCCAAGTGGACTACCGGGCCAAGCTGTGGGCGTGTAACTTTTGCTACCAGAGGAATCAGGTACTGCTGGAGTCGCAGTGTTCTGTGTAATCTTGATTCTGCCTCACCCGCTCCCCCTCTTGGTTCTTTTCAGTTCCCGCCATCCTACTCGGGCATCTCTGAAGTTAACCAGCCGGCTGAACTGCTGCCTCAGTTCTCCACCATTGAATATGTGGTTCAGGTGAGCTGCACCACAACCCACCCGCCTACTCTAGTAGTAACAAATTGCCCTCGGCCTGTTCAGCGTGGCCCCCAGATGCCACTGGTGTTCCTGTATGTGGTGGACACATGCATGGAGGAAGATGACCTGCAGGCCCTGAAAGAGTCCCTGCAGATGTCCTTGTCCCTACTGCCCCCCACAGCGCTAGTGGGCCTCATCACCTTTGGTCGCATCGTGCACGTTCATGAGCTGGGCTGTGAGGGAATCTCCAAAAGTTACGTCTTCAAGGGAACCAAAGATCTTACTGCCAAACAGCTGCAGGTATGTCATGTTCTATGAAGTTTGGGGCTTTCATTAAAATCTTTTACACTATTTTTTTAAACTTTTACTGCAAACGAATATTGTCTCCAAATATTGTTTATCAGCCTCCTCTAACTACAGTAATTCTGTACGAGTGTGAACATACTTTTCCGAGCAAATGTTTGCCTTGAGAAACGAGCATATAAAATGGTTCCCATTGCGGCCGTCCGGGTGGCCGAGTAAAGCATCGCTCTGTCTTTCTCGCCGCATCTCCCACGCGTAAAGATATCTACGAGCACGGGCTGTACGGGTTGTATTTTTTACCGCATCGGCCGGCCATCCGTCGGTGCATGCCGGCCGCACCGGTCGGCCATCCGTCGGTGCATGCCGGCCGCACCGGTCGGCCATCCGGCGGTGCATGCCTGTCGGCCATCCGGCGGTGCATGCCTGCCGGCCATCCGTCGGTGCATGCCGGCCGCACCGGTCGGCCATCCGGCGGTGCATGCCTGTCGGCCATCCGGCGGTGCATGCCCGCCGGCCATCCAGCGGTGCATGCCCGCCGGCCATCCGGCGGTGCATGCCCGCCGGCCATCCGGCGGTGCATGCCCGCCGGCCATCCGGCGGTGCATGCCATCCGGCGGTGCATGCCGGCCGCACCGGCCGGCCAAGTTTTATTTTTATTTAAATATTAAATGAACGTGCAGATCATCATCATCATCATGTGTGGGAATGCTGCTCTCTGGCTTCATGGTAAAGCCAGCTTTAATCAACAAGTTCAACCATCCTCATGCTTTAAAAAAACAAGAACAAAGCCAATGTTTGTCGTATCACCCGATCAGCAGCAGCGGAGAGGCCGGTTGGGGGCTTCAAAGCACACAAGCACACAACTAACCCGTTGCAGCATGCCAAGCACCGACAGCTCCTCCATCTGACCGGGGAGAGATCTCAAGCTCCTATAACAATGATGGAATGCTCGGTCTGGAGCGTCGCCTCTTCTCCCGGCACTATCGTCCACTGCTCACAGCTGATCCCGCGTGCATGACAGTGGAGGCACGGCTGAACAGATCCAAAGACGTCTTGGACTAGCACAAAGAAACCAAGCCACGCAATGGGTGGAGTCGAGTCGCAAAGGTCGCAAAACAACAAAGCAAAAAGCACACTGTAAAGTATATGGGAAAGCATTAAGAAATATTAAAATGCAATTAAAAAAGATAGAAAAGCAGCAAAAACACAAAACGAGCAAGAGTGGATAGAGCTACCGCTACCGGCTGCCACTTGACCACTCAAGTGGCAGCCGGTAGCGCCGCCATCTTGGTTGCAGTAGCAAGAACAGATACAGACACAAGAAAAAGACATTGTAGAGCTAGATAAAACTGGAACCACACACAGGAAGTCTTCCACAAGGTGGGGACCTTCTGCAGACTGAGGTTGAACATAACCAAAATAGCTCTTCCAAGCTCATAATGCATGGCTTTATGACGCCACAGGTCAAAGGTGAATGCGCGTGTGCCCGTGGCGGGCCGTCAGGGCCTTCAAGGCCTTCTCTGCTGGCCTAAGAAATATCTGAATCATATTATATTTTGTCCATCAATACTTATTATTCCAAATGGTCTGTTAGCTTCCTTTCATTGCTTTTCCCCCTGGTTGCACTGCTTCCAGATGTGTGTTTTCATATTGAAGCATTTAACCAATCACATTTCAGCCATTATTTGTTGCCAGATCAGATCTGCCTCAAAGCTTTCACAATCAGTTCTTGCGGGCTCTGCTGCATTAAACTAGACTGTTGCTTTTAACCAAACAGATTTCGAGTTGGCAACCCCACAATGATTTTTCATAGGCGTTAGCATTTTGGTGGCTGGGACATGTCATTGCTTTCACAAACTATGATTGGCTAGTAGGCGGGCCAAAGCAGCCAGAGATCGCAAACTCCACCCACATGGCCGACAGTGGCAAAAACAAATGGCTTCTGTTGCAGATTTCTCTCACAAAGCTATTTTCCAGACGGACTTTTACAGAAAAAAATGGACATCATTAAGAAAGGGTGGTCAACTCCGAAGCTAGCAAGCCTGTTACAGCCGGGAAAATTGTGTGTGCGGCACTTTCAGTGTGCTAACTTAGCTCCACAAGCAAATAGTATATTGTTGTTTTGATTTAAAGCCATTTTCAAAACGGACTATGACAGGACAGGCTCGACTTTCATCATTAGCTTCGATAGCGAAAGGAAAGAAGGAAGAAAGAAAGGAGGATGGATATTGTTTAAAAGGATTTTTGGTGAGTAAAATATGGCTATATTCCTAAATAATATTTCAATTGTGGACCCAGTTCTGATATCTGAAAAGCTCCAGTGTTTGTATTTAAGCTCCAGTGTTTGTATTTAATCACAAAATGCTGCTAGGAAGTGGATTTTACCCCAGTTTAATTTTTGGCGTTTCACCATTGACGTCCATCGCTGTCTTTTCCAGGGAAAAATCACCCCCCTGGCCTGGTTGTAATGTCTCAAAAGCTCCAGTATTTGTATTCAATCAATAAATGATGCTAGGAAGTGGATTTTACCTAATTTTAGTATTTTAGTGCATTTTTTGTCATTTCACGTATGGACGTATCGACGTTCATCGCTGTCTTTTTACCGGGGAAATGATACTCCGGGCCCGGTTCTGATGTCTAAAAAGCTCCAGTATTTGTATTCAATCAATAAATGATGCTAGGAAGTGGATTTTACCTAATTTTAGTATTTTAGTGCATTTTTTGTCATTTCACGTATGGACGTATCGACGTTCATCGCTGTCTTTTTACCGGGGAAATGATACTCCGGGCCCGGTTCTGATGTCTAAAAAGCTCCAGTATTTGTATTTAATCAATACATGCTGTTTTCGGCTGGATTTTACCCCATTTTCGGGCAATGTTTGCCCGTACGCCATTGACGTTCATCGCTGTCTTTTCCCGGGAAAATCACCCCCTGGCCTGGTTTTAATGTCTGAAAAGCTCCAGTATTTGTATTTAATCATGAAATGCTGCTAGGAAGTGGATTTTACCCCATTTTTGTGCGTTAATTTATTGATTATTTTTTATGTGTTGCAGCTGTAGCTGCAGTAGAGGTTTTATAGCCATAAAATAGTTTTTGAGGGTTGGATTGATACGTTGAAGGCGCTACCAGAAAATGCACCGCCCGCCACTGGCGTGCGCATATCATGCCCTGTCCACCTCGGCTAAATGCTCCCCGTGTTAATGATTGCATTTCCCCTTTACTAAGCGATTAAAAAAACTTAGAAATGCAACAGGGCGTATATTTACACACAGGGAAAATATTTACTCACATAGGGCACACGTAAAAGTCTAAAATTTACTACAGAAGGCATGGCTTTATGACGCGACGGGTTAAAGGGGACTGCTCGTGCGCATATCATGCCCTGTCCCACTCAGCTAAATGCTCCCCTTATTAATGATTGCAATTCCACTTATTAAGCGATTTAAATCCGTACAAATGCAACGCGGCACACATAGGGCTCACATAGGGCACAGTACTATAAAGTAGACAGCCTTTCTGACGCCATTGGGTCATATGGAAATGTGCGTGCACATATGCTTAAACACGGATAGATTTTGTATGCCTATTAATGTCTTAAAATAAATATTCTTAGACATTAATAA
The DNA here is from genome assembly GCF_051989625.1 of Stigmatopora argus. Taxonomy (NCBI): domain Eukaryota; kingdom Metazoa; phylum Chordata; class Actinopteri; order Syngnathiformes; family Syngnathidae; genus Stigmatopora; species Stigmatopora argus. The sequence continues at coordinate 15,405,338 of NC_135401.1, forward strand.
ATAATTTTCCTAGACTTTTCTCTCATTTTTGTGTTTCTCACATCTCTCATGCAAAATTGGGACACTGACCAATTTTAGTGGGTTTAGTTGGTAGTTGTGTGAGTACCGTGGAACGAATTAGAGAATTTACATATAAAGTACTGCTCTACTTGCGAAATTTTCAAGTTACGCAAAGTTCTGGAACCAATTAATTTTGTAAGTAGATATATGAATGTATCGATATATATTTAGATATTAATAGTACTAAAATTACACGGATTTCGAAAGGGGGAGAGAGAGACGGACAGAGAGGGGGGGGCTTTTTGCACGGCAATACGCTCGTAACCTAACATAAACAAATTTAAATGAACTTGGATTATGATGCAGACACACTCAAAAATAAGTTTAATCGAACCTAACACTAAACTTAATTCTAATTTTATTTGACATTTTGATACCTTTCTTCTCACGGGTTGGCTCTTTTTGCCCCGCCTCCACACTGACTTCCAGTCCATCGAGGGTTGTTTGAGTTTGTATTCACTTCAAAATATTCCCAAAATGATGCACACAAATGTCCTCACAATAGGATAACGCACGACTACTTGCCAACGAGTAGTAGATACGCCATTCGCACTGACTAACGAAAAAAAAACACTGAAAAAATGCAACGCTCCGCCCAGTGCTCGCAGAGACATTACAAAGAGGGAGTTGCGACCAGAGACGTCACACGAGGTAGTTGCGGGGAGAGAAACAGTGCCCATGATGTTCTTATGAGCAGCATCTCGCATCCGGTGTCTGCTCGTATATTAAAATTTGTCTCGTATCTCAAGATAAATATTTGCCCGAAATTTTACTCCTATCTCGAATTGCTCGTATGTCGGGCCACTCGTATGTCGAGGTACCACTGTAGCTGTAATATTTAATAAATATACACTTTTTATAATTGTTATTTTCTATCGAACAATTTGATTTGCGATACGAGTAAATTGACATATGAACTAGGTCCTGGAACGCTGTAAATTCTTATCTCAAGTATTACTGTATTAGATTAGATTAAACTCTATTCATCCTGTACTCTGGAAATTCATTACCGGAATTGGTCCTGAAAGACCCATATTGGTCGATCTCTACTATTTTGTATATTCAAATTTTTATTTTGTACGTTAATTTTATAATACAGAAATATTGTAAATATTGTTGTTTTATTTATTGGATTGGATAACTTTATTCATCCCGTATTCGGGAAATTTCATTGTCACAGTAGCAAGAGGGTGAGAATGCAGATACAGGAAAAGAATATTTACACATAGTTACAAGTTAGAAAATACAGTCGCAAAGGCCGCAGTACAACAAAGCAAAAAGCACAAAGTACGAAGCCGTGTGCGGTCGATTGGTCGCCCGGACCGCGACGACGGGCGACCGAAAGACCGGCGACCAAAAGACCGATGAACAAAAGACCGTCGACAAAACAAGGTAAAACAACACAGTCTACGCATCAATAAAAGCCAACAATGGCCATGAGCAGTTTCACTGAGCCGACGTGTGAGTGTATAAGAGTTTGTATGTACATGAGTTGTCCCCTTCGGGAGGTACGTCAGTCAGGGTCTTAACAAGTTCTCCAACAAAAAACAATAAAAGTGCGGGAAATTTGGAGCTTTTCTTTAGCCTAATAATTAATAGGGCATTAAGTATGACTAAATAGTAATTTGCAGTTTGTATTTAGGGAATTTGAGCAACGGTTTAAATGGTAATTATCAATGGTTGCAGTAGCAAAAACCGATACAGTCTCAAGAAAAAGACGTAGAGTTGGATAAAACTGGAACCACACACAGGAAGTCTGCCACAAGATGGAGAACTACTGCAGACTGAGACCGAGGTTGGAAATATGCAGACTCACTCTTCCAAGCTTATCCGCACAGTCCCTCAGAAGTCTGGAGCTGAAGAATCAACAGTAACAGAGTACAACCCCTCAACTCCATTTCCGGTCTCGTAAGCGCCGACGGCTCTTCCATCTTATCGGGGAGGGATCTCACTTTCCCCATAATAATAGATGGAATGATTGGTGTGAAGAGTCGCTTCTTCTCCCGGCACTTTTGTCCAGCTCCGGATTTCCAGTGGCAATGAGGTGTTGCTCCTTCTGCTGTGTATTGTTCACAGCTAGTCCCATGTGTATGACAGCGTAGGCATGGTTGAATGGTTCCACAAAAGAAGTAGCAGAAAAAAGCCAGGCTAACAGAACAAAGAAAGTTGTAAAAACATTAAAGTATAAAGTAAAAAGGAATCTATTAAGAAATATTAAAATGTAATAAAAATAGATAGAAAGGCTGTAAAACACGAAAAACAAATAAAAGTGGACAGAGCTACTGCCACCTGCTGCCACGTGACGGCGCCATCTTGGAAAAAATAAAAATAAAATTATACTGTGGTACCTCAAGATACAAGCCTAATTCGTCCCGGTACTGACCTCGTATGTCAATTTACTCGTAACTCAAACGAACATTTCCCATAGAAATTAACTAAAAACAAATTAATTCGTTCCAACCCTCTGAAAAAACAAAAAACTGGATATTGGATTGGAAAAACATTTTTATTTGTTCTAATTTGCCATCTATTAACAAATAACTAGTGGTTTAATAGTACTAAAATGTGTTTAACAGCACTAAAATTTGATGGATTTCGCAGAGGGGAGAGAGAGGGACGGGGGGGGGGGGGGGCTTTTAGCACGGCAACGCTCTCGTAACATAATACAGACGCTCCCCTACTTACGAACGAGTTAGGTTCCGAGCGATTGTTCATGAGTTGAATTTGTTTGTAAGTTGATTCAGTGCTATATTTTGTATTATAATTTATGTTTAAGGCCTATATAAGTATATTGAAGGTTTATATAAGTGCATTTGTATGTTTAAGGCTTGTATAAGTAACATGCATTGGTTTGTACTGAAAAAAACATTTAATAAAATGGAGAGAATATGTACAGTACTGTATAGAGAGAGAGAGAGAGAGAGATTTATGTATTAGAAACTGGCCGAAAGAAGCGATCTAACGACGATTGCACAGTTTTCTTCTTTTTTTCATCATAAATGATGCGGTAGCACTGTATGGCATCATTCAATTGATTTGCAAACTTTGTGCAACGTTCAATATTTGGGTCCTGCTGCTCGATCTTTCTGTTTATAAATGGTACTGACGGTCGAACGATTCAAGTTGTATATGTGCAACGCTCACCACTCTCACGCGCATCAAGCTTCGTTATTATTGCCACTCGTTTCAAATGAAATGGCTTTCCTCTTCCTTGCAACTCCCTCAATAGAAGCCTTTCGCTTTTTACCAACCATATTCAATAATGGATGCACGAGATATTTAATGATACAAATGAAAGAGGTTCTTTGCGCACTGGAGATACGTTCACGCACTTCCGCATTGCAACGAATTTGACAGAAGAAGGTAGATGCTGGGTGAGCTGAGCCCTCACAGCGCCAGGCGTCGGTATTAGCGGCGGAAAGAAGCACTACTCGGAAAAAAATACAAAATCGAACTTAGGAACATTTTTCGACATAAACGCAATTTGCAGACATGTTCGTATGTACCGTTGTTCGTAAGTCGTATATTCGTAAGTAGGGGAGCGTCTGTATAAACAAATTTAAATGAACTTGGATTATGATGCAGACACTCAAAAATACGTTTAATCTAACCTTACACGAAACGTAATTCTATTTTTTTTTTAAATTTTGATAACTTTCTTCTTCCGGGTTGGCTCTCTATGCCCCACATCCACCCTGACTTCCAGATGCAACCTATCGAGGGTTGTTTGCTTTTGTCTTCCCTTCAAAGTATTCCCAAAATGATGCACACAAATGTCCTCACAGTAGGATAACGCATGGCCACTTTCCAACTTGCCCGGGAAGTAGTACTCCTCTCGTATTAGCAGACAAGCTCCGCCATTCGCACCGACTAACGGGAAAAAAACACTGAAAAAATGCAACGCTCCGCCCAGTGCTCGTAGAGACATTACGTACGACCAGAGAGACATTACACGAGGGAGTTGCGGGAAGAGACACAGTGCCCATGATGTTCTTATGAGCAACCTCTCGCGTCCGCTGTATGCTCGTATATCAAAATGTGTCTCTTATCTCAAGATAAATATTTGCCCGAAATTTTACTCGTATCTCAAATTGCTCGTATGTCGGGGCACTCGTATGTCGAGGTACAGACACTCCCCTACTTACGAACGAGTTAGGTTCCGAGCGATTGTTCATAAGTTGAATTTGTTTGTAAGTTGCTCAGTGCTATCTTTTGTATTATAATTTATGTTTAAGGCCTATATAAGTATATTGAAGCCTATATAAGTATATTGAAGGTTTATATAAGTGCATTTGTATGTTTAAGGCTTGTATAAGTAACGCGCATTGGTTTGTACTGAAAAAAACATTTAATAACATGGAGAGAATACATACAGTACTGTATACATACATTAGAGAGAGAGAGAGAGAGATTTACTAGAAACTGGCCGAAAGAAGCTATCTAATGACGATTGCAGTTTTCTTTTTTTCATCATAAATGATGCGGTAGCACTGTATGGCATCATTTAATTGTTCAATATTTGGGTTCTGCTGCTCGATCTTTATGTTTATAAATGGTACTGACGGTCGAACGATTCAAGTTGTATTCGCGTGCAACGCTCACCACTTTATCACGCGCATCAAGCTTCGTTATTATTGCCACTCATTTCAAATGAAATGGCTTGCCTCTTCCTTGCACTTCCCTCAATAGAAGCCTTTCGCTTTTCACCAACCATATTGAATAATGGATGCACGAGATATTTAATGATACAAATGAAAAAGGTTCTTTGCGCACTGGATATACGTTCACGCACTTCCGCACTGCAACGAACTGGGCAGAGGAAGGTAGATGCTGGGTGAGCTGAGCGCTCACAGCGCCAGGCGTCGGTATTAGCGGCGAAAAGAAGCACTTTTCTGATAAAGGCGCGCAATACAAAATTGAACTTACGAACATTTTTCGACATAAACGCAATTTGCAGACATGTTCGTATGTACCGTTGTTCGTAACTCGAATGTTCGTAAGTAGGGGAGCGTCTGTATTACTGTATTCTGTTTATCATTTTTAAATATTTTAAAGATAATCCATGAGGGAAGAAAAAATACATAATCTCTCGAAAGTTTTACATTGGTATTTATTGAAAAACAGAAACATAAATATGATTTTTATTTACTTTTCTTTTTTAATTTATTGAATATTTTAGATTGCTCGCGTTCATTTCATTTTCCGAGCTGCTTATTCTCGCAAGGGTCGTGGGGGCTGCTAAAGCCTATCCCAACTAACTATGAGTACCAGGCAGGGGACACCCTGAATTGGTGGCCAGCCAAGCGCAGGGCACAAGAAGACGGGACAACATTCACGCTCACACTCACACCTAGGGGCAATTTAGAGTGTTCAAATGGCCTACATGAATTGTTTTGGGAGGAAACCGGAAAACTCATGCAAGCCCAAGGAGAACATGCAAACTCCATACAGTATGGGCTGACCTGGCATCGAACCCTCGACTCCAGAACTGTGATGTCGACGCGCTGACCACTCGACCGCCGAAAACTTTCCTTTTTAATTGTTTACATATGTTCATGAATTTTCCGTATGACTTACCCTCACAAGAGTCATGGGGTGTGCTGGGGCCTATCCCAGCCAAATATGGACACCAGGCAGGGGACATCCTGGATTGTTGGCCAGCCAATTGCAGGGCACAAGGAGACAAACAACCCTTCACCCTCACTTTCATACCTATAGGCAATTAGATTGTTCCACCATCCTACTCTGTATGTTTTGGGGATTTGGGAGGGAATCAGAGAATCTGGAGAAATCCGATATATTTTATACATCTGTTTGCACCATAATTCAATTAACACAAAATTATCCGATTTGTATAATGAAAGCAAGCTTTGTAGTGAATGCACAAGAGGTAACACCTCTTGTTATGCAATCATACTGTCACGACATGTAGACATAAAAACGGGATGGACCCAATCGCAGGGAAACCAGAAACGGTTATGTACTCAAATGTTTTTATTAATGAGACCAAGACAAAGTGCAAACAAAAGCAGTGAATACAAAAATACAGAATCAAGCCAGAGACCTTGGACATTCCCTTAACACTGACTCAACAAGAAATAAACAAAGAGGACTTAAAATACGTAATCATTTGTTAACAAGACATTAAGAACAGGTGGGTGAAACACAAGGCAACAGAGGCTGAGATGACAAACAGGTGAAAGCATTAGACACTCCAGACAAGTTACACATGGAAAAAGTCAAGATTAAATCCATACAAAACATCAAAAGCACATAAACCTAACATTACCCCCCCAACCAGGGGACAGATCCCAGACGCCTCAAAAGCAAAATAAGATAAAACCCCAAAGCAGTGGGGCAGCGAAAGGGGGTCTTGAGGGCATGACATAGTTCACCAGGGATCAAAATAGACTCAGACCTCGCCACTGAAAGGAGCTGAAATGATGCAGTCCTTCCTAAGGAAGGGAGTCCAAGTGCTGCTGTTCTCGCCACCCAAAGGACCAGAAGCAGCTCGGCACTCACCTGCTAGAGGGTGCTGAAGGGAGGCAGATGGACATTGGCGAGCACGCCGATGCTGGGCCTTTCCCACTGGGTCCATAAGTGGATGCCTTGCTGCTGTCACGACTTGTGGGCGTGCAGACGTAAAGACGGGATGGACCCAATCGCAGGGAATCAGGGAGGCCAGGAACAGTTGTGTACTGAAAAGGTTTTATTAATGAGACAAAGTGCAAACAAAACAGTAATCCAAAAATACAAACGTGAACCAAAAGCCAGAGAATAAAACATACGTTTGACGCACACCTAACACTGATGTGACATTGACAAGGACACAACAAAGATTGATCCAACAAAGGGCACTTAAATATACAGACATAGGTTAACGAGGCATTGAGAACAGGTGGGTGACACACAAGGCAACAGAAAGGCTAACACACGGGGGAGGCGACAGGACTGGTTACACAGGGAAAAAGCCAATACAAAACACTAAAACCTAACACGTACACTTGCATTTTTCAATGATAATAAAAATTCAAATTTTCTCTATGTGTAGCATTTGGTTCCAATGCACATTTCAAACTCAGTGTAAAGTCCAGATTCATATAAGAGGAAATAGTTCCTATAAAAAAAATTACGCTAATTGGTAAACACATTGAAAATATAATGGATGATAATTCGAATATCTAATGTATGGTTTGTGACATCCCCTTATTTAGTATTGACAAATCATTTGGGCCATGCAGGAGATGCTGGGCCTGTCCAAACCAGTGGCCTCCTCCCAGGGACGAGGACCTCAAGCTCCACAACAACCGCAGTGCAACAGGTACCGGACCACTGTCACTGTGTGGGGAATATATTCCCATCCTAAACTTTGCCGGTTTCCTTGCAGGTTCCTGCAGCCTGTCCAGAAAGTGGACATGAACCTGACTGATCTGTTGGGGGAACTGCAACGTGACTCCTGGCCTGTGGTCCAGGGCAAGAGGCCCCTGCGCTCCCTGGGTGTGGCCATGTCCATTGCTGTTGGCTTGTTGGAGGTTAGTTCAAGTAAGCTAAGGAGAAGTCATTAACTGCAAATTCAAATGGATTTGTCTATTGACTACTTGCACAATGCCTTGTGCCTTGGGGTGGTAACTAAAATGTAAGTAATAGGGCAGAGGCGGCAAACACGTGGCTCCCGACCAAAATGAATGTGGCTCTTTGCTTCTTTTTATATTTTGTATAGACTGGCTCTTTGCCACGTTACATATTTATCTTATTTTTACCTCTCATCTCATTTTCTTCCACTTTATCCAAAGTCGGGTCGCGGGGGCAGCAGCTTCAGCAGGGAAGCCCATACTTCCCTCTCCCCAGCCACTTCATCCAGCTCTTCTGGGAGTATCCCAAGGCGTTCCCGGGCCAGCCGGGAGACAGTCTCCCCAGCGTGTCCGAGGTCGGCCCCGTGGCCTCCTCCCGGTAGGACGTGCCCGGAACACCTCCCGAGGGAGGCATCCAGGGGGCATCCTGATCAGATGCCCGAGCCAACTCATCTTGCTCCTCTCGATTCGGAGGAGCAGCGGCTCTACTCCGAGCCCCCCCCGGATGACCGAGCTTCTCACCTTATCTCTAAGGGAGAGTCCGGACATCCTGCGGAGGAAACTCATTTCAGCCGCTTGTATCCGGGATCTCGTTCTTTCGGTCACAACCCACAGCTCGTGACCATAGATGAAGGTGGGAACGTAGACCGACCGGTAAATAGAGAGGCTCAGCTCCTTTTTCACCATGACGGACCGAGTCCGCATCACTGCAGACGCCGCTCCAATCCGCTTGTCGATCTCCCGCTCCATTCATCCCTCACTCGTGAACAAGACCCCAAGATACTTAAACTTCTCCACCTGGGGAAGGACCTGGTCCCTGACCCGGAGAGGGCACGCAACCTTTTTCAGACTGAGGACCATGGTCTCAGATTTGGAAGTGCTGATTCTCACCCCGACCGCTTCACACAGTTGCGAATCGTTCCAGCGAGAGTTGGAGATCATGGTCTAATGAAGCCAACAGAACCACATCTGCAAAAAGCAGGGATGCAATACTGAGGCCATCAAACCGGACCCCTTCAACGCCTCAGTTGCCCCTAGATATTCTGTCCATAAAAGTGATGAACACAATGGTGACATAGGGCAGCCCTGACGGAGTCCAACCCCCACTGGAAACGGATCCGACTTACTGCAGGCTACGTGGACCTGATTCTGATTCCGGTCATAAAGGGACCGGACCCCGCGTAACAGGGGTTCCGGAACCCCATACTCCCGGAGTACCCCCCACAAGACTGCCCAGGGGACACGGTCGAACACCTTCTCCAAGTCCACAAAGCACAAGAAGACAGGTTGGGCGAATTCCCATGACCCCCACAGGACCCTGCTGAGGGTGTAGAGCTGATCCACTGGATCCTCCTCTCCAGTACCCCAGAATAGACCTTGCTAGGGAGGCTGAGGAGTGTGATTCCCCGGTAATTGGAACGCACCCTCCGGTTGATGTAAGGTGTGGCTCTTTGATTCTCACAGTTTAAAATGTTGGCCCTTTGTGTCTAACTTGTTTGCCACATCTGCAATAGGGTGTCACAATCTGTACAATGTGAGAGGATGTTAAAGCTCCTAAAGATCTTCAGAGAAGTAGCAAATCTAACAAAACAGAAACTTAAATGAATGTATACCTCGTCATCCATTGATCTTGCAAAGTTAGTTGGGGAAAATAAACTCAATAAATATTGTGTGCCTTGACCATATCAACATCTGGGCCACCTCGTCAGGTTGAAGCTACTTTTTACAGAGTACTGTTGCTGTTAGACTTTCAAAAGTAAAGAGACTGGCAGCAAATTCTGAGTGATGTCTTCTTAGTGATTGACGAAAATCTAATAAATGAGTTTTTGGTTGAAGTTTCCCATAATCGCCAATGAGTAAAAAAATTAAGAAAAAAGTTTGTTTTTAACATGTCTGTAATATAATCAGGTTAAATATATTTGCTTTCAGAATTCACAGACAATCATACTACAGCAATGCTTTAGCTGTGAAAGGTAGTTGTAATCCTTAGTTTTCGAAAGATCAGGATGAGATCAAAGTTATACACCTTGTTTGAGAGGGAACTACAATTAACCCACTAATTTTCTGCTGTTTGACATATTTAGCCTTGGCCAACATTAAACAAAGTAATTATTTTAAAGCACTGAGATCAATGTGTTTCATTGCTTTGTTCATTAGCTTAAGACGAGACTGATTCACAATTTACATCTCCAGATTCATGGTTTTAATAGGGAGTACAAATGTTTTACTTTGAAGGGAAAATGTTAAGAAAAATCATCGCACGTGGTATTTCTGGGATACTGTATGAATCGAAAGGATCGTCTGCTGGGATTGTACATTCCGAAAGGGTGTTGCCTGCACGTAGACAAAATAAAAAAGGAAGTCATGTGAGCAGTACAACCAGGAAGTGTGTCTGTAGTGGTCTAACTTTCACCAAGTCTCTGGGTGCAATAATAGCATGAGATACACATTACGTAGGTATCAAGGCTAATATTTTAATGATCGACCGCAAGACCTTCGATCAACCTTAACAACTATTGGGATGTGCTGACATGGTAAACGCTACTAACACATGTATCAAGGCTACTCTCGTCTGACCAGTCAGAGCACATTTAACTAAGATGGTGGCGCCCTGAGCGAGCAATGGCAGGCACTAGTGAGTTTTTTCACGGTTTATTTATTTTTCCTCAAATGTCATTCATAGACATCATCTGTTTATTTTTTCTCTATTTTGAAATAAATGACTATCAGCCGCATTGTCTTGTGTTATGGCGTTTCGTCTTTGTCACCTTGCAGTTTCGTGCATGTCAAGTCTAATTTGTGCACATATTAGCCATTTCCTTGATTCAGTTATCATTTTTTTGAGCGACAAATACGCCGTATATGCGTGAAAATCCGGTATTCATGCTGTGTGATTGTTGCTGAGGGAAAACATCACCTACTGTCAAATTGAACATGGACTAATCTGCTTCTTACCCGTGCCACTTTGTCTGGTTTAAAAGGGTAATAATGTTATTTCCTTGGACAATCTGATGTAATATATGCAGTTCACCAGATGCAATACAAAACACAAAACCCAATGAGTCAAGTATTTTTTTAAGACGATAGTTTATTTCATAAACACTGTATTTGTAACCAAAATAAAAGCATTTCAAGGGTCCAGAAGTTTTGCGTGCTGTTTCAAGGCGTGACTTCAATAAACCCTTTCCGCAGATATTGTGATCTTCTATATTCGAATTTGTCTTGGCCTGTCCCTGATTTTAATCCCCCTGAAATGAAAACAAGTTTTTCTTAACCTGAGTTTTTTATCCATTGCTTTGTTTTTTTTTCTTGAAACAGATAATACACAAAAGAACAGCATAAGAATGCTGAGAATCAGTTTGTCTCAACATGATAATTTCACTTGGGCATTGTGCTGAATGTAGGCTAAATGTGTTAAAATAAAGCATCTCCCCTGTTTTCTGCTTGCTACTAGGACTCAGCACTGAAGGGTATTTATTTATTTATTTATTTTTAAGTTCATAAAAATGTGAAAATCCACGCTGTGAAGACACTTGCTACTCGGACTCAGCACTGAAGAAAACCATTTTAAAAAAGTTTTTAATTTGTATTTATTTTTTAATAGGGGTGCCCCTACTTCACTGTTCGCGGGGGCATCCAACCCCCCATTAACCACGATAATCGAAGTATTACTGTATGTTTATGGGGTAAACTCTTGTGCCTTTGGATCTGCAGACATCATGTAGGTGGCATCAAGATCTTACGTCGTATTCTTTATATCCATGCTTTCCTCCAGGATATCTATCAGTCTCCTGTAAATGTCGTGATCTGGTCTTCATTTCCGGTTATTAGAATAACCATGAGCACAGCAACGTAGTTTTCCCCCCCATCTTGCGTCCGCCCTAGCTTTGTTGACAACAACAAAGGCAAAGTTACCTTAAACCAATATAAAGAGTGACCACACGAATGCAAATTGCTACAAAACTAACCCCAATTGCTCCCAACACAAATTCAAATACCGCAACTCAATTGCTAAAAGACACGAATGCAAATAGATGATCTGGAAGTGTACTGGATTCCAGGAATGTAGCCATTAGGACTACAACTCCCGCCTTGTTGCAGACGCACAAGGCAATATAAAGTGGTACCTCTACAAAGGAATTTAATTTGTCTGAAATCCATTAGAAAATAGTTAAATTAATTTTATTTCTGCACGTGTTGCTGGTAAATCCTATTGGGAAAAAGGGTGACAAAATCTGAACATTCTCTTTACCCACTATGATAGGTTTATTAATAGGTATACTTTAATAAAATATAGAACAATACAAGGTGGGCATCGGCACATCTCTGGCGTTAACTTGCAAGTGAGAATCTAAAGTGACATTCTAAAGGACCAAATTCATCTGCCAATTTAAGACATCGAATCAAAACAATTACAAGGTTATCTATTCAATCCAATTGCATCAATTAACCGAATAACACAATTGAGGTAAAAAAACAACTGCCACAACAATTGCATATCAGGTTGTAAACCAAAAACAACTGCGTAAGAATTTGCACAAGTAAGCTTAATAATTTTCATACAAGGTGAACCGAGCGGCAGTATTTTGAAACATTTTGCCAGTATTTTCGGAAGTTGATTCAATTATCGCCATCTGCCGGAATCCAAGTCAAAGCAATTTAAGAGTCCTTCACAGATCTTCATTGCGAACTCAGATCAACAGTCCTTGGCCCGGAACTTGGTGATCTGTCAGGTCAATAATCCTAAAAACAATTAAATGTCCTCGGAGCCAGCTGCCGTGGAGAGTGACCTCGAGCTTGCTCGGTCCCAAATTGAAATAAAGCTCATATACATATAATGATTAATTAAATGATATATAATAATATCCCAGAATAACCCCAACACACTACAAAATATGTTTTTTGACGTTTGGCAGCTGTGACTAAAGTATTTTTTGGGGGCGCCAAGAAACTACCGTATTTACTCGCATACACGCCGCTTTTGTCGGACAAAAAAAAAGATGACTAAATCGAAGGTACGGCTTATATGCGCATAAAAACAGGACATGCAAAAAAACTGCGGCACCGTGATACGATGACGTCACGACAAAATGGCGCCGTTGCGTGCGCCGTGACGTCCTGATGCAAGCGAATGCTGATACGGTCATTTATTTCGAAATAGGGAAAAGATAAACAGATAAAACGCTAAACTAAATTTATTTTGACGTCTATTAATGAAATTCAAGAAAAAAAACGGGACACAGCCATCTTACGTAGGTCTTGGGCAACCATCTTACCTAGGGCGCTGCCGTCTAAACCTAGTTAAACGTACTCTGACTGGCCAAACGCGAGTAGCCTTGATTTTGAAATAAAACAAAATTCCACTTTGATTGTTATAAATTTCCTGTTTTCCGTTGTCTGTAATTCTTATAAAGCGTGAATTATGGGTGTGTGAGTGTATGTATGTTAAGATTCTCGCTACGTTTGTCCAAACTGTGCAACGTTTAAGGTAGCTAGCGTAATCAATCCCAGAGGATTGTCGGCTGCTCTCTGCCCTCACTGGAAGACATTGCCAGCCCTCGTTACCTCAGCAGAGCCAGGAACATCATAGGGGACCCTTACCACCCTGGTCACAATCTGTTCCAGCTGCTGCCCTCTGGCAGATGCTATAGGTCCCACAAAGCACGGACAAATAGGCTTAAGGACAGTTTTTTCCCCACATCCATCAGAACTCTAAATTTGCGGTAACATAACACACATTCCCTTCTGCGGTAATATGAAAAGATGTTTGGGTGGTGATCTGCCTCCTACTAGCTGACTGAAGGTAAGTGAAAGACGGTGAGAGGTAAGCGACCTGTATCCATAACAGCAGAATGCCAAATTACAAATCCGTAACTATCACTTATTTAGGTCTTTTGCCGAGTAAACGCAGCTTATGGAGAAGCACCACCAATTTCGTCACACGCAGTTTCTGGGTGTGATGAGAAGTAGGCTTTTTTTTTTATTTATTTTTTATTTTATTTTTTGATAATGACAACAGGGCCTATGTCCGATTATTATTACGTAGAGCTTTGCAATTTTTTATGGTGGCCAGAAACGGCTGTCGGATCCTAATAGACAACTGATTGATTTTTTTCACCTAAGTGTGTAAACTCAAAGCAGAGTTGATGTATGAATCGTTGTTTTTACATTATGTGCCCTAAACGCACCGCGTGGCTGATTGGTCCGCCAGCGAGTTACTAGGTGCTCCCCGGAACACTTTTTTTTTCTGTCATGACGGGAGTTATTAAACATCGACCCATCCATAAATCACGCTTTATCTATTCTCTAATCCTTATAAAGTGTGATGTACAGATGGATGTGTGTGTGCACCTGGAAACTTGCTGGCGGAAATTCTTCCCAAAATGACGTTTGTAAATGACGTGGAAAGGCGTCTTGGGTCAGCGCGTCCAGCACCATCGTGACTCGCCAAGTCTTTCCATCACGACAGGAAAACAAGTGTTTCGGGGAGCAGGAATATATAAAGCTTGATTTATGGATGGGTGGATGTTTTATGTTAACATTCTCACGCTACTTTTGTCCAAACCCTGCATCGTAGAGAGTTGACATTATGGTGGCCAGAAAGGTCTGTTGGATCAAAATCGTGCATCGTAGAGTTGACATTTTTTATGGTAGCCAGAAACGGCTGTCAAATCTTAATAGACGAGTGGTTGAATTTCTTTACCTTCTCTAAGTGTGTAAACTGAAGCTTTGAACATTTGCAAGTATTATCGATGAGTATGCCTGACCTGAAATATGTTAGCTTGCTGCTCTCTTGTGATGGTTTAAGTTAGTTGCATGAACTACACAACAGCACCGCTGTTGTGTGAGTATTTATTTTCGTCATATTTTCAGTTGGGTTTACAATGTTTTACCAAAAATAACACCCAAACATTGCTTAAATAGGTAACGTTTGTCAGCCTTTCTTTTGAAATTGACCGTCACTTTTCCTTACTTATTCCTTAAAGGCATACTCCTGCTTCTGTATATATTGTACATTCCTTTTTTGCATACTTTACATACATTTGCACCGTCATTTTCACCAATTATGCCAAAAAAAGAGTTCTCATTTCGTATCGAGTTGGGAAAGGCGTAAACAATTGAACCGCAACAACATGGCAGCACAATCTTCTGCATTCCAAAGTGGTGGCGGGGCTTCCACCTCGGCGGGAGCTCATGATTCTGCATCTATATCATGGTTACATAGCCCCGACCATGCTCAGATGCCTATTACTGGGTGTGTGGACTTAGCATGGGCAATATCAGCTGTGGGGCCCGCAGAAAATAGGGAGGTTCGTATGGCCAGGTGTGTCCGGTCCCCTGTTGACATTCAATAACGTCGAACATAAGGAAGCATACCAAGACAGCAATAATGAGATTTTTAGCCGCTTCTGCAGAAGGGGAGAAGGGCACGATGCAAAAGTTCGAAGATGTGTCTGTCCTCCCGCTTTTCCAAGGTTGTCTCCCACACACCCTTTCTGTTCCACGGGCTTTATTGAAACAAGATCACGTGACATAGAAATGTGTGGTGGCACAAACTTTAGGCAAGAATACAAAATGGAAGGTGAAATAAGAGTAGATGACGCGCTTTAACCTATAGGTGTTGTTACTGTGAAATTCCAGTAGGCGGCGTCTCTGTAAAATTCTATTCTTGTGACTAAAATATATGAGTACAAAAGAATACAATAAAATACAAAAGAATACATTTCATATTTCACATTTCCCCCTGTAGTAACTAAAATAATTCTAATTACCGTATTTTCACGACTATAAGGCGCACATAAAAGTCTTAAATTTTCTCCAAAATAGACAGGGCGCCTAATAATCCAGTGCGCTTTATATATGGACCAATACTAAAATTGTTATCACGATAAAATAAAATGAATCAGTTGATAGGGTACACCGACTCTACTATTTTCCCGTAGACAAAGTACTGCGCAGTGACTGCTGGGATATGTAGTAGTTCTTTTGTCAATACACCCAATTGACTGTGGCCTGTATACATCGACATTAATACAGCTTGACAAAGCATGGAAAGCACCGTTGGAAAAGTTACGCTAGCTACCAGCTAGCTACTATTTACGAATGGGTTGTGGCCTGTATACATCGACATCAATACAGCTTGACAAAGCATGGGAAGCACCGTTGGAAAAGTTACGCTAGCTACCAGCTAGCTACTATTTGCGAATGGATTGTGGCCTGTATACATCGACATCAATACAGCTTGACAAAGCATGGGAAGCACCGTTGGAAAAGTTACGCTAGCTACCAGCTAGCTACTATTTGCGAATGGATTGTGCCCTGTATACATCGACATCAATACAGCTTGACAAAGCATGGAAAGCACCGTTGGAAAAGTTACGCTAGCTACCAGCTAGCTACTATTGGCGAATGAATTGTGGCCGCCTGGACAAACGTATAAAACTCAGCGTTTTCGATGACTAATTTGGACAATTGTTCAATTCAGACACAGAAAATGAGGACTTTAATGGATTTGTGGGTGATGATGACGTGAGTAAGTTGTAAAATGGCTAAATAAAGTACAACCAAATTCAGTTTTGCTTCCGTTGCCTTTTTAAAAACGTGCTTTTAGCGTGTGGGTGTAGCATGCAAGAACTATATATCCCAGCAGTCACTGCGCACCAGAAACCGGAAAAAGAGTCTGGGGCTGCTTCCGGTAGCCAGCGCTATTGCGGTTAGATATTCATATATAATATATAACATATGCGTCTAAAAAAACCAGTGCGTCCTTTGTGTGTTTAAAATACAGAAATAGCACTTGTAACTGACACTGCGGCTAAAAATAAGATGCGCCATATAGTTGTGAAAATACGGTAAACACATCAATTTGTATCCCTCCTTTCCAGGTTTTAGAATACAAATATCATCAGTTACTCTTCACAGGGTATGGAAAATAAAGTCACTTGTCAAGGCAGAGGCGAAAACTCGAGGTACTCTGGGGCACTCGAGACAAATTCCTCTACGTCCCTCTTAATGAGTGAACACAATTTTTAAGTCAAGACAAGTACATTTAACCAGAGGACTCGACATCCTGGGATTCGTCACACTTCGAAGGGGTGCCAGAATCTCCAGCATGGTTTGCCATCCGGTGGTACTGTATGTCACTGTAGGCTATTAGCGTGTGCTGGATTGTGTTTTGAATCACAGCTTTCACACGGGATTATACACTGAAAAAATACAGAATAGTAGCAAAACCCCAAGAAAGGGGGTTGCAAATTTAATCTGAAAAGAGAACCATGATCCGGTTGTTAACCACGACCACAGTGATGCACCTACGGCTGAGTGATCCTGGGCCATGATGTTGGCTAGGGCTTTCATTTCAGCTATGGCACGAGTAATGTTACCTTCGTCGCTGGTTTCATCTGGGATGAAAGTCCATCCTTGACTGTTATCAAATCCAGGACCATCCGGTCCTGGAACTCCATTTCCCTAAGGGCTTTTAATTCATCTGCTATACCTTGTGGGGCCTTGACAGTCTGGTTAATGAACAGTCCCATACGATAATTCAGTGTCTCTACACGGAGCATAAGTTTACCCACTCCAAGCTGGGGAAGTAGTGACAGTATGATTTTCTGGGGGGTGGACCACAATTTATGGTCATCAGGAACATCACTGCCCCAGATTGAATCATGTGGTTTGAATTGCACTGATATTGATCTCTTATTTCTTACTGTTATGTTCACTCCCCTTAAAAGGAATGCATCTTGGACCATCTGCACCATTGCACAACGACCTATCCAAGCTATGGGCAACTTCAAATTCATTGTATGTCCACACATCCAATACCCATCATCTTGAGCATAAGTGCCCATCACATCAGGGAGATTGTAATAGTCCCTGCATGTGGCACCCAGTGGCATTGAACCAGGCTTTGTCAGTGGTGTTTCGCGTGCACGGGGTAAGTACCTGACTACAGTACTTCATGGGGACTTCTCCTATCGGCCTAGAATGGCCCCAGAATGGCACGTTGCTAGCGAAACACACAGCCTTAAAATCATGTGGGTATGGGATGTTGTTTAACATACCTAGATTTGTCCAAGCGTAGTCTAGGAGCCCGTGGCTGGATGATTCGCTGAAAGACGTTTCGCCGACGGACGTTTGACAGAGGGACAGGTCGCCGAATGGACGTTCCACCGAACGGTCAATCGGCCGAACAGCCCAACGGCCGAACGGAGCTTCCGCCAAGCGGAGGTTTCGCCGGCGCGCTCGCCCCGCCCCCGGATGGTGTGTGTACAAGTTTTTCAACCTCGGCCCGCGGGCCATATAAGGCCCGTTAGGATTTTTAATCCGGCCCGCCGAGTATGTAAATCATATCCCTACGGTCATCGGAGGGGTTTCTCCCCGGGAACAGTGCTTCGTGGGCGGATTTTAATGACACATACTGAGTTTCATTATCAAGCTCCATATATTTCCCGAGTTTGAGCACTTTAAAAATCGGCGGGGGTTCCCCCGAGCCTATCCGAGAATAGTGCACCCTGAGCGGACTGGGTTGGACGACGCCCCGCAGAATGTTGAGCTCCAGAAATTTTTCAAATTTGAGCCCCACACACATTGGAGGTGGTTTTTCACCGAGCACAGTGCTCTGTGGGCGGACAGGGGTGACACATGCCCCGCTGGAATCCTGAGCACCATATTTTTTTCTAAGTGTGAGCACCACATACATCGGCGGGGGGTTTTCCCCAAGCGTATCCGAAAAAACGTCTATATACGACCATTCGCCAAACGGCTCAAAATGCGTTTAACGATTAAATACAAATACTAGTATTTGTATTTAATCATTAAACGCTGTTTTCGTCTGGATTTGACCGAATTTGAGAGCATTTTGAGCCGTTTGGCGAATGGCTCTATTCTTAAAATGGCCGACAAGCGACGACGTCGAGCTCCGTTGTCTCACAACGCGCATCGGACATCTAGTCTGTATACAGGAAGAATATGTGAATTTCCTTTGTCTTCTTTTAAATAAAATACTAGTATAAAATACAATACTAGTATTGTATATACAAATACTAGTATTTGTATTTAATCATTAAACGCATTTGGAGCCGTTTGGCGAATGGTCGTATATATATAGACTTTTTTTGCCTTATCGTGACATCATCGCGACATTTTACCGAGGAATTCACTTCCCTGGGCTCGGTTCTAAGGTCCAAAGAGCTCCAGTATTTGTATTTGATCATTAAATGCTGTTTTAGGATGAAATTAACATGAGTGCTGTCATTATATGCTGTGTACTTGTATTTAGAAATATGCCCAGCGGGGGGCAGTACATGCCCTTATTATTGCGGGGGGCAGGCAGTACATGCCCTTGTTATTCCTAAATGAATGTTATCTGTAACGGCCGTAAATGGCCCGCGGGCCGAGGTTGAAAAACTTGTACACACACGATCAGGGGGCGGGGCGAGCGCGCCGGCGAAACTTCCGCTCGGCGGAAGCTCCGTTCGGCCGATTGACCATTCGGTGGAACGTCCATTCGGCGACCTGTCCCTCTGTCAAACGTCCGTCGGCGAAACGTCTTTCAGCGAATCATCCGAGCACCCTAGGAGCCTTGTAAAATTTCTACATGTCATGGGTGGTTCTGTGGTATTAACCTGGGGAACTGCAGATTTAAGTTGGACGCGTAGGCCCAGTGAATTCAGGATGTTGGGATACCATGGAGGTGTGGGTGTCTTTGGCATAGGCGTCAATGGGCTTTGGATACACTGGTGGGGTACCTGTGGAAATGGGTATACGACTACACACATAACAACTTTCATTCACACCAGTCAGTTTCTTCTGGAACGCCATGAAATTATACCACACATTTCCTTCATAGTAGTTCTTTGGATTGTTCTTCTCATACCACTTCACTTCTCTGTGACAGCATGGCACCGTCTCGTTTTCCAACTCGAGTCTCTGTGGGCGGGGCATTCAGCCACACCCAGGCTGCCACTGACAGTACAGTCACTGTGATGAGGGTGGCAACAGCTTTCATTTTGGCTTCTGTGTGGGGGTGCAAAGTCTATGGGAGGTCAAGGTTAGGTGAGGGGTGCTTGTGGCAGGTGAGCAGACGTCAGATGAGTTTTTCACGGACAAAGGTTTTGGCACCGTCCCACTTCCAGTCTACTCAGTCACCTATGTCTCGAACTAACTTGACCTGGGATTGGTGAATCCACGTCGACCTTTCAGCGATCTTTACTGCTGTGGGGGTGGTGAGTTGAACCACGAATGGGCCTTCCCAGTGTGGCGAAGACCAGGACTTCCTTTTTATGGCTCGGATCAGAATCTGGTCACCTGGCTTCACCACCTCCTGTAAGGGAGACAAAGGTGATAACGGCAGCTTACATGTACTTTGGACAAGTCTCTCTCTAAACATTTTTACCATCCACTCTGTGAGTGGATCTGCCTCACCCTTAGTCTCTTGCCATGGTTCACCTTCCCATAGGGGAAGTTGGAATGGTCTTCTATGAACTATCTCAAAGGGTGTTAACCCCGAGCTACTTGGTACTATCCTCACATACGTTTTGACCAGTGATGGGTATTCTGACTATGGCTTCTTTGTCTCTTCCGTGTTTTTTTTAAGTCTTAGTTTTATTGTACCATTCGTTCTCTCTACCAGTCCCGCGCTTTGCGGATGGTACGAGCAGTGTTTTTTTAGACTTATTCCTAGGTGTTTTGCCATGTGTTGTACTATGCTGTTTACAAAATGAGCTCCATTGTCACTAGATGATTCTGGGGATCCCATGTTCTGGGATTATGTGTTTACTGATGGCCTTAGCCACCGTTAATGCGTCTGGTGATTTTGCGGGGACTATTTCAGTCCATTTAGAGAATGAGTCAATCAAGACTAAACAGTATTTATACTGGTTGCTTCTGGATAATTCAATGCAATCCATGTGTATAATTTCAAATGGGTAGGTACCTTTTGGGCATTGGCCTCGTTTGGGCCTGAGGTTACCTTGCACATAATGTCTGCAACAAATTAAACAGTTCCTACAATTTTTTTTAAAGTAGGTATTTAGACCTGTTGGCACATGGAACACACACTGTACCATGTCCATCATCCCCCCTGTTGAGACATGAGACTTTCCATGGCTCAATTTTGCTACCATTTGGAATAAATTCTTTGGTAAGCACGGTAGGCCTTTAGCTGTGTACAGGCCATCTGCAGACTGTTTTGCGCCTTCATGTATCCATGCATCTTTTTCTTTCTATGGTGCAATGTTTTGCATATCAATTATTACTGTTTTTGGGATTGACTCATTTTTGTTGTTGTTGTTGTGTATACTGTGCAGTAAGTGTTTGCGCTGCTTCTTTAGCTGCTGCATCTGCTCTGGCATTTCCTCTACTGATTCTGTTGTTGCCTTTAGTATGTGCTTTGCATTTGCATACAGCTATGTGGCTGGGAAGTAGTACTGCGTTAAGTAATTGTTTCAGCAGTTCGGCATGTTCTACTGATTTGCCTGTGGAAGTTTTCATCCCTCTTCTATTCCATTGTGCAGCAAATATATGTAGAGTGGAGTGTGCATATTGGCTGTCTGTATAAATGATGACCTTTTTACCTTTAAACAATGTGCATGCCTTTGTTAATGCTATAATTTCTGCAGCTGGAGCTGAGAGAATAGATGGCAGTTTTTCTGCACATAGGACTTTGTTGTCCGTAACGACTGCGAAGCCTACTTGATTTTTCCCTTGTTCTGATTTGGATGCTGATCCATCTACGTATACATAAGTGCTGTCTGGAATAGGAGTGTGGATGTCCGTCTTCTTCAGTTGGTATTAACGTTGCTGGGTTCAAGGTATTGCATCGCTTAATGGTGAGATAGAGTTGCGATAACAATGTGGCTGTTATGGCCAGGTGTCTTGCTGGTGACAGGAACGAGATTTTTGTTTGTGTTCTCAGTAGATCCACTTCATGGGGGACTTTGAGTGTGAGTGGATGGAACAGTACAAGTTCAGCTGTCATCTGGACGGCTAATGCTGCTGCGCACACCGCTCGTACACACGGGGATAGAGCAGCTGCAACTGGGTCCAGTCGTTTTGAGTAGAACGCTACTGGTTTCATCTTTGTTCCATGTGGTTGTAGTAACACTGATGTCATGAACGTCCCTTTGCAAGTCACTGTTTGGGTGAATGGTTTTTCATAGTCAGGAAGCGCTAGGACTCCCGATTCCAAGATTTGTTGCTTCACTTCCATGAATGTTCGGTTTCCTTCTTCAGTCCATGTTACTGGGTCCCTCATTGTCATCTCAGTAGCATAGATCATGTCTTGCAGTGGTTGAATCCAACTCCTGCAGTAGTTAGTTAGGCCTAAGAAGGCCATCATTTGTTTTTTTGTCTGTGGTTTCGGACGTTGCTGGATGGCTTCTCGTCTTCCATCCGTTAGTTCCCTTTCTTTCTGTGAGACTCGATGTCCCAGGAAGGTGACTGACTCCTGACAGTACTGCAGTTTCTTCAGCGACGCCTTGTTCCCAGTTTGCTCCAGATGTTTGAATAATCTGATCGCTTCTTCTTTGTTTTCCTCTTCTGGGACTGGCTATCGGTATGTCGTCTACATATACTAGGACCTGTGTGGTGTCTTTATGTTCATGCTGACCTATACATGCTGCGATCTCTTGTGAGAATATTGTGGGGCTGTCACAGAACCCCTGTGGCAGCCTTGTGTATGTGTATTTGGTTCCCTCAAACGTGAAACCAAACCAGTCTTGGGCTGTTTTGTGTAATGGAACAGAGAAAAATGTATTGCTTAAATCAATCACTGTAAAGAATTTCTGATGTGGTTTTAACTCGTTCAATAGTATGTGTGGGTCTGGTACACAGGGTGCTCTGGATGTTACTGCTGCATTGACCTGTCTTAGGTCCTGGACCAATCTCCATGTTCCCGTCTCTGTTTTCTTCACGGGAAAGATGGGAGTGTTACATTCGCTTGATGGACTTTCAATTAGAATGCCTACTTTGAGCATTTCTTTAATTACTGGTCTGATGCCATCTACAGCATCTGGTTTAAGGGGGTATTGTTTGGCACGTGGTCGATATGATGTCTTGGGCTCAATTCTTACTTCCTTTGCTGTGGTCATTTTTCCTATGTCTGCTTTTGACTTGAACCACAGTGAACTTGGTACTTTAGGGAAGTCTTTAGCTTGTAGCAGTATGTAGTCTTGTCATGCAGTCAAATGCGTTTTCGGACTTGCTTGAGTCATCCACTTCAGCTTATGTCTTGTCACTGTTCCATATGGGGTGTTTGTCAGTACGCTGACTGTGAGAGTCTGATGTGACCACGACTCCTCGCTTCTGGTCTCCGAGAATTGCACCATGCATCCGAGGTCCTTCAGGGGCCTGTGGGGTTTTCTCTTTATGGACACATGGGGTGTTATCTCAAACTGTAGCAGTTTTTTCGCTTGAGGCGGCAAGTCCACTGTGGTGGCCGCATCTCCATCTGCCGTGGAGTGCAGGTACTCCAGTCGAACTGGTTGGGGTCCCAATCACTTGAACTGTTTAACAAATTCTGTTCTGGCTTTCCCAAACTTCATGGTGATGTGTAGTGGTCAGTGGGTTTGTTTGGCCATCTACATTTTCGACTTTGGATTTTAACTGCCGGACTACAGATGAGGGCCCTTGTGTGGGTAAGTCTAGGGAGTAGAACATATGAGGCTCGTCTTGACCTTCGACTACTTGGATCTCCGCTTCCTCCCACCTGTGTACTGGTTTCATGCAATCATCTGTGGGGATAAGGATCATTTCCAGTTTACGGAGTAGGTCTCTTCCCAGGAGGTTCACAGGACTGTTCTTACTCAGGATGAACTTTGCTTCGTGGTTTCGTCCATTTTCATCCGTTATTTTTCTTTTCCTTGACTTCTCCAATAGTTCCATGTGTCCTCCTGCTCCTATCACAGTGATCCATTCTCTTCCTGGTACCAATCCTGGCACTTTGTCTTTGATGACAGATTTATCTGCTCCAGTGTCGCATTTTTTTTTTTTACTGGTGTTCGTCTTTGTCCCACCAGTAAATTGTAGTATGGTTTGCTGTCTTTGTCCCAGAGGGTGGACATGATTTCAGTTAAGTCTAACACTTCTGCTGGCGAGCAGGGGGTTTCTTCGTCCTCATCGCTTTCTTCAATTTCCTCTTCCGTGTTAGGCTTCCGTTCCTCTTCCCTCTGGCGTCATTCTTGATGTTGGTGTTCAGGGTTGAACGGTGGGGGTCTTCTGTTCCCCACGGGTGGAACTCTGCAGTCTCGAGCAAAGTGTCCTTTCTTTCCGCAGTTGTAACACCTGTCATCTGGATTTGCGCTTCTTGTTGGGCCGGGTCTTCCCCAGCCTCTTCCTCTTCCACGTCCTCGTTGGTAGAATACTTCTGATGACCCTTGGTTCACCAATGAGGCAATGGCTTGGGTCAGAGTATTAATTCCTGCGCTTACCTGTTTCTGGCGGTGTCTTTCCTCAGCATGAATCACCCACTCCATTAGTTGATTCATTGGCTTGTTTCGGTATGTGACACAGTACTTCTGCACGAACACTTTGATTAGGGGCTGGAACCCTTCCAGGAACCCTTGTCTCAGTTGATCCCACTGTGGATTTTGAACACTTCTTCAAATCTTGCTCTGAATTTATGAACTCCTTCTCCTGGTTCTTGTGTTGTGGCCCTGATTTTGTCATAGCATGGTGTTGGGCCCCACTTTTTCCACCAGCTATGTTAGGTCATGTGAGTCGTGGGACCGATTCACCTCTTTTCCTTCAATGGTGAAATAGCTGACGTCAGATTCTTGGTTTCGATTTCACCGCGGTCCAGAGTCCAGACCGAATTCCCGGGTTTGGGCACCAGAAAATGTCAGGTCCGCTGTTGACATTCATAACGTCGGACATAAGGAAGCATACTAAGACAACAATAATGAGATTTTTAACCGCTTCTGCAAAAGGGGGGAAGGGCACGATGCAAAAGTTGGAAGATGTGTCTATCCTCCCGCTTTTCCAAGGTTGTCTCCCACACACCCCTTCTGTTCCACGGGCTTTATTGAAACAAGATCACGTGACATAGAAATGGGTGGTGGCACAAACTTTAGGCAGGAATACAAAATGGAAGATGAAATAAGAGTAGATGATGCGCCTTAACCTATAGGTGTTGTTACTGTGAAATTCCAGTAGGCGGCGTCTCTGTAAAATTCTATTCTAGTGACTAAAATATATGAGTACAAGAGAGTACGAGAGTGTACGAGAGAGTACGAGAGAGTACGAGAGAGTGAGAGAGAGTACGAGAGAGCACGAGAGAGCACGAGAGAGTACGAGAGAGTACGAGAGAGTACGAGAGCGTACGAGAGAGTACGAGAGGGTACATTTCATATTTCACAAGGTGTAAGAAATAGTCTTCGGCTACTTCAGTTACTCGGGCTGGTCAGACTTGCGCTCAGCGTAGAAGTGGTTAGCCAAGGCTATGACAGCTGCTCAGGCTGACGAGACTGAGGAACTGCGTGCTATTCGTCAAATGGCTGAATCAGCAATAGCTACTAGGGCTGTTTTGGTATCCTACTGATGCTTTGGTTTGATTGAATTGAAATGCTGAATTGCTTCTCATATCATATCTGTACATTTTGCTTGATTTATTTGAAGTGCTGAACTTCTTTAGCATACCTGTACATGTTTGCTGTGCTATGCATCTGACTGAAATTTTCCTTTCTCATCTAACCCATATTTCAAAACAGATTTTTTAAAATAATGAAACAATTGTCTTTTGGTTCTAAACAAGTAGGTGGGACCGGCGAAGCCGGGACCCCTGCTTGTTTTCATTAAAAGGCAGGTTATGTTCTCATTTTCGTTCAGGGACCTAGGCGGACAGCTTGGGGTCCTATAGTTATGGATTGAGTTGTAGTCTTTAGTAGAGAGGACCGCGAACATTTCCAGCGAGTTTGATTCAGGGTTCATCAAAGTTGACTGTAATGTTTTGTCAAAGAAGAATGCTCTACATTGTTAATTACTTGGATTTGATATAAAAGAAGCTGAAGAATCATCTGAGTGCCTTCGTCTACCTCTCTGACCGGCGGAGTATCTGTGTAGATGAGGTGTCCCAGCGCTAACAAAGAACATCGCAATGCTAAGCTAACTCGCTAATATTAATTTTTTTGCGTTGTATTTCTTGTTTGAAAGTGACAACTAGTGAAGTAATATGAATCATCGAAAGAATTGAGATATTTGGAAATCAGAAGCATTATGGCTGCCACAACATCTTAAACTTCTGGTAAGAAAAATGTAATTTCTGTAATTAGAAAGCATCAGGTTCTCTCCTAGATAGACGTATTTCTTTTTTCAAATTAGATAATTTGATATTTTGCATTTACAAAGACAGGCATATTAACTTCCTTATGATGTTGACCCTAATAATGTGCTTTTGATTCATACAGTATCTCAGAAATACCACTTGTAATGATTTTTCTTAAGATTTTCCCTTCAAAGTAACACATTTGTACTCCCTATTGAAACCATGAATATGGAAGTGAAAATTGGGAATATGTGCATATGTGCAATATATACGCGAGAAATTGTAAATTTCAAAAATTTTAAGGCAATTTTCAGGGTGCGGCTTATATGTGAGTAAATACGGTAGGTTCAAGTGTGTCATTTTTAGCTTATACACATTTGTACTGCATTTAATGTTTTTTGTTTGTTTTCGCGTCCGGACGTATCAGTGCACCTTCCCCAACACGGGTGCACGCATCATGACCTTCATTGGAGGTCCAGCCACACAGGGTCCCGGTATGGTGGTGGGGGACGAGCTGAAGGTACCTATCCGGTCGTGGCATGATATTGAAAAAGACAACGCAAAGTTCATGAAGAAAGCTTCCAAGGTGAAAGTGCTTGTGCGGCTGTCAGCTCATTCTCCGTCACAGCACAGCTAAGCTATTTAAATTTGTCATCAGCATTACGAGTCATTGGCCAGCCGTGCGTCAGCCAGCGGTCACGTGATGGACATCTACGCTTGTTCGCTAGATCAGACTGGACTTCTCGAGATGAAGTGCTGTGCCAACAACACTGGGTAAGCTCTATTTTAAAAATCTATGAAAGACAAAATTGTCTTACTTTGAAAAGTGGCATCGACGCAGGGGTTACATGGTGATGGCTGACTCGTTCAACACATCGTTATTCAAGCAAACCTTCCAGAGAGTCTTCTCCAAGGATGTTCAAGGCTCCTTCAAGATGGCTTTTGCCGCCACGGTGGAAGTCAAGGTACGCTGTCAAGAATCTCAAAGCACACATTCCTAGATAATTGCTCTTTTTTATGCGTTTTTATGTGCAGGACCAGGAATGACTAAATGAAATCTTTATACATAATTTAATTTTATAAATGTTTGATGTGTTATTAAATACGGCAATATTTATGTAAGTTGCAAATCTCCACATTGTATTTTGGGATATTTGGGTTGTTCTATTTATTTGTGGGCCAACATGTGACAAATACAGTAAAAAAAATTTTTTTAAGTTTCAATAGGTTATTGTCTGTTTACGTGTGTGCAGATGTATTGTCACGAATCGAGTTCTATTGTTAAAGTTGTATTTACAGTAATCGATAGAATATCGCGGATAATGTAGACAAGATATGGCCACGAAAAACCATGAAGTAAGGTCACCCCTATTACTACTACATACCATACTTCAATAATACCTTGACA
Organism: Stigmatopora argus; assembly: GCF_051989625.1. Taxonomy (NCBI): domain Eukaryota; kingdom Metazoa; phylum Chordata; class Actinopteri; order Syngnathiformes; family Syngnathidae; genus Stigmatopora; species Stigmatopora argus. The sequence continues at coordinate 15,432,639 of NC_135401.1, forward strand.
TACAATAAAATTCCGAGCAAACTTTTGCCCTGAGATATGAGACAAATTTGACATACGATGGGGCCGCTAGGTGGTCCTTTTCAAGCTGCGCAGTGATATTCATGATGAGAGGGAGGGGCTTCTTTTAATATGGATAAAGGAGAAAGAGTTAATGGAATCTATGAGGACTTGAAACAAGCCAGCAACTGAGAAAGGGAATACTTTGACGCCAGCGGAAACCTTCAAAGCGAATCGTGGCTGATTCGATAACTTTAAAAACGAACTGGGATACACTCGGTTGTGAAGCATGCGAAAGCATCAAGTTCCGACTCGAAAGCCGCGGCGGAATACATTAACACCTTTGCTTCGGTTACAGCACAACAAAAGTGTGTGTTTCGTAAGTGCATGGAAGTTAAATTTAAAGTTTGTTATGTTATGCTGTGTCACAAAAGTGTCGCAAACTGAACGTGTGCCGTCAAGTCTCTCTCCTCCGCCGCTGCACACCATTGTTAGCCGCTCTCGTTTGTCTCGAAGGTAAGGACTCCATACAGTACTGTACATAATAATGTCACATTTTTATTGCAGATCATAACCACGAGATGAGTATTTGTTACTTTGTGAGCGTCGGTGGTCAATTACAACAATTATTTCCATTGTAATATCCTATTTTTTTATATGGGAAAAACTGATTTGAGGTAAGAGTAAATTGACATTCGAGCTCGGTCCCGGAATGCATCTCAAGGTATTACTTACTGTACATGTATTCTCCCCTATACAAAAATACAAGTACTCTAGTGCAATTACACTATTTACTCGCATATAAGCCGCACCCTTAAAATTGCCTTTAAATTGTTGAATTTTACAATTTCTTGCGCATAAACTGCCCCCTGATTCACAATTTTCACCCCATATTTTATTAGGGAGTACAAATGTGCTACTTTGAAGGGAAAATCTTAAGAAAAATCATCGCACGTGGTATTTCTGAGATACTGTATGAATCAAAAGCACATTATTAGGCTCAATATCATAAGTTAATATGCCTGTCTTTGTAAATATCAAAAAATCAAATTATTCTATTTGAAAAAAGACATAAGTCTATCTTGATGAGAACCTGATGCTTTTTGATGACAGAAATTACAATTTCACAATGGTATAAATTTGCTGTTTTCCATTGTGTTTTCATTAAGGCAGGTTAGTATATTTTTTCTTCTCGTTCAGGCACCTAAGTGGGTAGCTCAGGGTCCTTAAGTTTCCATGTTATGTTGTTTAGGAACTTAGGCGTACAGCTTGGGGTCCTATAGTTGTAGTTAGAGTTGTAGTTCTTTTGCATGGATTACCGTTAACGTTTTCAGTGGAGTTTTCAATGTTCGTCTAGAATTTGACTGTAAAGCCCTCGCGGAGAAGAATGCCATGCACTGTCAATTCCTTCGAATTCCTATAAAGGGAGCTGATGAATCATCTGTGTCTTCGTCTCACTCTCTGACCGGAGTATCTGTGTCGATGAGGTGTCCCAGCGCTATCAACGAACACCGTAACGCTAAGCTAATTTGCTAATAGTTTTATCTGTTTATCCTTTCTCTACTTTGAAATAAATGACCATCAGCCGCATTGTCTTGCGTTATGGCGTTTCGTCTTTGTCACCTTGCAGTTTCGTGCATGTCGTCTTTTTATGCGCATATAAGCCATAGCCTCGATTCAGTCATCATTTTTTTGTCTGACAAATGCGGCTTATATGCGAGTAAATACGGTATCAAGAAGTGTATGTATTAAATAGTTATAGGCATATGAAAAGACCTATGTATTACTCTCTAAATATAATCTATAAATTAAAAAAATGTAAATACTTTAAGTACTGTACTCAGTGAAAATAGTTACTCTCCGCTTGATTTAAATAATCATAAAAAACAGGGTAAGTCCTCCTTGTCAGATTCAAGAGGTATTGGATGATCAATGGAATCTTCAGGAGGCGCTGTTGGGGCAGTAGTAGGAGCTTATTTCTGTGAGAGGTTTTCGGCGCACAAGGAACATGGCTTCTGCCCTACAAATATGCTTTTGTACAAGGACATGACACTGTCAAGACGATTGCCAAATCCAATGGCTCCGACCATGTTGATATCATTCTCCTGGCCACGGTGTTGTAAACTGCGTCTCATATTGAAGATCTCCTGCAGAAGGAAGACCACGTTCTTCATCTTCATCCCCGTCGTTGTCCGCTGCCTCTTCTCCATTCCTGTGTTGACGTCCTCGTCATGCCACCTTTACTTATCTACGCCATGACTCCCTCATGAAGCTGGTTAATTTTTTATTAATTGTAGTTACCACTAGCTTAGTGTCCTTGGAAAAGGATACTTCCGAATGTTCGCTTCTTTCTCGGTAAAACGCACGGTAGATTCATTTATGCTGAAATGGCGTGCTACGACTTTAGCATATGTAGCAAAGTCACTTTTTCGGTCACTGTCATCGTGTCTTGTTTTTTTTTGGGCTCATTGGATGCCAGGACGCTTAGGAGACATTTTCAACAGCGACTCAAAATCCAAACAACGCTCGAATAGTCTCAGCGTATTCCTTATCCAAAATACATATGCCTGGAACCACAAAAAAAATTAAAGCCTCATATATGCCTTGTAATGAAGGCCACACGTGCTTTATGTATTTCTATTAGCTTACTTTCAAATTGTATTAAAAATTGTGGACCAAATTATGCTAATTCAATGTAGATATGGCTCTACTTACAAAATAATCCAAGTTGCAAAACCACTTCTGGAACTAATTAATTTTGAAAGTAGAGGTACCACTGTATCTTTAGGATAGGAATCTTTTTAAAAACATCGAAGCAAAATGCTTTGCAGTGGAACCGTTTGAATTAAGTATGTTTTTTTTTTAAAAATCGATTCCGGGAAAAGACTATTATATATTGCCCTATTCTTAGAGTGATTCACAATCTATCTGAAATCGATCTTTACACGTGTTTTTTGTAGAAATAAATAATAGATAGCTTCACTTCCAGTCCTGTTGACTAGTCGGCAGGGACGCAGCAACACTGCCTTGCAATTTGCCTAAATAACCGGCATCGACAAAGCTCAACAGTTACAGTTGTGGTCAAAAGTTTACATACACTTGTGAATAACATAATGTCATGGCTCTCTTGAGTTTCCACTTATTTCTACAACTCAGATTTTTCTCTGATAGTGTTTGGAACAGATACTTCTTTGTCACAAAAAAACATTCATGAAGTTTGGTTCTTTTATGACTTTACTATGGGTTAACAGAAAAAGTGATCAAATCTGCTGGGTCAAAAATATACATACAGCAACACGAATTAGCAATTTTGGTGACTTAGAAAGTTTTGTCAGTGAAATGAGCTTCATAGCATGCCCTCTTAACTTCTTGTGAGTGATTATGAGTGACTACAGCTGGTGACTTCTCTGAGGCCATTTAAATAGGGCCCATTGGATGCAAACGCCCACAAACGCTACAATGGGAAAGTCAAAGGAGCTCAGCATGGATCTGAAAAATCGAATCCTTGACTTGAACAAGTCAGGAAAGTCACTTGGAGCCATTTCAAAGCAGCTGCAGGTCCCAAGAGCAACAGTGCAAAAATTGTTTGTAAGTATAAAGTGCCTGGCACTGTTTTGTCACTGCCACGATCAGGAAGAAAACGCAAGCTATCAACTGCTCCTGAGAGAAAATTGGTCAGGAGGGTGAAGATTCAACCGAGAATTACTAAGAAGCAGATCTGCCAAGAATTAGAAGCTGCTGGAACACAGGTGTCAGTGTCCACAGTCAGGCGTGTTTTGCATCTCCATGGACTGAGAGGCTGCGGTGCAAGAAGGAAGCCCTTGCTCCAAAAGCGGCACCTTAAGGCTCGACTGAAGTTTGCTGCTGATCACATGGACAAAGATAAGACCTTCTGGAGGAAAGTTCTGTGGTCAGACGAAACAAAAATCGAGCTGTTTGGCCACAATGCCCAGCAATATGTTTGGAGGAGAAAAGGTGAGGCCTTTAACCCCAAGTACACCATGCCTACCGTCAAGCACGGTGGTGGTAGTATTATGCTGTGGGGCTGTTTTTCTCTGCCAATGGAACTGGTGCTTTACATAGAGTAAATGGGATAATGAAGGAGGATTACCTTCAAATTCTTCAAGATAACCTAAAGTCATCAGCCCGAAGATTGGGTCTTGGGCGCAGTTGGGTGTTCCAACAGGACAATGACCCTAAACACACATCAAAAGTGGTAATGGAATGGCTAAATCAGGCTAGAATTAAGGTTTTCGAATGGCCTTCCCAAAGTCCTGACTTAAACCCCATTGAGAACTTGTGGACAATGCTAAAGAAACAAGTACATCAAATTTAACTGAACTGCACCAATTCTGTCAAGAGGAGTGGTCAAAGATTCAACCAGAAGCTTGTGGATGGCTACCAAAAGCACCTTATTGAAGTGAAAATGGCCAAGGGACATGTTACCAAATATTAGCGCTGCTGTATGTATATTTTTGAACCAGCAGATTTGATCACTTTTTTCTGTTCACCCATAATAAAGTCATAAAAGAACCAAACTTCATGAATGATTTTTGTGACAAAGAAGTATCTGTTCCAATCACTCTATCAGAGAAACTGTTTTTCAGTCCCTCATCAAATTTTACTACATACATTGTATGCCCACTGTATCATTTGACTAGCCGGTGTTATAAAACATTAGCATAGCACGGTTATGCACAAGCTCAGTTGGCTCTTCTCTGCACTAGCATGGGTCACATTGTAGGTTAAGGCTAAGTACAATGAGGAGGTCATATATTCAATTTTTTTCAGAGAATCAGGCTGAGGCCACGCAACTTTTTCAAACGCTGTCCAGTGTTGGGAAAACGGGATTGCGTTTCGCATGGATTGGTTGTCACACTCGACCACCACTACAATACCATTATTGAAATTACCACTCTTATGCCTGTCAAAGAAATGCATGAACCTAGCGGTAATCTACATAATAAACACTAATTTGTGCCAATAATTTCATTCATTCATTCATTCATTTTCTGTACCGCTTAGGGTGCCAAGCAATCGCAGGGCACAAGGAGACCACTCACACTCATAGATATACACTGCTCACAAAAATTAATGGAAGAAACAAATTAGATACAGCAGGTCTCAATATGAGGTTGGATATCTATACAAATGACAATAGGGTAATGAACAAAAGGGTGCCAAGTCGTTTAATGGAAATAAACAGCCCACAGGGCTCAATTTTGTAGGCATTCTTAAATCAGAGTCAAGCGAAGATGTGGCAGGCTATTCATTTTTTTAATTCATTCATTTTCTCAAACGCTTATCCTCACAAGGGTCGCAGGTGGTGCTGGAGCCTATTCCAGCTGACTTCGGGCACCAGGCGGGGGACACCCTGAATTGGTGGCCAGCCAATTGTAGGGCACAAGGAGATGGTCAACCAGCCTACATGCATATTTTTGTAATGAGGGAGGAAACCGCAAGCCAGGTGTGAACATGCAAACTCCACCAGTATGGACCGACCTGGGATCAAACCCACAACCCCGGAACTGTGAGATTGACGCACTAACCACTTGATCGCCTAAAACTTGCATTTTTAATTGCATGCATATATTCATTAATTTTCTGTACGACTTATCCTTACAAGTGTCGTGGGGGGTGCTGGAGCCTATCTTAGCCAATTATGGACACAAGATGGCGGACACCCTGGATCAGTGGCTAGCCAATCGCAGGGCACAAGGAGACAAACAACCCTTCATCTTCACGTTCATTGTGAGGGACGATACGCTAACTAACCACTTGGCCGCCGGGCCAGCTGCCAATAATTTAAAAAAAAAATCATTCATGGGTTGAGGAAACTTCTAGGGCCCTGTCCAGCTCTCTGAGAATAACCACCAGTTTCCAGGAATGTCCTCCATGTTCTTGAAGTTGTGCTGCGAGACATATTAAACCATCTTGTTGCAGCACGTGTGGATGTGCCATCCTGGAGAAGTTGGACACCCTGTGCAACCTGTGTAGGGTTATGGAATCTTCTTATACTGCCAGTAGGGATAATTACTCAAGCCAAAATAGCACGAGTGGAAAACCAGCCAAATAAGATCAAAAAGGAGAAACTTGAAATGACCTCCACATGTAAAACCAGTCCTATTTTGAGGGTTTTCTAATTGATGCCATTGTAATCCACCAAGACAGTTTAAAGTGATTAACGATGCCCTCAGCTGCTTAACCAACCGGAAAATTATCACACAGGTTTATTTAATTTCATGCCAGATCCAATAAAAAAATCCTTTAATTTTTGTGAGCAGTGCATTTATTTTGAGTTGTGAATATTTTTTTCCTACCTTCATTTGGGTCAGTTTTGATTAAAATATTTATTTTGGCAATACCTAATTTTACTTTACTATTTGCTTGATTTTTCTACTCCTTTTCCTCCAAGACTATATAGATGCTGCTTAATTCAATGGCTGCCCAAACCATCCTAATTCCCTCCTTTTTCCTTTCAGACGTCCAGAGAGGTGAAAGTGTCTGGAGCCATCGGACCCTGCGTGTCCCTTAATGCCAAAGGACCCTGCGTCTCCGAAAATGTACGCCCATATTTATTTGTTGTCTCTTAACTGATTGAGTTGAGTTCCAAACGCACCAATAGGAGCCTCACTGTGGCACCGACACTATCTCTAGCTCCCCACCAATGGGAGCGTCATGTTGCCACTCAACTGTGCCGCAAACACTACCTATAGTGCCGGGAGCATCGTGTTGTCATACCACTGTGGCTCCTCTACACCCAGCGATGGGAGCGTGACTCGCATTGGCACACCACTGTTGCCCCGACACTACTTCCGCGCTGATACACCCCACCAATTGGAGCGTCGCATTGGCACAACACTGTGACCCTGAAATTATATCAAGCACGGCTACAAGCAGCTTTGGGCCTGAACAGTCTAATTTGTACCGTGGCATCGCAATGTGCCATGCCTTGCTCTTATCAACATGCTCATTCCCACTGCGCTCAACTTTCTTTGCATTTCCATCACACTTTGTTTTGCCATCAAAAAACAATAATTGGTATCATCATATCCATCCTTCTCCATTTTATATAGATCACCCCTCCGCTTAGTGCACATTTTATCCTGCAGGTCTACTATTTTATGTATATTAAGATGGCCAGCAAACTCATATTTGTTTATCCATAAGTTAAGGTGCTTAACCCTTGAAGCGCTTGGATTTTCGACAAATTTCCAATCTTTACACGGCAGCCGCTGCTTCGGATCGTCTTCACTAGCCGCCTTGCTATTCGATCTCCCCATTTTGAAACAGGTGTGTAATCAGGTTAATAATTTCCCCGTTATTTTTATTTCTCCTTCGACTTTCGTTTGTTTTCCTTAGGTTATCATTACACACGCAGCACACAAGTATACTCTCGGAGCTTACTGACCGTCTTAAGTACAGGACACCGACCCCCTTCAGTTTTATAGACTAATACTCTGTCTTTTCACCTGTTGGGGACTAGTATTTTCAGGGTTTTACTGTCGCTGTCCTCCCGGATGCGATCTTATCCATTTCTCTCACAAATGGACCCTCACATGAATGCTTCCCCCACATTCGGAAACTCCTCACGAATGCAAACATTCACGCGGACTTACCCGAGATGTCTTCAAGTCTTTTAGGCTGAGTCTTCAACCGTCGGGAACCCAGGCGCTCAGCTGACTTCCAGCCTGCAAAGGGTCTTAGATGCCGTGGCCACGGTCTTTCTCGGATGTCGACTCAGCGCCTGGATTCCTTCGGTATATTGACTCCCAGGCTCGTAGGACCAATATGATAGTTTCACCAATAGGCATTCCATATGCACGCATAAATAAAGAGATAAGACGATCTGGGTTTTTCTTGTAAGGAGAAATCGAACCTTTCAGGTCTCGACCCAGGTTCGTTCTGGCGTCACACGTTTCTTTTCCTTGTTTATTAACTTCAAGGACCCTCGTTACAATGGACGTCTCAACTCTCAAGGGAGGGGTGGGAAACAGAAGTGAGACGTCAAATAGTCAAAACAAATGAAGGGCATGTGCAGCTGAAGGATCTTCTCCACACTGCAGCAGTCCAAGTGGATTCGGCTTCCCTTTTGTTTAGTCTAAGGACCAAAGCATTTACTTCGTTGCAAGCAGGCATTTTAGATGTAGTAAGCGAAGCACTTTTTTCATTGCAAGCAAATGTATAATAATGTAAGACTAATAAACCTAACAGGAAACACAATGGATCCAAAGCAAGCCGGTGCAATGAAGGTAGTGCGAAGAAAAGGCGGACTTGGGCTAAAACTCCCATTAACCCAGGGGTGAGCAAATTATTCCACAAAGGGGTGCTGTGGGTGTGGGTTTTCATTTCAATCCATAAAGAGGACACCTTTTCACCAATCTGGTGTCCTACAAGTCCAATCAGTAGAATGCAGTCAGGTGCTCCTTGTTTTCTGCAGAAATCTCATTGATTAAAGTGTCTGTGCTGGATCGGTTTGACAAAAACCCGCACCCACAGCAGCCCTGCAGGACCCCTTTGCCCACTCCTGGATTAACCTGTTTTTTGGATTTATATCAAGCGGAGATGACCTATTTTCATTGAGTACAGTATTTAAAGTATTTGCAATTTTTTATACATAGATTATATTTAAATATTAATACATTACGGTCTTTGCATACTGTGTACTGAGTCCTCTTTTGTACTCCCTGTACACATACGACTGTACACCCACCCACCAGTCTAACGCCATCATCAAATTCGCTGACGACACCACTGTGGTCGGACTCATCTCAGGAGGGGATGAGTCGGCTTACAGAGATGAGGTCAACAATTTGTCTTCGTGGTGCTCGGTGAACAATCTCACACTGAACACCACGAAAACTAAAGAAATAATCCTGGACTTTCGCAAACACGGCACAGATCTGGCCCCACTCCTCATAAATGGAGTATGTGTAGACAGGGTCCAGTCCTTTAAATTCCTGGGGGTCCACGTCACGGATAAGCTCTCATGGTCTACAAACATCACGGCAGTGGTGAAGAAGGCTCAGAAACGACTCCATTTCCTCAGGGTACTTAGGAAGAACAACTTGGGCACCAAGCTTCTGATAACCTTCTATAGAACCACTGTAGAGAGCATCCTGGCGTACGGCATCACAGTGTGGTACGCTGGAAGCACGGCGGCAGACAAAAAGGCCATGCAGAAAGTGATTAACACTGCCCAGAGGATTGTCGGCTGCTCTCTGCCCTCACTGGAAGACATTGCCAGCCCTCGTTACCTCAGCAGAGCCAAGAACATCATAGGGGACCCTTACCACCCTGGTCACAATCTGTTCCAGCTGCTGCCCTCTGGCAGACGCTATAGGTCCCACAAAGCACGGACAAATAGGCTTAAGGACAGTTTTTCCCCCACATCCATCAGAAATCTAAACTCGCGGTAACATAACACACATTCCCTTCTGCGGTAATATGAAAAGATGTTTGGGTGGTGATATGCCTCCTACTAGCTGACTGAAGTAAGGTAAGTGAAAGACTGAGAGGTAAGCGACCTGTATCCAAAACAGCAGAATGCCAAATTACAAGTCCGTAACTTACACTTATTTAGGTCTTTGCCGAGTAAACGTAGCTTATGGAGAAGCACCATCAATTTCGTCACACGCAGTATCTGCGTGTGATGACAAGTAGGCTTTTTGTGTTGTGATAATGACGACAGGGCCTATGTCCGATTATTATTATTATTATTATTGAAGGACTCACCTTTTTAACATGTATATCTGACTCTATTAACAACCATCAGCTTCATCGGGATCTTCTTTAGTGTGGTGTCGACAGCCTTGTCTAACAATCAAGTTATCACAGCTGCTCGTTACCTCGATCCGGACATCTTGAACATATAAAGACTCTTGCCGCAACTCTTGTTACATGGCCCTTAGCCTGGTGCTTTTTCTTGCCAAATAAATTGAATTGAAAAAAAAAATTGAATTGAATTGAACTCTGCTTTCGTCACCCTTTGTTGGTAATGAGATGTGTCTCTGTGACCTCTAGTGCCGTTTTAATCATATTTTTTCAGTAGACTCCCCTGTGCATGCATACTCCTTGATTAGCAAAAGTGTAACAATGTTATTAAAACAATTTATATACTTATTGTACATTTAAAGGGTTGAAATTACAAGAAATATCCCCATTTACTTGTGCAGTGGTAACTTGAGATACGAGCTGAATGCATTCCGGGACTGATCTCGTATGTCAATGTACTCGTATCTGAAATGAACGTTTTCCATAGAAATGAATTCGTTCCCACCCTCTGAAAAAAACCACACACACACATGAAAAAAGTTTTAATCTTACTTTACACAAAATTTAAACCTTCTTGTGCAATAACCAAGGCAAAGAGGTTAATGTATTCCACCGCGGCTTTCAGGGCGAACTTCCTGCTTCTCCATACGTGTTGACGAGCGAGCTTAGTCACGCGTACACTCGATTATTTCGTGCTTAAAATTGATTGTCATCATACGTTTTTATTTCGCACCACCCTTCATTGCACCGGATTGTGCACGTACAGATCTTTGCACGAGGGAGAGTCGGCTCATAAAGCAGCCTCTGGTGGCCTGGCCAACTGGCTGTCTCAAATTTGTCTAGTTTCTCAAGGTAAATATTTGCTCGGAATTTTACTCGTATCTAAAATTGCTCGTATGTTGGGGCACTCATATCTTAAGCTATTACTGTATTTTTTAATATCTTTTAAATCCTGATTATCACTCTCAAGGAATTACATCTAAAAATATGAATGTTCATGCCTCTCTCGGTCTAAAAGGTTCCCAACCTCTTGCTCTGAAGAAAATTGGTTTACATTGGTTGGTCTTGTATTGTTCCAGGAGATAGGCAGCGGTGGAACGTGTCAGTGGAAGATTTGCGGTTTGGACCCCAGCACCACCCTGGCGCTCTACTTTGAGGTGGTCAATCAGGTATGCCCCACCAACAATTTACGACATTTGCTATCCGTTTATTGTCCGGGTTCGTGTTTGTGCCCAGCACAACGCTCCAATCCCTCAAGGCGGCCGTGGAACGCTGCAGTTCGTCACGCAGTACCAGCACGCGTCGGGGCAGAGACGCATACGTGTTACCACCATTGCAAGAAAGTAAGACGCACACATACAGGGAGTAGAGTCTTGAAAAGTGTTGGATTTTTACACCTATACGTGTCAAAAAGTTCAATCATTGGCTGAAAAAGTAAAACTGACAAATGAAGAAACCTAAAATTAAAAAGAGATTTTTGTTAAATGAAATAAAGTAAATACAACAAAAAATTAGAAATATGATAGAAAGAAGAAAACAATACTTGGAACTCTATTGTGTGTTCACAAAATGTATTACATTTTAAATTAATTACTTTTTACTTTAATTAATATTAAAATAATTTAAGGATGTTCCTGAATACATATTTTTAATGTTATGTCTTTTGAACTTTTTAGTTTGATTGTTCTTGAATCCTGTCTTAACAATAACCAAATGTTTAAAAAAAAAACGTATTTTCACACCTACAAAACGCACCTGCGTCTGAAAGGGTGGGTATATTTTCTGTTTTTTGTCAATACAAAGTGCGCCTCTTCGGATAGGGCGCTAGCATGACACAAGGCAAGAGTATGTTATGCTAGCAGCTAGCCGCTAGGTGTTTTTTTAAAGGCCGCATGAGCAAAACTAAGTTTGATAGTGCTTTATTGAGGTAAAAGGTACACACGTTAATAGAGGTTAAAGCAGTTAAACATCTACAAAACCGTCAAACTCCTCATATAATATATATTGTATCTAATATAAAGAGTTCGGCGTTCAACATGCTATGCTGCATCTTACTGTCAGTCAGAGTTGTGTATTCCGGGAACTTGATGCCAGCTTTGGCGAAAGCTTGAACAACAGTGCTTGCAAGTTCATAAAATTAAGTAAAAGATGACAAAGACACTAATCCACTTTTAATAATTCAGGTTTCCCGCTGGTATTTAAAAAATCTTTAAAACCATTTTATAAAAATCCATGTAGCACATTTTTGGGTCTATAAGTCGTACCTGAGTACAGTCGTACCTCTACTTACAAAGTAAATTGGTTCCAGACATTTTTTCGTTAGTTGGAAATTGCAATTAAAGCAGTACTTTCTTTGCATGTAAATTCTCTAATTCGTTCCACAGTCCTTACACAACTACCAACTAAACCCTTTAAAATTGGTCAGTGTCCCAATTTTGTATGAAAGATGTGAGAAACACACAAAAGAGAAAATGATTTATTAATGTCTTAATGTGTTAAAACGCAGGTGAACAAGAGGAAGCTAATGGTAGGCAGCAGATAGAGCACACAAACACATGAACACACATCTAATAAACACAACATTAACCAATTGTGTGTTTAAAAAACAACTACTTGGTAACCTTTGTTTGTAGCTGGGCGGATGCGCAGACTCAAATCCAAAGTATCGCCGCATCCTTTGATCAAGAGGCGGCGGCCATTTTAATGGCACGTCTGGCAGTGTACCGCGCTGACATGGAGGAGGGGCCAGATGTCCTCCGCTGGTTGGACCGGCAGCTCATCAGATTGGTAAATTTTGCATACTTTTGTCTTTTGTTTGATTATTTTCTTATGTTGCCTACGTCTATGGTGTTTTTCTACCACTCAACTGTTATTTATTCATCCTAGCATGGACAAATGGAGATGGATGGTTGGAGAGATGGTTGTATATACACTGCTCACAAAAATTAATGGAAGAAACCCATTAGACACATCAGGTCTCAATATGAAGTTGGATATCTATACAAATATCAAGAGGGCAATCTCTTCGGAGCAAAAGGATGCCAAGTCGTTTAATGGAAATAAACATTTTCAGCATACAGAGGGCTCAATTTTGTAGACACCCAAAATCTGAGTGAAATGAAGATGTGTGAAGAATGTTTTCATTCATTTATTTTCTCAACCGCTTATCCTCACAAGGGTCACAGGGAGATGGTCAACCTTTAACGCTCAAACTTAGGGGGAATTTCAAATCTTCGACCAGCCTACCCTGCATGGTTTTGAAATGTGGGAGAAAACCGGAGCACCCAGGGTAAACACACACAACATGCACTCAGTGAGGACCAACCTGGGATCAAACCCTTGACCCCAGAACTGTGAGGCCGACGCACTAACCACTGTGTGGGTGCCATGAGCTAGTATGTATAAAAACTTTGCGGCATGCTCCTAATGAGATGACAGATGGTGTCTTGTGGCATTTCCTGCCAGAACTATGTAAGGGCATCCATCCCTGAGCTGTGAGTCTGAGGAGCAACCTGGTGTTGTATCCCGGACAGAAATTGAATGTCTCACAGATGTTCTATTAGGCAGTGGCGGTCGGTGCATTTTCTCGTAGCGCCTTCGACGTATCAATCCAACCCTGAAATTTTTTTTATGGCTATAAAACCTCTACTGCAGCTAGAGCTGCGACACATAAAAAATAATCAATAAATCAATGCGCAAAAATGGGGTAAAATCCATTTCCTAGCAGCATTTCATGATTAAATACAAATACTGGAGCTTTTCACACATTAAAACCAGGCCAGGGGGGGCGATTTTTCCCGGGAAAAGACAGCGATGAACGTCAATGGCGTACGGGCAAACATTGCCCGAAAAAGGGGTAAAATCCAGCCGAAAACAGCATTTATTGATTAAATACAAATACTGGAGCTTTTTAGACATCAGAACCGGGCCCGGAGTATCATTTCCCCGGTAAAAAGACAGCGATGAATGTCGATACGTCCATACGTGAAATTACAAAAAATTCACTAAAATTAGGTAAAATCCACTTCCTAGCAGCATTTATTGACTGAATACAAATACTGGAGCTTTTGAGACATTACAACCAGGCCAGGGGGTGATTTCCTCGGGAAAAGACAGCAATGGACGTCAATGGTGAAACGGCAAAAATTAAACTGGGGTAAAATCCACATCCTAGCAGCATTTAGTGAGTAAATACAAACACTTGAGCTTAAATACAAACACTGGAGCTTTTCAGATATCAGAACTGGGTCCACAATTGAAATATTATTTAGGAATATAGCCATATTATACTCACCAAAAATTCTTTTTAACTGTACACAATATCCATCCTCCTTTCTTTCTTCCTTCTTTCCTATCGCCATCAAAGCTAATGATGAAAGTCGAGCCTGTCCTGTCATATTTCCGGCATAGTCCGTTTTGAAAATGGCTTTAAATCAATATACTATTTGCTGGTGCAGCTAAGTTAGCGCACTGAAAGTGCCGCCCACACCATTTTCCCGGCTGTAACTGGCTTGCTAGCTTCCGAGTTCACCGCCCTTTCTTAATGATGTCCATTTTTTTCTGGAAAAGTCCGTCTGGAAAATAGCTTTGTGAGCGAATCTGCAACAGAATCCATTTGTTTTTGCTTCTGTCGGCCATTGTGGGTGGAGTTTGCGATCTGTGGCTGCCTCCCTATGGCTTTGGCCCACCTACTAGCCAATCATAGTTGGTGAAAGCAATGACGTATCCCAGCCAGCAAACTGCTAATGCGTATGAAAAAGCATTGTGGCGTTGCCAACTCAAAATCTGATTGGTTAAAAGCAACAGTCTAGTTTAATGCAGCAGAGCCCGCAGAACTGATTGTGAAGGCTTTGAGGCAGATCTGATCTGGCAACAAATAATGGCTGAAATGTGATTGGTTAAATGCTTCAATATGAAAACACACATCTGGAAGCAGTGCAACTAGGGGGGAAAGCAATGAACGGAAGCTAACAGACCATTTCGAATAATAAGTATTGATGGACAAAATATATGATTCAGATATTTAAATCAGGGGATTGTGAAGGCCATTCAATTGTTATCCTCCAGGTACTGTCTGCATACTCTTGCCACATTGTTGTGCATTCTGAGGAAACCCGAATCTACTGCACCAGCGTAGGGTGTCACAATGTGTTAAAGGATTTTATCTCGGTACCTTATGGCAGTCAGAGCGAATAATGTAGACCAGACATGGCTGCGATATTTGAGTATATCTATATATAGAGATAGAGATATACCGTAAAACCTATTTGAACGGCATCTTGGTGGAAGAATTGAAAAATAGAACGGCACCCTCTAATTGAACTGCATCTCTTGAACGACACCTCTAATTGAACGTCACCTCGAATTGAACGTCACTACGGGAAAAGTTTGAAAAATAGAGCGGCATTCCGGAGGTTTTTCTCAACCTGAGAAGGTGGTCAGATGGCAAGCGCCTTCTTGCCTGGGATTCACACTGTTGTCACATTAGCGATGCCACCAAGAAGCAATTGAAGAAGCTCCATATTGATGTGGCCGTGATTCCCGGAGGCTGCCCCAAATTTATACAGGCCCCCGTGGTCTACTGGAACGCCCCATTCAAGGCCAAGGTCGACAGTTCTACGAGAACGGGATATTGCACGGCAAGAAGAGCTACATACACCAAATTTGGCAACATGCGAGCACCAACAATGGAAGTTTATTTGAAATGGATTGTCGATGCTTGGGATCATCTACCAGAGGATCTAATCATCAAGTCGTTCAAGGGATGCGGACTGACCAACGCTCTCGACAGCTCGAAGGATTGCCAGATCCATTGGTTCAGTCAGACGGCCCGATTCAGACTGGTTTGCAACTTCTCCAGCAAGCGTGAGCCGATGACGACGATGAACGTTAACTCACTCAGAAACTCGATGCTGATGCGGAAGGTGACGTGAATGACGAGGACAGCTACAACAGCGACGTGTCACTTGATTTTCACCAGTGAATTTGTAATTACTTACCAGTAATCGCCTTGTATTTGTGCCTTTTGTTGAATAAATATGCTATATGGTTTCTCTTTTCATCCATAAAATTTACCACATCTTCTCAAAATTCTGACCAGCTCGTCGAAAAATAGAGCGGCACCTTCTAATTGAAAGGCACCTCTGATTGAACGTTACTACGGGGGAAAGTGTGGCATGCCAATGAAATAGAGGTTTTAGTTAATTATAGTTGTAGATATAGTTATAGATTATAGTTATAGATATAGTTGTAGATATAGTTATAGATATAGTTATAGATATAGTTGTAGATATGGTTATAGATTATAGTTATAGATTATAGTTGTAGATTATAGTTCTAGATTATAGTTCTAGATTATAGTTCTAGATTATAGTTCTAGATTATAGTTCTAGATTATAGATATAGATTATAGTTATAGTTTGGGGGAAATCCAACTTCCACGCCGCTCATCCACTTGGTCCAGTCGTCTTGTCCACCCGGAGAGCTCTATTTTCGAATAAGAGCGACGACATCCGCCCCGTGCCCACACATGGGGAGAAATCCAACTTCCACTCTGCCCCTCAACGGCGTCCAGTCTTCTTGTCCGCCCAGAAAGCTCTATTTTCAGATAAGAGCGACGGCATCTTACAGGCCCCCGCAAAGAAATCCAACTTCCACTCCACCCCACCGTGGCGTCCAACTGTCTTGTCTGCCTATAGAGCTCTATTTTGTATTTTTGGATAAGGCCAATGGCCTCTGCCCAGCGTTCGGCCTTTGTATTTTTAAATGACATACTTCTCCTTTGCGCGACCATTCTTCTACCGCGGAATTTTTCTTCTTTGGCGCTGAGTTGAGTGGTGTCTCCTGTCTTCCGCTTTTGAGTTTCAGGGTGAATTTCAACATTTTTATGAACATTTTTTGTTTGGATACTTAATTTAAAATACCTTGATAGACTGAAGCCGAGCTATTTGTGGACTATTTTTCCTACAGTGTCAGAAGTTTGGTGATTACCATAAAGATGATCCCAACTCCTTTAGGTTCTCCGAGACCTTCTCCTTGTACCCTCAGGTGAGCCATGTTACGGTGCCTACTGGTGTCTCTACCAACCGTTTCCTTAACACCACTGCCCATGTACATTTTGTTTCAGTTCATGTTCCACCTGAGGCGCTCACCCTTCCTGCAGGTGTTTAACAACAGTCCAGACGAGAGCTCGTACTACCGTCACCAGTTCAACCGCCATGAACTCACACAGGCGCTCATCATGATCCAGCCTGTCCTCTATGCATACTCCTTCCAGGGACCACCTGAGGTCAGTTGCTCACCTCATTTTATGATTAATTTCGCATGCTTCTATTGATCCAGTGATTCTTACCCTGGGTTCGATCGAACCCAAGGGGTTCTGTCAGTCGATCTTAGAGGTTCGGTGGAGCGTGTGCCACGAAGGTCAAGACACCGACTCATTTATCTATTAATCATTTTAAAGCATGATTTATGGATGTGTGGGTGGGTGTGTGTATGTGTGGTTATGTTAATATTCTCACGCTGCGTTTGTCCAAACCGTGCATCGTGGAAAGTTGAATTTTTTTATGGTGGCCAGAAACGGCTGTTGGATCCTAATATATAGATAGTAATAGTGACTGAATTTCTTCACCTTCTCTAAGCGTGTAAACTCAACTTTTATTTGTTACAGCTGAAGGCAGAGTTGATGTATGAATCGTTGTTTTTACATGATGTGCCTAAACACACCGTGTGGCTGATTGGTCGTAAGGTAGGACGTTTTTCCACGTCATTTACAAACGTCATTTTCGGAAGAATTTCCGCCAGCGAGTTTGCAGGTGCTCCCCGAAACACTTTTTTTTCTGTCGTGACTTTTCCACTTTCATCCTTTATTGTGATCTGCCCACGTGTGGATTAGCCACTGTGCTTCTCCTTACACAAATTGATTACCAAAACACGCACAATAACAACCTCGCCCACGCAGGTTGGATTGGCGAAGCCGGGCCCTCGTGCTTGTTTGAAAATAAAACGTGCTCGGCAAATTGGACGACATGGAACACCAGCGAGGGGGATTTTTGGGGGAGAAATGCGAGTCCTGGGCGACGTTATGGCGGATTGAATTGGCCTTGTCCGAAAATAGAGCACTTAGGCCGTTGAGGATGGCGGGACGTGGAGGCGTAGGAACGTGGAAGTTGAGATTCCATTTAAGTCCGGGCAGTGGGGTGATGTCATTGCGCGAAAATAGAGCTCCTTGGGCGGCTAATTGACGGTTGGATAGCGCGGAGTAGCAAAGTGGAAGTTTAATTTCTCCCCCGGTGGTCCAGTGGCGCATGCCGGCCGCATTGGCCGGCGATCCAGCGGTGCATGCCGGCGGCGAGCGAAGTCTGCCCCGGCCGGAACAGGCAGCAACAAGTTTTTGGGGAAGTGGTTGCTTTCCCGGACATTTTTATTGAAAGTTTAACTAAGGTTGTGAATCAACATCATCATATGTGGGAATGCTGCTGCTGCCTGGCTTCATGGTAAAGCCAGCTTTAATGGACCGTCCTCATGTTTTAAAAAACAAGAACAAAGCCTATGTTTTGACTGATTCGTTCAGAATAGACAATGGTGTTTTTTAGGTCGTCTTGTTACCTGACATGTTTCCATCTCACGCTTAGTCAGGGGAGTATAGTAATAACTCGAATATCAAGGGCAATGGACCTATGGCCACAAGAAGACAAAAAACTTGGACTTAAACTCCCATTAACCTGTTTTGGGGGATTTATATCAAGCAGAAAGGAACTATTTTCACTGTGAGTAGTTTTTAAAGAATTTTATTACTTTCATATATATATATATATATATATACACATTATATTTAGATAATACATTAGTCTTTTGATATGCTTATAGCTGTAATATTTAATAAATATACACTTTTTGATCATTGTACTGGTGCACTTGTATTTCTGTATAGGAACGAAAACATGTATTGTGGTAGTAATAATAGGGGTGATCCTACTTCGCGGCTTTTTGTTTATCGCGGTCATGTCTGGTCTCCATTAACCACGATATTCGAGGGATTAGTATAAAGGCTCATCTGATGTTTTCCAAAAAACATCTTGATCATCCTCCACACTTTTGAAAGAACATTCTGTGGACTGATGAGTCAAAAGTTTAACTTATTGGAAAGTGTGAGGCCCATTACATTTGGCGAAAAAATGGCATAGCATTCCATCAAAAGACCAACAGTGAAGCATGGTGGTGGCAGTGTGATGGGCTGGGGCTTCTTGCTGCCTTAGGACCGGGACGACTTGCTGTAATTGAAGGAAGAATGAATTCTGCTGTCTACCAGCAAAGTTTGAAGGAGAACGTCCGACCCTCAGTTCCTGTGCTCAAACTCCAGTGCTCTTAGAGCATGAATAATGACAATGATCCAAAGTACACCAGCAGGTCCACCTCTGAATGGCAAAAAAAAAAAGTTAAGGTTTTGGAGTGGCCAAGTAGAAGTCCCGATTTAAATCCTATTGAAATGCTGTTGGGTGATCTGAAACGGGCTGTTCATGGTAGAAAACCCTCTAATATTGCAGAATTGAAACAATTCTCCACAGAAGAGTGGGCCAAAATTCCTCCAAAGAATTATGAAAGAAAGGTTATTACTGTCAAAGGTGGCACAACCCGGTATTAGGTTCAGGGGGCAAAATCATCATTTAGAAACTGAATTTTCTATTTCCTTGAGTTGTCTCTGTGTCATACTAAAATTGGTTTGATGATCTGAAACCTTAGTGTGTGATAAATATGCAAAAAACAGAAATCAGGAAGGGGGTAAGTACTTTTTCACGGCACTATATATGGTAAAATTATAATGTGGGGCGTTTTTTGTATACGACTGCACGTAGAGTGTAAGTGTATATTTTATTTCTGTGGACTCACTGTATACGAAAAGATCCAAGTTACGAAATCCCCCAAAACGTAAATGTATTTTTTGTATTCGTTATTTTATTTTGAAATCGTCGCAGTAGCGTAGAGTCCTGCTTGACAATCTCCCTTCACTCCGGGGGCCAATGGGTGTCTCCCAACAACAACTCTCTGTTTTTTATTTTTTTTCCCTGTGTGGTTAAAGCGACTTTGTTCTTTATTTAAATTACTGGTGCAAATTAAATGAAGAAGGTGGCCCCGTTTTCCGTCCATAACTAATACAGTAATCCCTCGATTATCGTGGTTAATGTAGACCAGACATGGCCACGATAAACGAAAAACCGCGAAGTAGAGTCACCCTTATTTTTTTTAACTTCAGTGCTCTGTCCTAGTAGCAAGCAGAGGACAGGGGAGTGACTTTCACTTGCGAATTTCAGCATGGATTTTAACGTTTTTAAGAACTTTAAAAAAAATTGTATTTACCGTATTTTCACGACTATATGGCGCATTTAAAGGCGCAGTCTCAGTAACAAGTGCTATTTCTGTATTTGACATACACACAAGGTGCACCGCACTAATACACGCAGCCAGGCATGCCAAAACATACACCATCTTAAACATACGGACACACGCTAAAAACACGTTTTTAAAAAGGCAACGGAAGCAAAACTGAGTTCGGTTGTACTTTATTTAGCCATTTTACAATGTACTCACGTTTTTTGATCAAGCATCACCCACAAATCCATCAAAGTCCTCATTTTCTGTGTCCGACTTGAACAATTGTGCAAATGATTCATCAAAAATGCTGGGTTCCCGCTCTTCGTTGTCAGAGTCACTCACATTGCCATGTGGCTCCACAGAAATGATACCGGCTTTGGCAAAAGCTCGAACAACAGTGCAAGCAGACACGTTAGTCCAAGCGGCCACAATCCATTCGCAAATAGTGGCGCAACCCTCCTACTCTTCGTAAAGCTGTTTGTCACCTATCATCCATTGTTCCCATGCCGCTCGCAACTTTGCTTTGAACGCTCGGTTGATGCCGATGTCCAGCGCTTGGAGTTCTTTAGTTAAGCCTCCGGGAATGACGGCAAGCTCAGAGTTCATTTTCGTGACTTGGTTTTTCACCGCTGCTGTGAGATGGGCACGCATGGAGTCGCAATCAAAAGTGACGGCGAGCCATCCGGTCTCTTAACATACACCTCACTATATGTATGTATATATGTGCTTATATATATATATGTGTGCTATGTATGTATGTGTGCATGTGTATATATATATATATATATATATATATATATATATATATATATATATATATATATATATATATATGTGTATATATATATATATGTGTATATATATATATGTGTATATATATATATATATATGTGTGTATATATATATATATGTGTGTATATATATATATATATATATATATATATATATATATATATATATGTGTATATATATATATATGTGTATATATATATATATTTCAGCAACACGCTTATTTATATATTTATTCATGTATTTATTTATTAACTTACTTATTACCTATCTATTTATGTCTAAAATGCCTTTCCTATTTCTGCATCCTCGCCCTCTTGCTACTGTAACAACGAAATTTCCCGAATATGGGATGAATAGAGTTATCCAATCCAATCCAATTTTCTCCTCGTCCATCCAGCCCTTTTGGTTTGCCTCCACGATGACGCCGGCCGGAAACTTTTCTTTCGGCAGCGTCTTTCGCTTAAAAATCACCATAGGTGGTAGTTTCTGTCCATTAGCATGGCAACCAAGAACGACAGTAAAAGTGTCTTCTTAAACACACCCCCTCCGCATGCCTGACCCCACCCACGTCCGCCTTTTCTCTATATAAGAAGCGTGTCGGCCGGAAGTGCTCTGTCAGGCTTTGGAGCTCGGAGCATACACAGTGCTGAGTTCTAGTAGCAAGCGGAGGACAGGGGAGTGGCTTCCGCTTGCAAGTTTCAGCGTGGATTTTCACATTTTTATGAACTTACAAAAAAAAAATCCCCCAGAAAAAAAACACCATATAGTGAAGCCTCGATAGTTGAAGCCGCAATATTCGAGGGATTATTGTATTCCAAGTTCTATTCAATGCCAAATTGTTTTGAATCCATTATTCGAAGTTGTGTGTTTGTGTTCTGCTTTGTCTGTTGCCTAATGTTGCTTCCTCCTGCACAAAGCAAAATTGCTTTTGCATGCTCTTTATTAATTTTAATACATTAACATATAATTTTCTTATGATTTTCTCTCATTTTTGTGTTTCTTACATCTTTCTTACAAAATTAGGACACTTGGATCATTTTAGAGGGTTTACCTGATAGTTTTTTTTTAGGGCCGTGGACTAAATGAGAGAATTTTCATATTAAATATGGCTCTATTTACAAATAATCCAAGTTACGACAAGTTCTGGAACCAATTAATTTCGGAAGTAGAGTTACTCTCTTCCTTCAAATTTCACAGATAATCTCATCGAGACATGGCCACAATAATCAAAAAACCACGACGTAGGATCACCACACTGATATATCTACCATACTTAAATGTTTTTTTCATGCGTCTATAGATTATCAAGAATTGTATACATATATTAAACGCTAAACAGTTATATGTATATGTAAATACTGTAATGTATTAATATTAAAATAATCTATTTATAGTGTAAGTAGTTTAAGTACTCTACTCATATTGACAATAACTCTTCCCCGCTTGATTTAAAAAAAAAAAACGTTGATGAGAGATCTTTGCAGTATGATGAAAGTTAAGTGAAGATGAAATATGAGGATTTACTCTAGAGCAGGGCCCTAATAATGTGCATTTTATTCATGCAGTATCTCAGAAATACCACTTGTGATGATTTTTCTTAAGATTTTCCCTTCAAAGTAACACATATGTACTCCCTATTAAAACCATGAACATGGAGGTGAAAATTATACGCTTATACGCGAGAAATTGTAAAATTCAAAAATTTCGAAACACATTTCATGTGTGGGAATGCTGCTGCCTCCTTTATGGTAAAGTCAGCTTTAATCAATATGTTCGCCTCATGGTTTAAAAACAAGAACAAAGCCTATGTTTTGACAGATTCGTTTATGACAGACAATGTTGTTTTATAAGTACAGTGGTACCTCGTCATACGACCGCTCATCATACAAAATGCTCGTCTTACGGGGGAAATTTCGATCGAATAATTCGCCCGTGATGCGGTCAAAATTTCTTGATGCGACCAAACCAGGTGGCCATGGCATTTTTTTTTGCATATCTTTCGTGTATAACAATATTTACGAGCACCGGATGAGTTATTCAGACCAGGAAACGCACAACGCGCATGCGCGGGGAAATAGGGCTTTCTGGGTAATGAAGTATACTCGTGCACACAACGCCGACAGGCAATGGCACTCAGAATAAAACCTTACCCACAATCAATACGTGGGTAAGCTCAGCTGCTGCATTTCCTGTTATTTTTATCTAATACGAGGAGTATTATATTACTTCTCGTTGGCTGCTTATAAGAACATCAGGGGCACTGGCTCGCAACAGCATCCCCGGTAGCAACTCTATCATAGGCGCCGTTCGAGGGGATGCGAACACAGATGCTACAAGCTAAAAGGAGCCGCTAGCCAGCGCCCCCAAAGCTCCCATGAGCAGCGGCGCGATCGCTGATAAAAGACTGCTGCTCGTTGGCAAGTGGTCGTGCGTTATCCGATTGTGGGGACATTTGTGTGCATCAATTTCGGAATATTTTGAAGGGAATAGTACGACAGCAAACAGCCCATCGATAGCGAACGTGAGGGTGGAGTGTTTGTTCCGTTTACGAGTGCATTGTGTGGGGAAAAAAAACGAAGCCCCCCGCCCCTTTTGTGCCCCTCTTCCCTCGGCGAAATCCGCCCAATTTTAGTTAGATTAAACACTTTATTTCTATTGAACCACTCGTTATTTATTACTTTGTCAATATATGGCGAATTATAAGAAATAAAACTTTTTTTTCAATCCAATATCCTGTTTTTGGTGTTTTTTTCAGAGAGTTGGAACGAATTAATTTGTTTCCCATTCATTTCAATGGGAAACTTCCGCTCGAGTTACGAGAATCTTGTCATACGAGGTCAGTCCCGGAACGGATTAAGCTCGTATCTCGAGGTACCACTGTACTGTATTTACTTGCGAATAAGATGCCCACATGTATAAGCCGCACCCTTAAAATGGCCTTAAAATAGTTGAATTTTATAATTTCTCGCGTATAAACACACAATTTTCACCTCCATATTAATGGTTTTAAAAGGGAGTACAAATGTTATACTTTGAAGGGAAAAATCTTAAGAAAAATCACACGTGTTATTTCTGAGATACTGTAAAAGCACATTATTAGGGTCAATATCATAAGGAAGTTAATATGCCTGTTGTCCGTGTGCGGTCTTTTGGTTGTCGGTCTTTTGGTCGCCCGTTGTCACGGTCGGGGCGACCAAAAGACCGCACACGACAAAACAAGGTAAAACAACACGGTCTACGCATCAATAAAAGCCAACAATGGCCATGAGCAGTTTCACTGAGCCGACGTGTGAGTGTATAAGATTTTGTATGTACATGCGTTGTCCCTTTAAGAAGCTATGTCAGTCAGGGTCGAACTGTCCGGCGACCAAACGTCCGTTCGACTAAACGTCCGGGGACGAAGTGTCAGTCAACAAAACGTCCGGTCAATTGAATAATTTGATATTTTGCATTTACAAAGACAGGCATATTAACTTCCTTATGATGTTGACCCTAATAATGTGCATTTTATTCATGCAGTATCTCAGAAATACCACTTGTGATGATTTTTCTTAAGATTTTCCCTTCAAAGTAACACATTTGTACTCCCTATTAAAACCATGAACATGGAGGTGAAAATTATACGCTTATACGCGAGAAATTGTAAAATTCAAAAATTTCGAAACAACTTTCAAGGTGCATTCTATACGCGCGGGTGGCTTATATGCCAGTAAATAAGGTGAGTGTGTATAGAGATCTAAGTTCATTTAAGTTCAATTTAAAGTTCATGTTATGTTACGAGCGCATCTGTAAAGTCTCTCTTGTCCTTTCTCTCTCTCGCTCATCCAGCTGTCAGTCTGCTGTACTGAGCAATGTATTTAGTTCATTTCTATGGGAAAATTTTATGTGAGATACGAGTAAATTGACAAATGAGCTCGGTCCTGGAACGGATTAAGCTTGTATCTCAAGGTATTACTGTACGGCAGGGGTCTCAAACTCAATTTACCTGGGGGCCGCTAGAGGCCGAGTCTGGGTGAGACTGGGCCGCATCAGGATTTCCACAAGAAAAGCGCTGATAAAACATTCCAACGTTATCAAATATCTTTATTTTTTAACAAAAAATAATGAATTAAATAAATTTACTTAAAGATGAATAAAAATAAGTCAATCAGTAATACAAAAATAAAATAATAATAATGAGCATACAGTAGATATACACTGGCTGGCTAAGTAGAGAAAATGAATTATTTTTATTCCGTTTCAAATGTCTGTATTAACAGCTCTTTTAACCTTTAACTTTCTGAACTTGAATGGAACATTGAACATGAAATATTCTGAACACTGCTTCTCTTGCCTACTCCTTGCTGCTAGAGACCTGGCAGCGCTTCTTCTCACATAGCTGAGTCACATTTGGCTTGAGGGAGGAAGCAGTAGAGACCCTCAGTAGAGCTTGAAGATGCTCATCAGCAAGTCGGGACCTGTACTTGGACTTATTGAAGTTCAAGGTGGAGAAGAGCTTCTCACACAAGTATGTGCTCCCAAAAAGGCACATGGTCCGCTTGAACATTCGGGAAAGTTCAGGGAAGCTGGGGGTCAACTCTCTCAAAAATTGCCCAAGCTTGTCTGCTTCTCCACTCACCTCCCTGAACTTGGCTTTGAGTGCAGAGTTGCACTGCAGGTCAATGAGCTCCATTTGAAGGTCAGGAGGGGCATCTTGCACATCAAAGGAGAAGGGGTCCGCAAAAATTTGAAATGTGGCTTTGTGTGTCTTGAAGTCTGCAAATCTGTGATCAAATTCCTCCTGTAGTTTCGAAATGGCCTCAACATACTTCTCACCACTGAATGGTGTGCCTGCATCCACGAGAGCCTTGCATGCTGGGAAATGGCAAAGGTTTGTCTGAGAGAGCTGGGCTTTCCATAACACAAGTTTAGTGCAGAATGCTCTCACGTTGTCATAGGCAGCACTGACAACATGCCCCTGGCCTTGTAGCTTCTTGTTCAGTACATTAAGCTCATGTGTGATATCAACAAGAAAAGCCAAGTCCATGAGCCATTTGGGATCACTTAGCACAGGAACAGCAACCCCGTCTATCTCCATGAAGTCTTTTACTTCTGCTCTCAACTCAAAAAATCTCTTCAACACGTTTCCCCTGCTGAGCCAACGTACCTCAGTGAAGTAGAGCACATCCCCATATTCTGACTCCATTTCCTCTAAAAAAGCACGGAACCTTCTGTGCTTTAAGCCCCTGGATCTGATTTGGTTGATGCATTTCACAACGACAGACATCAGATTGTCAAACTTCAGGCATCTGCTGCAAAGGGCCTGCTGATGGATAATGCAATGCAGAGCTATGGCCTCCTCCACACCCTCCTCTGCCAGTTTTTTTTTGAACAAGTGCTACCAGTCCATTCTTCCTCCCTGTCATTGATGGGGCTCCATCGGTTGTTATTCCAACAAAGCTCTTCCATGGCAAACCGGCATTCTCAATGGCATCACACAGCTGGTGAAATATTTCCTTAGCGTTGTCTGGCCATGCATTGGAATTACTGTGAGCAACTCCTCCATTACTTCAAAATTGTCATCAACACCACGGACATATATTGCGAGTTGGGTAGTGTCTGTGATGTCTGTGGTCCCATCAAGAGCCACTGAATATACACTGAAACATTGTGCTTTCTCACACAGTTGATCATAAATGTCACCTGACAGGTGAGAAATGCGCTCTGCCACGGTGTTGGCAGAAAGGCTGATGTGGTTGAACTGACTTTTCTTTTCTGGACAGACAATATGTGCAGCCTGTAATATGCACTTTTTGATAAATTCACCCTCTGTGAATGGCTTTCCTGCTTTAGCAATCAACTCACAAACGGCGTAGCTAGCTTCGACTGCTGCATTACTGTCTTTGGTAGCCTTCTTGAAGAAATCATGTTGTCTCAGAAGACGTGTTTTAAGACTGGCAACCTGGTTGGTTCTCTCATCTCCCTGGTATTTTTCGTACTCCTCAGCATGTCTCGTAGTATAATGACGTTTCAAATTGTATTCCTTATGCACCGCAACTTTTTCAGTGCAAATGAGACACATCGGGGTGCCCCTGTGTTCAACAAAGAAATATTGCACTCCCTGCTTTTCTTGAAACTGTCTGTGCTCATCACCGACCTTTCTCTTCACGGCAGGCTTTGAAAGAGACATCTCTGGAGCTCTGTAATATGTGTTTCCACTTGGAATGAGTCTCGGGTTGAACTTTTAACTTTCAGTCGCGCGGGTCTGTGGCGCATGTGCACTTTCGCTCTCCGATCGTATTGGATTACGGCAGTTCTCCGAATTTCTCAAGTGTCATGTTAACGCACTTACTGTTAAGTTTCAGTTTCACTCGCGGAGATGGCTACAGACACTGACACAGGCTGGATCACGGATCATAGCGCCTCATCCAGTTCTATGCTGAGAGCAGCGGAGGAGTGTGCACGCCGAGCGGAGTGATCGGGTTCACGGCTTCTCCTCCGCCCAGCTGATTGGAGGAATGAATGAGTGAGTGAGCGAGGCACTGGACAGCCCGGCCGATGTCCCGCCCTCCAGAGCCGTATACCTCACTGTGATTGGTTCATTCAGCTCCGAACACAACAAGTGTCATTCATATCAATCTTGCGGGCCCCACGAACATGAATCTTTCATATTAAGACGGGGGACGCAAATTATCGTCCCGAGGGCCGCTGTTGGCCCGCGGGCGGCGAGTTTGAGACCCTTGCTCTAGAGCTTATTGAGAGCTTTACTCCAAGTCAGGTAATGCCTCTTCGCCAGATTCGAAAGACATTGGATCATTGATGGAATCTCCAGGAGGGTTTGTAGCTTGTCGAAGCTTCTGCAGGAGATTTTTGGCACACAAGGAATATGGTGATGGGGAGTTGTGACCAGTGTTTCTCTCTTTGTACAAATATGGTTTTGTACAAGGACATGACATGAGAATGCGATTTCCAAATTCGATGGCTCTGAGCATGTTGTTATAAATCCAAAACAAAGGTAGAATGAGCTTGCCCTCTTCTTCCTCGTCTTCTTTGAGTTGGGTGAGCGGTCAATGTTTATTCTGGATACTTATGGAAAATATCGTGATGCACTGAATCACCAAACTTTGAACTTTTAACAGGAGAAATTTCATGTTTTATTGTGGGAA
Organism: Stigmatopora argus; assembly: GCF_051989625.1. Lineage (NCBI taxonomy): Eukaryota > Metazoa > Chordata > Actinopteri > Syngnathiformes > Syngnathidae > Stigmatopora > Stigmatopora argus. The sequence continues at coordinate 15,460,718 of NC_135401.1, forward strand.
AGTTTACATTTTATGGAAATTAATTTCACTTTCTAACAGTAGATATTTTGCATTTCCACCTGAAAACTTTCTCACAGATAAATTTCAATAAAATGACCATAAGAATTTTCATGTTTAATATGATCAATCTGAATTTTAATGTGAAAAATTGAACCATTGAACATGGTAGTTTGATATTTTAACCTGAGAAATTTCACATTTTGACATGATATACTTCCTCTTTTAACATGATAAATCTGCATTGAATTTATGAATTTTGTCTATGAACTGGTAAATTTAAAGTTTAATGTGAGCTATCTTAACATGGTAATGGTCATGGTTTATTGTAGTTGATGTACAGGTAGGTGTTTTTTCCTGCTTGCCATTGCTGCCTGTCGCACATCCTCCGATGCCCACGGGTCAGCTGCAGGGTCATCAGCCAGGAACCACCATTCATTGATGTTTCGCTCCTTTAATCCTGGCAGAGCAGTGACAGAGACTTCTCCCTGTCACCCCCTGCAGCTGATAGCTGTTGCCTCCTGCAGCCATTGTTGGGGTTAGTTGTTGTTTCCCCAGCTTCTGTCCTTCCTCCTCAGCCAGAGTCAAAAGCTGCCTTTTTCTGCCTCCTCTGCCAGTTCTTTTATGGCCTTCCTCAGGTTGCCTCCAGTCACCCCTTCGTCCCTCTGGAGGCGTGTTGTTGACAGCCCGTCGTAGCCTCGGCAGCCAACGTCCACTGGGGAGATGGTGCACTTCCAGCCAATTTCCTGGCACTCAGCTGCCAGCTCCAAGTATTTGGCCTTCTTGCGCTCGAAGGCGGCCTCAATCCCCTCCTCTGATGGTACTGTTAGTTCTATGAGGTGATCCGCTCTTGCCTTGGAGGACCATACCACAAGGTCTGGGCATAGTGATGTAGTGATGATCTCCATGGGGAATCGGAGCTGCCTGTTCAGGTCTCACCCTCAATTCCCACTCCTGACCATAGGAAAAGGGCCTTAGTGTGTCTCTTGGTCTGGTGTATGTCTTTTCCTCCCATTCTGTGACGAAATTGTGGTTCTCTGCTGGTGGTGATTTTTTTGCTGCTCAGTCGGCGTCCCTCCAGCACTTCAGCTAGTTTCCTCAGGACCTGGTCATGGCGCCATCTGTAGCGCCCCTGAGAAACTGCAGTCTTGCAGTCTGACAAGATGTGCTGGAGGCTGGTGTTGGGAGCGTTGCAAAGTGCGCAGCATACCTCATTCCCGAAACATTAATGGAGGTTACGAGGACAGGGAAGTATCTCGTAAGTTGCGTAAATGAGGAAACTGACAACTCCCTCCCACCTTATCCAGCTTCCTTGTCGGCCCTGCGACACAGACTTCATCTTGTCTTCCTGACTACCAGTAGTTCAAATTTGTTCTCTGTAGAGGACATTTGTAAACCTAAATTTCTCCCACCCAGTGTATCCAATCGCATTAACTCATTTTGTGCTCTATAGAGGACATTCAGAGCATTCCAATGATACCAAATTTCTTTTGGAGTATTCCAATTACTTCACATAGATTGGGGAATTTCAAAATAAATATGATTGGACATTTTTTTCCTGTTAGTCAGGAGGTTAATGGGCTCTTCCCCCATCTTTGTCACCTCCGCCACCACCATCTCCTTCCTCTCCGGTACTCGGACGTTTGGTCCCCGGACGTTTGGTCGCCCGGACGTTTGGTAGAACGGACGTTCGGTCGCCGGGTTCGCTCCCTCTTATGAGAGGGAGAGAGACAGAGAGTTTACTGTTGAAAGCGAGCGACCAGGTAATGTCTCGCTCTCAAAATTATAATCATGAGAGAGACGGTGAGGGCATTAATATCAAAATATCGCTCGCTCCCGGCAGATCTATTGGCGTGTGTGTACGTGCTATTCAGCACCGGATTCGCTTGCTCCCTCCCGGCAGAGCAGAGAGTTTACTGTTGAAAGCGATCAACCGGTAATCTCTCGCTCTCAAAATTATCATCATGAGAGAAAGAGTGAGTTTGTATTTGCATTGACAATATAAGAGAGCATTGATATCAAAATATCGCTCGCTCCCGGCAGATCTATTGGCGTGTGTGTACATGCTATTCAGTGCCGGATTCGCTCGCCCGCTCACGGCAGAGCAGAGAGTTTACTGTTGAAAGCGATCAACCAGGTAATCTCTCGCTCTCAACATTATAATCATGAGTGAGAGAGAGAGTGAGAGCATTAATATCAAAATATCGCTCGCTTCCGGCAGATCTATTGGCGTGTGTGTACATGCTATTCAGCGCCGGATTCACTCGCTCGCTCCCGGCAGAGCAGAGAGTTTACTGTTGAAAGCGATCAACCAGGTAATCTCTCGCTCTCAAAATTATCCTCGTGAGAGAAAAAGTGTTTGGACGTCCGGCTGCCATTGACGGCGATGTACGTCCGGCTGCCATTGACTGCGGTGGACGTTCGGCTGCCATTGACGGCGCTGAATAGCATGTACACACATGCCAATAGGTCTGCCGGGAGCGAGCGATATTTTGATATTAATGCTCTTTTACATTGTCAATGCAATTACAAACACTCATGATTATAATTTTCAGAGCGAGAGATTACCTGGTTGCTCGATTTCAACAGTAAACTCTGTCTCTCTCCCTCTCATAAGAGGGAGCGAACCCGGCGACCAAACGTCCGTTCTACCAAACGTCCGGGCGACCAAACGTCTTTCGACGAAACGTCCGGGCGACCAAACGTCTTTCGACGAAACGTCCGGTCACGCCTTCCTCTCCTTACGATTAGCTTTGGACCCGAATTGTGCTGCTTCTCCACAGACTAGCCCTGCTCTTGCTCCAATGAGGATTACCTCCAAGATGCCACAAAGAAGAATGGAGATATGGCGCACTCCATTGCAATTCCCACGTCTAGCTGCTGCCACCCGGTGGTAAGTTCCTGGAGGGCAAAGCACATCTGCAGGTTCCTGAAGTACAGTGCTACCAGTTTCTTGATGCAGGGAGGCATATGGACAAAATCCAAGGCGTAACTGATCAGCAGGTGTGGGACAGATCCATAAGCATTAGAGGTCGAGCAGAATGACGTGCAGGTCGGTCTTCTCCCGCTTGGCCTTCTGGATCTGGTCCCAGATCATGGCAGAATGCTCAACGCACCTTGGATAACCTGGGATTCCTGCTTTTTGGCAGTTGGTATCGATGTAGCTATTCTCTAGAACAGGGGTCTCAAACTCAATTTACCTGGGGGCCGCTAGAGGCCAAGTCTGGGTGAGACTGGGCCGCATCAGGATTTCCACAAGAAAAGCGCTGATAAAACATTCCAACGTTATCAAATATCTATATTTTCTTACAAAAAATAATGAATTAGATAAATTAACTTAAAGATGAATAAAAAATCAATCAATCAGTAATACAAAAATAAAATAATAATAATGAGAGATATACACTGGCTGCCTAAGTAGAGAAAATGAATTATTTTTATTCCGTTTCAAATGTCTGTATTAACAGCTCTTTAACCTTTAACTTTCTGAACTTGAATGGAACATTGAATATGAAATATTCTGAACACGGCTTCTCTTGCCTACTCCTTGCTGCTAGAGACCTGGCAGCGCTTCTTCTCACATAGCTGAGTCACATTTGGCTTGAGGGAGGAAGCAGTGGAGACCCTCAGTAGAGCTTGAAGATGCTCATCAATAAGTCTGGACCTGTACTTGGACTTATTGAAGTTCAAGGTGGAGAAGAGCTTCTCACACAAATATGTGCTCCCAAAAAGGCACATGGTCCGCTTGAACATTCGGGAAAGTTCAGGGAAGCTGGAGGTCAACTCTCTCAAAAATTGCCCAAGCTTGTCTGCTTCTCCACTCACCTCCCTGAACTTGGGTTTGAGTGCAGAGTTGCACTGCAGGTCAATGAGCTCCATTTGAAGCTCAGGAGGGGCATCTTGCACATCAAAGGAGAAGGGGTCCGCAAAAATGTGAAATGTGGCTTTGTGTGTCTTGAAATCTGCAAATCTGTGATCAAATTCCTCCTGTAGCTTCGAAATGGCCTCTACATACTTCTCACCACTGAATGGTGTGCCTGCATCCACGAGAGCCTTGCATGCTGGGAAATGGCAAAGGTTTGTCTGAGAGAGCTGGGCTTTCCATAACACAAGTTTAGTGCAGAATGCTCTCACGTTGTCATAGGCAGCACTGACAAGTTGCCCCTGGCCTTGTAGCTTCTTGTTCAGTACATTAAGCTCATGTGTGATATCAACAAGAAAAGCCAAGTCCATGAGCCATTTGGGATCACTTAGCACAGGAACAGCAACCCCGTCTATCTCCATGAAGTCTTTTACTTCTGCTCTAAACTCAAAAAATCTCTTCAACACGTTTCCCCTGCTGAGCCAACGTACCTCAGTGAAGTAGAGCACATCCCCATATTCTGACTCCATTTCCTCTAAAAAAGCACGGAACCATCTGTGCTTTAAGCCCCTGGATCTGATTTGGTTGACGCATTTCACAACGACAGACATCACATTGTCAAACTTCAGGCATCTGCTGCAAAGGGCCTGCTGATGTATAATGCAGTGCAGAGCTATGGCCTCCTCCACACCCTCCTCTTCCAGTTTTTTTTGAACAAGTGCTACCAGTCCATTCTTCCTCCCTGTCATTGATGGGGCTCCATCGGTTGTTATTCCAACAAAGCTCTTCCATGGCAAACCGGCATTCTTAATGGCATCACACAGCTGGTGAAATATTTCCTTCGCGGTGGTCTGGCCATGCATTGGAATTACTGTGAGCAACTCCTCCATTACTTTAAAATTGTCATCAACACCACGGATATATATTGCGAGCTGGGCAGTGTCTGTGATGTCTGTGGTCTCATCAAGAGCCACTGAATATACACTGAAACATTGTGCTTTCTCACACAGTTGATCATAAATGTCACTTGACAGGTGAGAAATGCGCTCTGCCACGGTGTTGGCAGAAAGGCTAATGTGGTTGAACAGACTTTTCTTTTCTGGACAGACAATATGTGCAGCCTGTAATATGCACTTTTTGATAAATTCACCTTCTGTGAATGGCTTTCCTGCTTTAGCAATCAACTCACAAACGGCGTAGCTCGCTTCGACTGCTGCATTACTGTCTTTGGTAGCCTTCTTGAAGAAATCCTGTTGCCTCAGAAGACATGTTTTAAGACTGGCAACCTGGTTGGCTCTCTCATCTCCCTGGTATTTTTCGTACTCCTCAGCATGTCTCGTAGTATAATGACGTTTCAAATTGTATTCCTTGTGCACCGCAACTTTTTCAGTGCAAATGAGACACGTCAGAGTTCCCCTGTGTTCAACAAAGAAATATTGCACGCCCCACTTTTCTTGAAACTGTCTGTGCTCATCAACGACCTTTCTCTTCACGCCAGGCTTTGAAAGAGACATCTCTGGGGCTCTGTAATATGTTTTTCCACTTGGAATGAGTCTCGGGTTGATCTTTCACGTTCAGTCGCGCAGGTTTGTGGAGCATGCGCACTTTCGCTCTCCGTTTCGCTCGCGAAGATGGCTACACTGACACAGGCTGGATCACGGATCATAGCGCCTCATTCAGTTGTATGCTGAGAGCAGCGGAGGAGTGTGCGCGCCGAGCGGAGTGATCGGCTTCACGGCTTCTCCTCCGCCCAGCTGATTGGAGGAATGAATGAGTGAGTGAGCGAGGCACTGGACAGCCCGGCCGATGTCCCGCCCTCCAGAGCCGTATACCTCACCGTGATTGGTTCATTCAGCTCCGAACACAACAAGTGTCATTCATATCAATCTTACGGGCCGCACGAACATTAATCTTTCATATTAAGACGGGGGCCGCAAATTATCGTCCCGAGGGCCGCAGTTGGCCCGCGGGCCGCGAGTTTGAGACCCCTGCTCTAGAAGGTAGGTGGTCATCCATCTGGCTAATCCCGAGAAGAAGATCTTCTCTAAATTCAGCAGGGCGATGCTTCTGAATTGGCCTATTTCTTTGGAGTTTGCTTCAGATGAAGACCGCTACAGCCCTTTGCCATTCCGATGGAATGAGCTGCTTCTTCCAGGCAGTTCTCATTAGGTACCAGAGTAGCTCTAATACTTTGGGGCAGTTTTTATGTAACTTGTAAGGGACTCCATTGGGGCCCTGTGCTGATGAGGACCTTGCCTTCTTCACTGCTTGCCTAACCTTGCTGAGCTTGGGGGGCATGATGTTAAACTCAGCTGTCGATAGTGGTTTTCTCCTTGTACTTCGGTTCCTCCCACATTCCAAAAAACATGCATGGTAGGCTGATTGGACACTGAATTGCGCATAGGTATGAGTTTTAGTGTGAATGGTTGTCCGTCTCCGTGTGCTCTGTCATCGGCTGGCCACCGATACAGGGTGTCCCCTGCCTCTGGCCCAAAGTCAGCTGGGATAGGCTCCAGCACCCCCCACGACTCTTGTGAGGATAAAGCGGTTCAGAAAATGAATGAATGGATTTATAGTCTTGGACTTGGACTTATAGTCCAAGATGGCGCCGTTCATGTGGGAGCCATTGGCAGTAGCTCTGTACACTCTGTCTTTCGTGTTTTACAGCCCTTCTATCTTTTTTTAAATTACATTTTAATATTTCTTAATACATTCCTTTTTACTTTACTTTGTACTTTATACTTTTTACTTTAATGTTTTTACAACTTTCCTTGTTCTGTTAGCCTGGCTTCTTTCGGCTACTTCTTTTTTGGAACCATTCAGCCATGCCTACGCTGTCACACACATGGGACTAGCTGTTACAATACGCAGCAGAAAGAGCAACACCTCGGTGCCGCCGGAGATTCGGAGCTGGACAAAAGTGCCGGGAGAAGAGGCAACGCTTCTGACCAACCATTCCATCGTGGGATAAGATGGAAGAGCTGTCGGTGCTTACCAGCAACGGAGTCGAGGGGCTCTACTCTGCTACTCTTGTCTTCAGCTCCAGACTACTGAGGAACTGTGCGGATAAGCTTGGAAGAGTGACTCTGCATATTCTCTACCTCGGTCACAGTCTGCAGAAGTTCCCCATCTTGTGCAAGACTTCCTGTGTGTGGTTCCAGTTTTTGTCCAACTTTACGTCTTTTGTGTCTGTATCCGTTTTTGCTACCGCAACCAAAATGGCACCATTCAAGGGGCAGCCGGTGGCGGTAGCTCCGTCCACTCTTGCACGTTTTGTGTTTTCGCTGCTTTTCTGTCCTAATGATTTGATTTGGTGATTCTTAATGATCCCATTTACTTTGATTTGCTTTGTACTTTGTGCTTTGCTTTGGTTGTACTGTAATATAACTATGCCTTTTCTTGCTACTGGCACGATGAAATTTCCCAAATACGGGATGAATAAAGTTATCCAATTTCCATTACTGTATAACAGAGTTGTGACCAAAAATGATTAGACAGTCTCATTGTATTTGTTCATGAAAGCAAGAGATAGAAGCGTATATATTGCAAAAACAAATACAAATCGATAATTTTGCCAGTAATCCAGATATAAATCTAATTTAAGGGAGGTAAGGAATTGATTATCCAAGGTTTAACTTTGTTTCTTTATTTAATACATTGCCAGGGTTCTGTTATAGAAAATCACAAGGAAGATGTAGCATGACTGCCCTGGTCGTCACTGAACAACTTCATAACAAAAATCCATACCTGCCTCATATTACGCATGATTTAAAAAAATGTTGTTTCTGCTTCTTTTTTTTTTTTTTATCTGCCTATTGTTATTGCATGTTTCCAAGATCATTGCACTAGTATTTTAGATTTTCCACTGAAACTCTAAACAGGTGTGTAGCAATCAGGCTAATGATACTCTACATTACCGCTTACCTGTTCAGAAAAATTTAACATGTTATTTTTCAAAATTGTCTTCTTTATGATTGAAATCAAGATTTAAAAAAAATCTTATCGCTTTGTTTCCACTTGGTCTCAAATTCAATCGCTTTCCCTAAATTATCATCGTAATTGAACAGATATAGCTTCAAAACTATCATTTTTGGATCAGATTGGAATCCTGGTATCTAGATACATATTGGAATGGGCCACATGCCACTCATTCCCAACCTTCGAAGCTCATGAGTTGTTGTTTTGTGATGCAGCCGGTGTTGTTGGATAGTAGCAGCATACTTCCGGATCGCATCCTGCTCATGGACACCTTCTTCCAGATCCTTATCTACCACGGAGAGGTACTTGCACATTTTGAACAGGCATCTATATCTGTTAGTAAAAGTGAAAACAAAATGAAATTATGGTCTGGTTGTGCTTCTCAGACGGTGAATCAGTGGAGGAAAGCGGGCTACCAGGAGATGCCTGAGTACGAGAACTTCAGGCACCTTCTTCAGGCGCCGGTAGACGACGCCCAGGAGCTGCTCCACACACGCTTCCCCATGCCCAGATACATAGATACCGAGCACAACGGCAGCCAGGTGGGGGCACTGCCACACATCTGTCACACTCAAGCATGCTGCTTACCTTGACCTAGCTCTTAACTGAATTTTTTTTTTATACCAAAAGTTCATATGGTTGACAAAATGTGCCAAAATTGAGTAAAAAATAAATAAAGTACATACCGTATTTTACTGAATGTCACATGCAATTTATGTGTGAAATTATTTAAACAATATACTATCATCCCACCTGTTATTTTTACACTGCTCTATGCCCGTGTTGATAACTTTAACATTGACGGTGGGAAGACTTTTGGCTAATCCCTTCAGAGGTCGTCACGATGGCGAACCTGTAGAATCGCGTGTAACATACTAATATTAAATAAAATAAAGATTTTGCTGTACTTTAGTGTGTTGATATTCCTAAGGCTATGTTCTTTTTTTCGGCTGTCGTCTGTCCATTATGGCCAAAATAGTTTCTACACAAATGATTTAGAGATGTAATTGTGAAATGGCAGGCTCACGAGTATATTAAATGCATTTTGTGAGTGTCAAATGTAAGGATATGATGATTTATGGGTTTTGTCAGGCACGCTTCCTGCTCTCCAAAGTCAACCCCTCACAGACGCACAACAACATGTACACTTGGGGACAGGTGAGTCACCAAAGTGTCTTCTATTTATTGACAGATTGACAGCGGCTGAATTGAATCGTTGTTTTTTTCTTTGGGGTGGGGGCAGGAGTCAGGGGCACCCATCCTGACAGACGATGTCAGCCTGCAGGTCTTCATGGACCATCTGAAGAAGCTGGCTGTGTCCAGTGCTGCCTAACACGCAAACACGCTTTGCGTTTGCTGCCTGAAACCACCACATATTGTGTGACATCTTCTTGTTTGCTTGATGGATCACATGTTGATAACATGCTGTCTCATGTCCATTCTCTTAGTTCTAATAAATATTTTGGTATATACAACCATACAACCTCGGGTCTTGGCTCTTTTGTAGAGATTTATGGACAATTTCAGGATTTGTAACATAGCTGCTTGGTTCTTTTTGCATTTTTTTCCATCCTGTGTGGACTTTGTATTGACTCATATAGACCACTGTAAAAAAAAATTATAGACCTTTGGTCCAGCCCTTTAAAGTAGCAATGTGTAAAATTGGTCATCAAAAATGATGCTGCAACAGGGATCAAAATACCTAAGAGCATAACCTTTGGGCTGCCAGATACACGCTTCACAATGGAAAATCAAGCTGTGTAATCTATCCATCTGAGCATTTCAATCAGAAGAAACATGGTAACAAACTACACATTTAACGTTGGAAATGATCATGTGAACATAGCGCATGTGTATTTTACAGCCTGTCTACATACTTTACATACTGATATGAAATGAATACGTGGCACAGTCTTGAAACGTAAGGATTTCAAAGTTAACTTGGTGCATGAATACGTTTTAATTTTTAAGCAAGGTAGAAAGATTCTCCAGTTTTTTATTTTTTTGTGTTTTGGTTTTTCAAGTGTGGTTAAATCAACGTTCTTTATTTTAAATTGCTGGTGCGAATTAAATGAAGAAGCAGGCCCTGTATTCCATACATGACTGATATTGCAAGGCAGTATGGCCGCATGCCACCTACTATTGCTACAATATTGAAGAGAAGGAAGCATTAAAAGTGATGACTCCTTGCCATAGCCCCATGTGATTTAAAATAAGAGGTCATCACTGAACAACAAGATGGAAAGACTGTTACTCCGTAGGATAGAGGAAGAAGAAATTGCAGGACACAGTGACAGAGTCGATAATTTCTGAAAAAGCTGCGACGAAGGAGAACCTAAACCCAAAAAGTTAAGAAGCATTGGTAATTAATAAAACGGGTTGGTTTGAATTCAAAATTTGAAGTTGTTTAGATGTGTTTATGTGCAAGTCTTCGTGTACTTTGTCTGTTGCCTAACATTAGCTTCCTCGTTACACTTAGCACTTAAATACCGTAATTACTCGAATATAACGCGCACTCGAAAATAACACGCAGGTAATTTTGGGCCAAAAAAATCTGGAAAAACGCAGTACTCGAATATAGTGCGCACCTAAAATTTCCCGCTGACGAAAATCAGAAATCTTACCTTTTTTTCTTCGTTTCACGATTGTTTTGTTCAAACAAATTTATTCATTAGAATCCTTCAAATGAAGAGTTCCTCTCTCTCTTTGTCTGTCCTCTCATACATCTCTTCGTTGATAATCCTATCAACGTCCACGCTTCCTTCATCCACTTCCTCTTCCTCCCACAACACATCATCCGATTGGCTTTACGAGATGACGTAAAATCCGTGCGTCAAAGTGAGTTTGACAATGCTTTTTTCGATCGAAAATTTGTAATTTATTTTAGTTATTGATTATAACACTGAACTGAGAGAGGGTGAACTGAGACGGGTACGAGGCTAGAGGGGGGCAGTGGTGGTCTCGGCTTTACGAGATGACGTAAAATCCGTGCGTCGGCTTCACGAGATGACGTAAAATCCGTGCGTCGGCTCTACGAGATGACGTAAAATCCGTGCGTCAAAGTGAGTTTGACTATGCTTTTTTCGATCGAAAATTTGTAATTTATTCTATTCAATTCAATTTATTTGGCAAGAAAAAGCACCAGGCTAAGGGCCATGTAACAAGACACAAAAAAATAAAAAAATAAAAAATAAAAATAAAAAAAATAAAAAAAAATTGTTATTGATTATAACACGCACCCCCAACTATTGGAATTAATTATATAGCAAAAATCTGCGTGTTATATTCGAGTAATTACGGTAAATAGAAAATGTTTTTGCATGCTTTGTTATTCATTTTAATACATTAATAAATAATTTCCTCATTTTTGTGTTCTCGAATCTTTCATACAAAATTTGGACACTTTGATCATTTTTAAAGGATTTACTGTGAACCTTCACCACTTCGTGGCTTCAACATTTGCGGCTTCAGTAATCATGTTTTTTTTATCTTAAGTATTAAAAAAAGTATGGTAAATCCAGCCTTAATCTACAAGTTCGACCGTCCTCATGCTTTAAAAAACAAGAACAAAGTCATGCTGCCTGTCTACTGAATAAGCAACCAGAAAGCCTGGATCACGAAAACCTTCACAAAGGACTGGTTCTTCAATCATCCCAAAAGCGAAGCTGTACGCGAAGCCATAATTCAGCTGGTAGGAATCTTGTTAATGTTAATGGGGTCCGCCGTGCGGTTAAAAGTGATACACGGGAAGTAAATTGAGTATGAGTTTGACTTATTTAATAAGGGACTGCACATATTAATGAAAATTAATTGAAATATGTAAGATTGTATCCGAGGGCTAATTTCCATCTTTAATCCTTTATGTAGGCTGAAGATAAACAATGGCACGTACGAGACACACAGCACAGTTTTAGACAGCATTGTGATTGCAATTTTGTTCGTCTAATAGTCAGGCTTTATGATGATTGGCGAAGAGGTTCAGAGACGGGAGTTCACATATGTTAATTGGTATTAAATTCCAGGTATGTGCGGCACGGACAGAGAAGGTGCTTTGGCTGAAAGCACTCTTTTTGTAGGGAACTACACAGTCACCTCTAGAGCCAGCACTTGTTGATGTGTTGAAATTTTTTTGTACAAAATCTTGCAGTGGAGGAGGACCTTTGTGTTGGAAGATTTTGTAAACTAAGGTGGCATCTGCATATTTAACAGTATTGTTCCAGTTCAGGTGTTTGTGTTTTATTCAATATCTGACAAGGGTGGTACATTTGTGTCCAATATTTTGAAAGCTTGCTTATAAATGGTTTCAATTGGTTTTAGTGTTGTTTTCTAGGCTGTTGACCAACTTGTTAGGCAGTAAGTCATGTGTGACATGATCATTGTGTCAAAATATAATTTTGCTGTTCTAATGAACCTAAATGTGGACAAATTGAATTTGATTTTATTTTTAGCGTGTTTTTATCTTGTTGAAAGACAAGTTGAATTTCAAGAGTGATTCCTAGTTATTTAAATTCTTGGACTACATTGATTGTTTTTCCTTGGACAAAAACATTGGGGTCAGTTATTTTTTGTTCTTTTTTAGATGTACAGTCTTAGATATGTTTAACTGTAGTTGGGATTTTCAAGCCAGTTATTCCTGCTCGTAATTGCATCTTTGAGTTTCTGTGCAGCATGTTTTTTGTTTTTCGAGTGGACATATAGAACGGCATCATCGGCATACATTTGTTAGGTGACAGTTGAAGGAGAACAGCTTGGCAGATTATTTATTTAAAGACCGAAGAGCAGTGGGCCTAACATTGACCCCTGCGGTACACCAAGACTGTTATTCCGCAAAGTAGATTTTGTGTTTTGTATCCTGACACACGGTGATCATACAGATAAGTATGATTCAATCAAATTACCGAGCTTGGTGAGAATTTAAAATTAGACAGTTTAGTCAGCAGTATCTGGTGGTTGTTTGTGTCAAATGCCTTTTTGACATGATAGGTTCACCAATAGGTATTTCCAGATACACCTTAAGATAAGAAAGACATCTGACTCATTTCCAGCTTTTCTTGCAAGAGAGAATCGATCCTGACTCGTCCTCGTCCTAGATCATTCTAAGGAATCGAATCCTCTCCTGCCCATTTTTTTTCATAAGAGTTGACAAACAAGCAAGCATCTATTCAAAACAATTAAGGTCAGAAATCAAAACAATTGCACGTCCCTTCGGAGGGCGAGCGGTATCGCCACCTGGGGCTGAGTCCAAGTCAAAACAATCTTGCTTGCGATCGTGTGAGAAGTCGAGGTTTCAAAACAATTTGGAGTTCTCCCGGATTCGTGTGAGAAGTCAACTTTGATAAGTCCAGCTGGATAGAGGAGTGACCTTCCCGTTGATTATTTCATTGCGAGCAAATATATAATAAATATGAGACTAATAAACCTAACATGACATCAATGAAAAACCACACCAATGACCCCGCCTTTATCTAGTTTTAATTTTATGTTTTATAGAAAGAAGCAAACCGCTCTCAGTCAAATGATGTTTTCCAAAGCCTAATTGTAGCCTGTTTAGGTTGTACGGACTGTGGTTAATGTGATCCACAATTTGCTCTGCTACTATCTTTTGCAAGACTTTTGAGACGGCTGGAAGGATGCTCATAGGTCTGTAGTTGTTGGGTATTGTGGGGTTCCCTGATTTGAGGACCGGTGTGATAACTGAGCACTTACAGGGTTTCAGGAAAGAGACTCTCGATTATGGATTTGTTTACAATAGTGGGTAATGGAGCTATGAGAGATTCTTTGTGGTATTTCAGAAATGTTACATCCATGTTAAACGCATCCTTTGCTTTGGAGCTTTTGAGGCCATATACCGCTTTTTTAACTTGTGACTACGAAACTATGTTAAGATTAAGAATGGGTTCATTGGTGTTTAGTGGTTATGGTGGGTGATATTCTATTTGAGGGATGCTAGGTGTCAGTTCATTAACGGAGTCAATAAAATTATCATTTAAAATTGTAGCTATGTCCCTTAGGTCACGGATTGTTTTCTCCTTCAATTGTAGTTCCTTTATTTTTTAAAGTATTTCCTTCCAGTTTTTAAAATATTTTTCTAGATCTCTTTAGTGTTCCCTTTCGAGGTGCTAATTTTTTTTTTATAAAGAAATTTCATTTTTCAGTTTTAATTTCTTTTATTACTTTGTTCTTTAGAGAAGTGGTTGTCTGTCATTAATCCTTTTTTATTTTAAGAGCTCTGTCTTTTTTTTCATTAATGCCTGTACGTCTTCATTTAACCATGGGAGGTGATTTTTTTTTGGATGGTTTTGTTTTAATTTTTCTTGTGAATGTAGACACTGTCCTGGATAATGGTCATGAAAGTATTGCAGCTGTCATTAGTATGGTTATGGTAGATAATCGTCCCAATTCATATTGTTTAATGTCAGATTTGTTTTTTTGAGCACATGAGTATCTATTTTTAGGAAGCTTTCTTGAGAATAGGATGCGGTT